>NW_017728992.1:127562797-127563200 GCF_001723915.1 Gavialis gangeticus | reverse complement strand
TCTCAGCCTGTTGTCATAAGGTCTGTTTTCCTGACCTCTGATCATGCACATGGCTCTTTGGACTCTCTTAAGCTTCTTCACATCCTTTTTGAACTGCAGAGCCCAAAACTGGATGCATTACTCCAGCTGCGACCTCTCCAAGGCCGAGTACAAAGGGGAGAATGACGTCCTGGGATTTGCTTGAGAAGCATCTATGGATGCAAGCCAGCGTTTTGGTCACTTTAGTAACTGCAGCATTGCATTGCAGGCTCATGTTCATCTTGTGGTCAATGATGACCCCCAAGTCTCTTTCTTTGGTAGTGCTAGCCAGCATAGCACTGCCAGGCCTATAAGGATGCTGCAGATTTTTCTTCCCAAGATGGAGAACCTTGCATTTTTCAGTGTTAAACACCATCAGGTTCTC
>NW_017728992.1:127551455-127562725 GCF_001723915.1 Gavialis gangeticus | reverse complement strand
AGGTCACCTGGTTGTAGAAGGAAATGAGATTGGTCAAGCAAGACCTACCCGCAACAAACCCATGCTGGCTATCCTTTAGGATGTTGGTGTCGGCCAGTCCATTAAGGATGGCCTCTTTAATAAAGTTTTCTAAGATCTTCCCCAGGATAGAAGACAGGTTGATGGGCCTATAGTTAGCCGGATCCACTTTCTTCACTTTCTTGAAGATAGGCACCACATTGGCCTTCTTCCAGTCTTCGGGCACTACACCAGAGTGCCAGGAGTTTTCAAAGATCAGTGCCAGAGGCTGGGCTATGATGCTAACCAACTCCTGAGTACCCTGGGGTGTAGATTGTTAGGGCTGGCTGAATTGAAGGTATCCAGCCTCTCAAGGTGTTCCTTTATGAGGTTAACATTGATGGAGGGCAGGGGATCTCCCTCACCCAGACCTCCCTGTCCTGTAGAGGGCATGGGCGTCCCATGGGACTGATGAAAGACTGACGCAAAGTCCCATTTAATAGGTTGGCTTTTTCCTGGGCGTCAGTTGTCCCATCTGGTTCAGCAGGGGTCCGATGTTGTCCTTGCTTTTCCTCCGGCTCCCCACATAACTGAATAAAGACTTTTTATTTTCCTTGATGCTCAAAGCTAGTTGGAGTTCAGTTGCTGCCTTGGCTTTCCTGGTTTGCTCCCTGCAGGACCGGACCAGTGCAGAATATTCCTCCTTGGCGGTGAATCCCATCCTCCATCTTTGTAGGCCTTTCTTTTTAGTCTCAGGAGGTCTGCTAGATCCCTGGAGAGCCAGGGGGCTTCTGTGCCCTCTTGCTGCCTTTCCTCTGAGATGGAATAGAATTAGCTTGTGCATTGAGGATTGCTCCCTTGAGGATCAACCACTCATCCTGAACTCCCCTCCCCTGGGGTCGTGGGTTGGGAGCTTAGCAGATGGTCCTGGCATTGGGTAGGAGAAGGGCTAGTTGCTCCCCACCCTGCAGCAGCCATCTTGTTGCAGTGAAATGCCACGATATGGTCACGTGCTGGGGAACTCCTCAGCAAATGGTCATATCATGGCATTTCATTGCAAATTGCATTTTTTATGAAAATCACTTAATTTCATGGTTTTCACAAACAAATGCAAGTGCGTGATTTAAACCAGGACCTAAATATGATGATTGATCATAATCAAATCATTTTGTGGAAACATTTTGATTCTGATGAACTTCCAATGGAAGCTGCCTCTCTAGTTGTCTGCCAGTCGACTCACTTGGCTCTTCCACAACCTATCTGGTGAGTTGCTGGGGAACATGGACTGTATACAGCTCTGTATCAGCCAGCCAAATAGTCCATGTCTGAGGACTCCAGAATTTCCAGACCCCCCCAGACTAGCTGACTCCTGGGAATATAGTTATCCAACTCTCAAGAGCTGACCTGGCCACCAGCTAACCTGGGAGTCTGTCAAATCATGGAGCCATTTGAGCTGGGACTTAGAGAGACCTAAATGCCCTGGCTTCCAAACTCCTAACTCCTCTGCAACCCACCAGGTGGGCTGAGGAAGAGCCAGGAGATCCTGGCTGAGTTGAGAGCCTCAGCACTTGGAAGCCAATATTTCCAGGCTTCAGTCTCCCTGGCAGGTTTTCTAGGGGGCTGTGATGGAGCCAGGAGAGCTGGATGCCCTGGCAGCCCTGGACTAGAAGGGACTTGATCCTTGTCTGTGTTAGTGGTGGGAAGCAGTGAATAGCAGTGGTAGAACTGACCATACGTGTCAGTTCTGGGCAGCAGTGAAAAAGAGAAGAATCACATTAATTTGTCTGTAGCTGCCAGGTCATTGGCTTCGCTGCTGACCAATGGGTAGCTTGCCAGGAATCTCAGAGAGACTGTGTTTTGTTTTATAAATGCCACATTTTGGGTTTTCCCAGAATAAAATAGCTCAGGATTTTAGTACTACATTTCCCTCTGCTAATAGATAGGTTTTAGTCCCAATGGGGGGCAGGGCGGAGAGGAAATCATGAAAGTTATTTTCTTGGTCACCTCTAATTAGAACATAGACTTTAATAAAATGTTCATTCTAAGCAGAAATTTGAGAATGTTATAGGCAATTTCTGCTGATGTCAAGTCAATCATGGCTTTTAAACACAGAAGAAAGGACTACTTTTGAGACATTTGAGACTGCTTAAACCTGAGGAACATTTCCTTCATGTGGACCATAGAGGTGCACATAGGCATACGTACATGTCTGAACTTTAACAATAGAAAGGACTGGAACAGATCTCAGTTAACAAAAATAGGAAATGAAAAATAAGATTAAAGAAGATTGGAGTGGATGGGTATTGTTGCAAATCCTTGACTTCTGGAGTCTTAGTAGGAGATATAACTTCAGGATATCACTTAGATCATGATGTTTTATTGCTATGGTGTTTTTCACTAATGGGCCACTTCTGAGTTCAGGGAACTTGGTCCAATTAGGCTTAAATAAAGTGCTCTTTACTGGGCACATCTACATGAGACATTAAATGTGCAGTAAACTAATTTTACTGTCCCCTTGCCTTGGCAGCAAGGAGCTCCTGGCCTCACGGGTGCAGGCTGGGAGATTGCTCTCTGCCTTGAGACCTGCTGCCAGGGCAGGCTCTGGTGGTGCAGCCCAGGCCAGGACAATGTCCCCCTGCCCCAGCAACAGGCAGTTTCTGTGGGCAGGGAGCAATCTCCCAGCCCCCACTCCATGATGATGGAGTCAGGGCTGGGAGCTCCCTGATGCCAGGGCAGGGGGACATTGTTCTGGTCTGGACTCTGCCACTTGAGCCCACTCTAGCAGCAGGCAGCTCCTGGGGGCAGGGAGCAATCTCCCTGCTGAACGGGAGTAAATTTGCCCCTGGTTGGCCATCTACTTATTGCCTTATTGCATAGTAACTACTTGCCGATTAATTTGCTACCTGCATTTGCAGGTAGCAAATTAACAGCCAAGTTAGGCAGATTACTATGCAGTAAGGGTCTGCACATGGAGACAGTGACACTTACTGTATAATAATTTGCTCTACTGTGCAGTAAAGCATCTTGTGTGGATGCACCCACTGATTCTATTGTAGATTAACCGGCTCTCACCTGAGCACGTGGGCCTTGGAGCCAAACAATAACTTGAAGAACATTTGGGCTTTTAAAGGCCATCATGAGCTCTGTTTAAATGGTCAACTACAAGGGACGGGACAAATCCAGGGGGATTCAGTGGTGCATTCAAACAACCCATTCTGCCATGCTGTTGTTCCCTCTGGCTTGCTCAGGTGCAATGGGATCCTCAGAGCCTCTTCTGCCCCACTTCAGTCAGAGGCTGTGGCTGCACAAGGTACCAGACTTGGCAGGGGACAGTGATAGCAGCAGGCAGGTTTCCTCTTCCTGCATCTGTACCCTGGTACCTCTATCCTGGCTGGGAGCAGACATTGGCAGGATCCACTCTCCCCTATACTGTACCTGCTTGTGGCTGACCCAGGGAGATACAGAGCTGGTCCTGCCATGCTGCAGCCAGGCTGTGCAGGGAACTGGGCTCATCAGGGGATAGCAGCAGCCATGGGCAAGTTTCTTCATCCTGAATTGATCCATGCTGATGTCCCAGGTGCTTCCCACTGGCTGGGGGCAGGTGCTGGAAGGCGGAACCAGTCCTTATGCCCCCACCTCCACTGTCCTTGGCTGACATAGGCATAGAGGGAGTCCCTCTCCAGCCACAGGCTGCAGAGAGCAGCTGCACTGGGTACTGGGCTGAGCCAGGGACAGTGATGGCAATGTGCAGGTTCCTTTTTCCAATGCCTGCTCCTGGCCAGTGGAGAAGCTGGGGCAGAGGAGGCGGGGGGAGGAGAGGAGGGGTGGTAGGCAGGAACAGGAGCTGGAAGGAGGAGGAGATAGCAGGCCACTGCTGATGTCCCCAGCTGAGTCTGGCTCCCCATGCAGCTAGTTTCCACAGGCCTCAGCTGGAACTGGCCAGGAGTGGCTTTACAGCGACTCTGCACCGGTCAGCCTGGGGACGGTGGCAGCAGTGGGGTTAGGTTTCTCCTTCCAGCACCTGTTTTTTGCCCAGCTCCCTAGTGTCCCCCGGTGGCTCCAGCCATGCATCACCTCCATCTTCTCATGGTCTGAGGGGCAGTGGGTCTCTCCCTTCTTTAGGAAATCTTAGCTCTGCCCATGACAGGGGCCAAATAATTTTCTGGTATTGGGGAAAGGAGCAAAAGTCTAGCTATTGGATGGCTCTCAGGCAAATGTTCAGCTGGGAGCAGGAAGAGCCCCCCCTCTTGAGTCCATGGGTTAGGGCAAGAACACTGAGGAGTTGAGAGTCAAAGGGGGGAAAATGTCTAGGAACTGTAGTCTTTATTAAATAAAGGAGTTACTCAGTTTTGATATCTTGCTTAAGATTCTGTTTAATAAATTGTGTCTTTGAGCAAGGCATGAACAAACATGATATGGGCTGTAACCCATCAGTTTGCAAACATCTACTCATAGGTGCCTTCATGTTTGTGAGGATCTGAATACATGAAAGATTCTCAGGAAATACAGATGAGGTCTGATTTTATTTTCAGAGCTGCTGAACATATTCACTTTCTATTGAAATCAATGAGAGGTATATGTATGTGGGTACTCTTTATGATGAAAACCAAGCCTAACCTGATCTTGCTGACATTGAAATTAATTACAGGTTTGTCATCAGTGCAAGCATGACTGGGCCCTAATGTAACAGCTTTTGGAAAGGTATTGTCAAGTCACTTGTACTAACTGTTCTTTATTGTTTTCATGGGCAGGATACCAAGACTCCTTCACTGAGCTGCCAAGACAATCCTTCATTAGTTTGGAAACATTTTCAAATTGAAGTAACTGTTTTCTGGCTTGCTCCTTTTCTCATGTAACTTCCCAGAACAGGAGCTGCTGTCTCACGTGTTTTAAATCAGCCTTAACTTTGGTTCTTTCTGGCTATTTAGTGGTGTAATGTCTGAAATATGCCTTGCACTCTCTATTACTCTCCAAACTTAGGTTTGCTGAGCTATGCATGTGTACTCTTTTGGTAAAGACAGATTAAGACTGAAGTTAAGACTGATGCTGCAAGAAGCAACAACAGAAAAGGTTTTGTGTCTTTATGACTTTTAAATGTTTTGTTTAAACAAAAGAGCTGTTTCTGTTTAACTGTCAATCCTACATGGAATCTGAAAGTCTTAGTTTTTGCTGCCTTGCATATCATCACCCTGAATGAAGATTTTGCAGGGGGATTTCTTCCCTCAACTACTTTTGAGCAAACCCATTACCATTGTTGAGCTTGCTTTCAGAAGTATCTGGGCATTTTTTTGCTTTTGCTAAAGAGATTGGGGTGTGGTGGCAAGTGGTTAAAGTGTCCCCTGCTGGCTCTGAAGGCATAATTTCAAATATTGTTCTGGACTCATGCCAAAGGCAGTTGACCCAGCTGTAAATGGGCACCTACTCATTCAGGCTCAGGAGTTGAAGGAGGCTGTGCACTTCTTTGTGTGCTATTGACTAAGAAACTGACCTTACTCACACTAGCTTAATAGTCCATTAGATAATATCATAGTACTTAGGGGGTTGGAAGGGACCTAAACAGATCATCAGGTCCGACCCCTTGCCCGGGGCAGGAACACGTGTCGGAATCATATCACCTCAGCCAAATATCTGTCCAGCCTCCTCCTGAAGACCCCCAAGGTAGGAGAGAGCACCACCTCACGTGGGAGCCCATTCCAGAGCCTGGCAGCCCTAATTGTAAAGTAATGTCTCCTGATGTCTATCCTGAACCTTCTCTCTAACAATTTGTGGCCATTATTCCTAGTAACTCCAGGTGGTGCCCAGGGGAACAGAGCATAGTAGAGGTGTGCAAAATGGGCTGTATTCAATTCGGATTCAGATTTGGCCCGAGTCGGGGACAGTGATTCAATTTGTTGATTTGGATCACTGTCCCAGTTTGATTTGGCCAAATCCGAGTCTGAAGATTGGACGCTGATTCAGATAATCAGCGATTTGGCCTAGACACAGCTTTAAATGATTTTTCAACATACCTTGAGGTACCAGGTATGGATCATGAACGCTGTGATGGTGGGCCAGATGGAGCATCCCACAGGAGCACATGGGTGCGTGCTTGGTGGCAACCCCAGAAGTGGACCGGAAGTACTTTTGGTTCACTTCTGGGTCCGCTGCCAAACACATGGGGGGGCCCTGCACCCCCTGGCTCAGTGATCAGTCATGGGGGGAACCCAGGTGACCCCCAGACCCAGGAGGCACCAGTTGCTGAGTTGAGGGGGGGTGGAGCCCCCCCCCATGCTCCCCAGTGGACCCGGAAGTGGACCAGAAGTGCTTCTGGTCCACTTCTGAGTCTGCTGCTGAGTGTGCTGGGGACCCCCCCGCACTCCTGCGGGATGTTCCATTTGCCCCACCATCTCAGCATTCACGAGCTGACTGGTACCTTGAGGTATGTAGAAAAAATATTTAAAGCTATGTCTATGTCCGAATCATTGAATCTTTCCGTATCTCTCCAAATTGATTTGGAGGGTTCTGATTCAATTTGGAGAGATTAAAGGGTCTCCTTATTTGATTCAGATTCGGAGATTTGCCCACCAAATTGGGCCGAATCTCTGTTGAATCAAATCAGTGACCGAAGCTTCACACAGCCCTGTTAGATAGATCTACCTCGTTCAACATGAATGTGTAAAAAAAGAAAAAAAAAGGGGCAATATTTGGTCATACAATAATAGGGTAGATGCCCAGCTCAGTCTCCTGTAGTTACACTGGAGTTTTTGTATTTAGTTCTGAACAACTTTGGTCAAGTGAACTTCCTCTGAAAATTATTAATTTGCTGTGCTCTGGAACCTGTCTTAAGAAAACAATTTTTTATCTACTTTTTTTAAAATGAGAAATTATTATTTTCTTAAAGCATGAAAAAACCCTGCTCTGCATAGAACTTTACATACACTGGGACTTTATGACAAGTAAAAACTTAAATGCTGAATGACAGTTATGTTATCACTTGGAGGAGAAGCATTACTCTCTATGGTTTTCAACCCAACTGTTCGAGGACAAAGTACTTCTTTTTTGCAAAGATCCTAAAAAGCTGACAAATCTATTCCCAGCTGACCACCATTCCAATCACATCCTAATGGTTTTGGCTTGCTTCTAGGCCCCCCCAGTGTAAGGCATGTGACAGAGGTGAGGCAGAACATGGCCATGGCACTACTGAACTCTGGCTATTTTTGACGGGTAGACAGCATCCTAGGGGCCGCAACCAGCTCATATAGAAAAGAGCAGCCTCAGAGCTGATTTGAAGACAGTGATAGGTATGCAACCAGTCCCAGAATAAGAGAGTTGCAGTGGATTCTTTTGCAGCCCTGTGTAGCTGCATCTGTCTCAATGAACATGCTGGTCACAACAATTCAGTTCTTAATTTTAACAAGCAAGTTTGCCAGCAGGGCAATTTAATGGAATACAGGGTGCTTAGCCCTCTAATTATGGTAGTGATGAGAGAGAATGTGTTTTGTTTGTATTAGAGAAATGTATGTGAACTGTTGGGTTTTTTTTTTTTTTTTTTTTTTACAGAACCCCAGGGATCCAAATGGAAAGAACTCAGGAATTTTTTTGTCAACAACAACAACAAAAAGATTTTCATTAAAAAATGTCTGAGAGCCAGTTTCGTAATCAGTGTTTGTTTTTACAATTTTAACCAAGCCTCAAATATTTGTGACTGCCCTGACGTCTCAGAGCTGAAGGAAATAGTCTAAGTTGTACTTGAGCATCATTTACTTAACAAAGACAATAAATGTAAATTCAAGAGCGTATATCAGAATTGGAAAGTTCTGTTTTCCTTTTCTTTCTGAAAGCAAACATAGACTAAATTCCTATCATCTTTTTAAAATGAGCTGATCTTTATTTTTTCATCAAGTCAATGTTTTTTCTGTCACAAGGCAGGCTTTATTATAGAAAGTGCTAAAAGTACACATATCCTAGTAAGCTAACATGAATTTTAAAGGGTTTCTGTCTGAGCCTAGATCTCAGATACTAGAATGGGGAATTCTGTTAATTATTTTTTTGTACAGGATTCTGCTCTAGTGACTGTCAGAGGGTGGGTGGTAAAGCTGCTTTTTAATTGTATTGTTTTTACAACTCATGTCAAGATTGCCTAGAGCTATGCGTAGCTTTTGGGTATTGTAGGAATCCAAATAAATGAAAACAAGTGTAGAATGCGGATGGAACTGTTGCCAAAGCATTCAGGCAGGGGAAAAGGAAGTGGGTGAGGGTAGACTGTCCTCTTTCCTACAGCTCTTTAATATGTCAAATGGATTTACGATATTCATATGAAATGGTTATCAGTAATGGATGAACGTGTATATGTTTTAGAGAAACACAGGTGAATGGAGGAGGAGGGAACATGGTAACAAGGAAGACAAGAAACCCCAGCCAGAACCCATCTGCAGCGTAACCATAGGCAACTACACAGACTCATAGGGAATTTCAGAGGTGCCAACACAACTGTCTTTGGGGTCTGCCAAGGAGCCAGATGCTGGTGCTGAGTGAATATTTTATATGTTTGCCATACCGTTTTCAGTATTCTACCTGGGCATCTCCTTTGGCTAGCCATGGGGTGCGGTAATTAGAATGCCACCCTTGTCACACTTCCTTGTCTTACAGTTTTAGGAAGTTTAGGGAACTTATGACTTGATACAAGACAAAATATACCAGGTTGTAGATAGTACTGTTTATGACATTTTGATTTTTAAATGTAAATTCTTACAAGTGGCACATCCGGATTCATGTTCAACATGTAGTATTCTGTCCCAAACAGAGGGTGAGGTTCCCTCCTGCTTCTCCAAAGATTGTCATTAAGGAGCACTTGTGGAAATGTTTGGATCAACAAACAGCAGCAGCTGGCATTTCTCTTGGTAGGTCTATATAGCCTGTGTCAAGTTCTGTCCTCCATTCTCATTTCCAGGGAGCCAACATAAATAAGTTCAGTCTTTCCTTCTCTTAAAAACCCTGTGTCCACTAGGGAAATATGAGCATGTTTTAATAACCGATGCTTTGATGAGAGGGGTAAAATAAGGGTATAGATTTGCAATCTGGAGGTGCCTGTCTGTTGATTAGATATAAATGTGTTTTTTATTTCCTTCTCTTCCAGATTAGAGGATATAAAAGCAGTCACCTGTCAACCCAATCCAGCAATGAAATTCAGCAGCCTATTGTCCCAATCACTGCTTTCAATCACTCTAAACGGTCTCCAGAGACAATCATTATTATAGGACATGTTCCTAAGAGTAGATAAATGGAACTCCACCTGCCAGCCTGCATAGGGAAAGATGGACAGTCTTGGCCAAAAATATGAAAGGGCCTGGAGCTTTATTGACATTTACATCAAAAATAGTTAGCAATGAAAGCAGCTGTTGCGGAGAGCTTTCACCACAACGTGTTTGGAATATGCTGTGAATTGAAATACAGACCTCCTGACAAGCAATTTACCTTCTGTCAGTCTCCATGTGCTTGCAGCATTACTGGGTACTTGCTGTGATAGCCCACTTAAAGCTGCACATGTGTACAGTTTGGATGAAAGATTAACTACAATTTGAGGCAGGAAGTAACGAATTGCGGAGTGTCATTCATAATGGCCGACATTGTCATCTGCGGGGTGACACCATAGCAAGAAGGTGCCTCTGTTGTGACTAGCTTATAGAATCAGATGTCATTCATTCTAATGAAGATCTGCCTACAATTCTAATAAGCAGAATGTGAGACAGCTCAGGATTATACGCATTAATCTGCCTTGTTTGTTGACATTAATATGATGACTAAAATGCCATTATGCAAGAATTTCTTTCAAAAGCTATTAAAAAGGGGCAATCTTAATAGAAGGATCACAGCCCAGAACAAAAGATGTGCCAGGAGTTAATTTCCATGTTTACTCTTGTCATTTTCTACATTATATTGATTTTTCTCCCCTTCTAAATAACTTGTACTACATGAAAGTTTTTGATATTTCATGAATACACTACTACCTTCTGTGGCCAATGCACAATTCAAATGAGGATTTCCAAGAATGTAAAAGATGAACCCATTGACTCCAAAAGCGGATGGGATATAATGTTAACAAAGAATTAATAGCTCAGTAAATATTTACCAGTTATTTTGCAAGAATAACAAAGCTAAACTGTGCCAAATACACTTAAAAGGAACAGTTTTAATACTATTTAATCTAAATAATTTTCCTAATATGGAATTGATTGGATTTTTCTCCTGTAAGTAATTTTTAAACTGATGTGGTGCTCTTGATTACCAGGGTCAGTGGAGAGCTGCCAAGGTTGATTTTTCTATAGAAATCAAGACTCTTATAAGTCATTATCAGATGGAATTGAAATGAATCTGAGTGTTAATCTTTGTATAAAGAGGACTAGGATGAGGATATTAAGGGTTTTGATCTTTATCATTGCAAAGTAGAGCAATGGATTTAAAAATGGATTAGTCTATTTATCCTTTCAGTGGAACTTAAATATCCTTCCTTGTCTGAATCTAGATCAAATTTTACCCAATGATAGAATATCTGAAATACAACTGCATAAGACGTATGTTGTTTTGTTTTGTTTTTCCCAGGAGATCCTAAATGACTTTAGATTTTTAAAAGAATTTAGGCATATAAAGATACAGAAAGGCATTATTGGGTAGCTACATATTTTTTTAACCTGGTTGTAAAATAATTTGAAAATGGAAATTAGTCACTTCAGTGCTTTTGAGAATTTTAACCAAAATAAAATGTCAACTGTTACTTTTATAATAAGCCAAGAAGAGAATAAGATGAACATTTTTCTCTGTGCATGCTACATTACCTACTTTATCACTGTATTGTCTTGCAGGCTGTATATCTCCACCAAAAGACATGCACACCTTGTTTTGGGGAAGGCAGAATGTGTGAGTAATCAGTCCTGTGTTTCTTATTCATAGACCCCAAAACAGCAGCTTTGGAAATGTGAATGCTTGTGTTTTCATACATGGCTCTCTCAGGGTTTGGTGGTGTGTTTTCCTCTGAGGAGCCATGCGGTCTTTTCTTTTTTTTACCATGTCCTTCTGCTCTGTCCTTTGGGCATTCGGATCCTTGGGCGTTCTGATCCTCAGAGTGAGTATTTCTCTGGTTTTCAGTGAGTGCTGTTGTGGCAGAAAACCACCTTGGTTTCTCCCCAAAAATCTCTGCCCTGTGACACTGAGATTTAAATCTCTGTGCTGTGACCATTCAATTAGGATGGGCCCAGCACACAGGGGACCACACCCTCAGCCTGTCTCTTTAGGGAACT
>NW_017728992.1:127529850-127550977 GCF_001723915.1 Gavialis gangeticus | reverse complement strand
GCAGGAGCACCCCCTACTGGCCCGCCTCACGTGGTGGAAACAGTGGAGGGATACGAATACCCAGCTGTGTTCCTGAGGTGGGATCTCTGCACCCGCCACAGCTGTTAGAGGCCTTTAGCCTGGTTCTTGTCCCTCTGGTGCTTTTGGGAGCTGATTCTCTGGAACATCACCTCCTTCTTTGCTGGTATTGCATGAGATCACTTAGGAAATATAAAATTTATATCTCAGCATCAAGAATTAATTTTCCACAAATGGAATCCTAAACTTAAAATTATATACATGGCACAACTCTGAAGAGTCCCCAACCTTTAAAAAAACCTCTCTACAAAATTAGAAGCCACTATTCCAAAACAGACACACACACACACACACAGTTTCAAAAGCTTACTTTCAGAAAATGAACGCCTAAGCTTAACTTCATACAAATGCTACAAGTCTGAAAGAAACACCCATGCTTTAAAAAGCTCTTTGCAAAATTAAAACCCACAACCAGAAACAATCATGAAAGAGCACATGCTCAAAACACACACACAGTTTCATAAGCTTGATTTCAGAAAATGAATACCACACACACACACACACACACACACACACACACACACAGTTTCAAAAGTTTAATTTCAGAAAATGTACCTTTCACCACAGGGTAAAGACATGAAGGGATATGATTTTCCTAATTTTCCATTTTTGAAGATGGGTTTCTGTTTGGGAACAAATGCTTACAAACAGTATTATGACTTAAGTTTTATATTAACACACGCACAGATAAACCCTCCATTTTTTTACCTTGCTGTAGTAAAATCTTGCTGATTTTTTTACCTTGCTGTAGTAAAAGTGTGCTTGGAGATTTTGGTTTTCCTACTAGATAGATCCTCTGTAATGAAGATCAAAAGACAAAGGTAAGTAAAGCATAAAAAGGGTATAAAGATATATAACTATATAAATACATAGCTAGGTCCTAAAGCAGATTCCACATCCAGAGAAAAGGGTTTTTTCCTGACCCCAGGCTAGGCTTTTTACCTTTCTGAGAGCATTTTTTTATGTCAAGTTTGATTGGCTGTGGGGGTCTGGGCCTTTGAGTCAGATATGTATATTTATGAGGCCTCTCTCTCTGGTTGGTACAGTGATGGGACACATCATCAAAGATGGCCCTAGTTTTTGCATACTGGTCTTTGATTCATCCATGTAGAGCCATTGTGATGGAATCAAATCCATTCAATTTTGGGGTGGTATCACCCTGCTAGGTTCTTTGTAATACTCTTAGGTGTAGACAAACCATCCTATTGTAGTCATCAGGCCTGGTCATCACACCCTGGTCTCTTTATTATGTTCATAGGTGTAAAGAAACCACCCTGTTGTAGTCAGTACATCTGATTACTTGAGGGTGATTGTCCTCAAATTGTTCCACAGATTTTTCTTCAGGCATGTTTCAACATGTCATTTTGAGGGACCCCCTTTACATTTATATGTATAAATATCTAAAAAATATATTAAGCACAAGAGGTGATTGTACAAAATCTCCCCACTAACCTTTTGTTATGTTTCTTAAGTCAACAGATCCCCACATCCATCTATGCCCAAGGTTTAATTCAAAGCATCCCCACACCCCTTGCCCAAAAGATTGAAGGATGACATCAGTGAGAACGCATTTTAATAAGATTTATTTCCATCAAAATCTGTACAAAATTTACAGTCTATGCAGTCTTCAAAAAGTCTTTTGCTCAAGCAATATTTGACGATGCTATAACAACAAACACGTGTAAGAGTTTCCATGAGGCTTTTACGTTCCTGCCGTGAGACAGGGCCTATTTGTTCAATCCCTTAGTTGTCTTCTAAAGCTCACAGGATCTTCTTCTTCTGAAGCACCAGACCTCTGTTTGTCACAAAAACAGTTCCTCTTTTCCAATACAAGGGTTTCAGGTCTGTTGACATGCTGTCTTTCTGGTGTCATTAGAGAGGCTTCATCAAGCTGCAGAGGGATTTTAAAGCAAAAACGTTAGTTAGTCACTGTTTAAGGAGTCCATACCTAATTCCTCCCCCATCAGGGTCCCCCAGAAACCCCTACCATCAACCCCCACACCCAGAGGTTCAAGATACTCACAAGTGCTTCTGCCCCCTTGAGGACATCTTCTCCCTCAGTGTCCAGCATGGGGCACCCGTCTTCTCCATAATCCATAATCCTCAGCATCTACTCTGGGCATCAAGCATTTTAGGAAACCCTTGGATTAAGGGGCTACTCTCCTTAATCTCCCCCTCTTCAGAACTATGGCTGCCTGTGTTTTCTTGGCAGGCATTGGGCAGGCCTTGGTGGTAAGGCAGGAAAAAAAGGCCTTACCAGTGTAGTGTAAGAATCCATATTTGCTCCCTGCAAAGAAATTGTATAGTTAACACAGACCCACCCTATTACCATAGAAAGCTGCTTCTTCCAAAAAAATCTAGATTAGTTACCTCAGCAGAGCCCTTGGGGTTTAGCTTGTCCTTCACTCCCATGCTTTTTGCCAGTGGCTCTGATGCGGGCTGTTGAGGTGGGGGTGGTCAGCCATGGTCCCCAGACCTGTTTTGGGAGTCTGGGAATTTGTCTTAACCACTGAGATCTTATCCATAATGCCACGGAAAGGTGTCTGAACAGTGTCTGAGGCTTCCACTGCATAATAATCCATATTTGCACACAGTCTGGTTTGGAGGGTTTCCCAACAGAAAAGAGACAGGCCAGAGACTTCCAGCCTAGTTCCCACCCCTATACTTGGTCTGATTAGTTCAGCACTGTTCTCAGGGGAGGTCCAATGCTCCTGAAGCCCCCCCACCCTACAGGTTGGTTGAGGGGGGTGGAGCAAGTTGTTAGAGGGGTCACAACTCCTCACTACCTGATAGCTTGTGCCTCACAGTGTGGGGAGGATGAACTTCTGGGGCCCCGGGGTGGGCTCTGCAGCTTGAGAGGCGGTGTTTCCCAGTCAAGGAGCAGACCTTCTGATGTCACAGAGGCATGTGATGGGGCAGCAAAGATTTCTGGGACCAAGATGGCACCCAACATAGCTGTCAGGAGGGTGGGACTTCTGATGTCATGGGGCATGTGATGAGGCAGGGGATTCTGGTGCCAACATGGTGGACAGAGGGTGGGACTTCTGATGTCATGGGACATGTGATGGGCCAGCAGGGGATTCTGTGGAAACATGGTAGACAACATGGCAGCCTGGGGGTGGGACTTCTGATGTCACAAACCATGTGATAAGGGCAGGGGATTCTGGGATCGTGATGGCAACCAATATGGTGGCCAACCTGGTCACCAGGAGTTGGGGTTTTTGATGTCACAGACCATGTGACAGGGCGGCAAGGGAATATGGGGCCATCATGGAGGCCAATATGCCGGCCAACACGGTGGCTAGCAGGTGGGACTTCTGATGTCACAGACCATGTCACTGGGCAGCAAGGGATACTGGGACTGAGAACATTGCAGTCAACATGGCAGCTAGGGGTGGGACTTATGATGTCACAGATCATGTGACAAGGCAGCAGGGGACTCTGGGACCATCATGGTGGCCAACATGGCAGCTGGCAGTAGGATGTATGATGTTACAGACCATGCGATTGGTGGGACTTCTGGTCCCAAGGGGCGGGGCACCTGTCAGGGGGCAGGGCTTATCAGTTTGACATGAGGTATACCCTATATACTACTGCCCTGCATTAAATATCTACACTTTCTGTACTGTGCATGGGCAGAATTAAGGCTTGCCTATGGTGTTGACTGCAGGTTCTCAGGAGGATGGAGCTGAGCTGTAGGTGGGTCTCAACCTGGTTGGAGACTGAGGACTCAAGAGAAGGTACTGAGATTGATCATAGAGCAGCATCACTTGTCAACTTCTACTTCTGGAATGTGTCAGCATACTCAGGTGAGAGGGTCATTCTCAAGGGCATACTGCTGCAATGGCATAAACAGCCCTATAGCTGCTAAAATGTCAGCACCCTGAACCACCAAAAGTCAGCATGTAGCTACTTTGCTGAGGACAGGGCAAATTCTAAACCTTGCTCCTCAGACACCTTGGGTGAGGTGCCTACAGGGAGGTGCCTCCATCCATTTGGGATCCACAGCCAGAACCATCTTCAGAAGGCAGATACCTACAATCCCTTTCTTGCTTGGATGCTTACTCTTTTCTTTTAAATGTGGCTAGAACATAGGCAATTGGTGCCTCCCAAGTCGGCGGGGGGGGCACCAGATCACTGATAAGGGGGGAGGTCCCCCAGTGGCTGATCACTGAGCTCAGAACCATCAGTGGTGAAACCAGAAGTGCACTGCCACCGGCACTTCCAGTTCTGTGGCTGGCACACGGCCAATCTCAGGGATATGCACATGCACCCACGTGAACCCCCTATGTGTTGCCAGTGGGTGGGAGGGAGGAGTCCTTAATATAGTAATCTACCAGGGGTTGATCCAAAGGGGCTGTGGTTGTGCAGTTGCACACCACACCCTCACCCTCCCCTGCTTCTATAGTGTAGCTTGACAGCTCCAGTTCCCTGTAGCCTGGGTCCCCTGTGGAGTCTGGATCACACTATAGAATAAGTGGTTGTGGGCTTTTTTAAAGTCCCCTAAAAAGTAAGAATCCCTACCTTGCATCCCTTCCCCTCTGCTCTATGCTCAGTGCCACCTCCCCTCCCTACCGATTCTTGCCTCCACCCTCTCTAATTACACCTCTGGGTGCAAGAAAGGGAGACCCTTCTGGCATAGCCACTGTCCTTGGATGATCTGGTGTAGGGGCAGCTTTAGAGCTACTCCTGCCCTGCTCCACCCAGGGTTGTGGGGAGCAGCTGTGTCAGACAAGTTCTCTTTCCCTGTCCAGTCCCCCTAGGTGTTCCCTGCCAACCCAAGCAGCAGTAGGGAGGGAGAACCTGCCACCACAGTCCCCAGCTGACTCTGGCTCCTCATGGGTGAAACTGGGCAGGAGGAGACAGAACAATGGCAGCAGCTGGTGATTCTTCCCTTTTTGTGCCCAGATGCATAAGTAGAGAGGACAGGGTAGGGAGGAGACATGCTGCTGATAATAGAGGGGAGGGGAAGGGATGCAAAGAGTGGGGGTTAGAGTGGGCAGGAGATTATTACCTGATTCAGGGACTTAGATAAAGTCCCTGGCTGCTGCTTCTCTGGTGTGGTCTGCTCACCTCAGTGAGGTGGAGGAGGCTAAGAATGTGGGGAGGGTATAGCCCCCCCTCCACCCGCAGCATCAGTTACTGGCCCTACAACTCCCTTTTCACATTCATGGATCAACCCATATAATCTAGTAGTTAGAACACTGACTTCTCTGCCTGAGGGGATCCAAACTGACCTCTCCCATGGGTGGCCCAAATTACAGACATAGGGTTTTCTTTGGGGGCACATTCCATCTCTTCCTGCTACAGCAAAGCTATCACACAGATAAGAATTCAAGATTCATTTGGCTGTGGAGAGAGCAAGTGTGAGCTTGGTTCTGTAATCTAGCTGTCATAGGGTATGTCTATACATTCATTAATGCTCTTTTGCTACTGCTCATTAAGTTTAGTATCTCTAATATTAGGTACTACATAAATATGTGTTAGGCTGCCCTAGTGTGCAGTGGTGGTTTCTGCAAAAGTGAACACCTTTTTAGTGACACCTAATGGGCAGTAGACTAATTCCACTGCACGTTAACTTATTAGCACTGTTTTTGACATGACACTTTAATGAGCAGTAGAATAGGCTACTGTGCATTAAAGCACACATGTAGATTCACTCATAGAAGAGGAGCTGATCTGAGGCAGGGTTTATTTAGATGTGTCTCCACATTGTGAGACCCAGGGGGCGCATCTATATGTGCATTTATGCACTTTTCCTAATGCACATTAAATTTAGTACTTCCAAGAACTTTTACACATGCTCTGGGGATGGGGAGGGTGCCACTTGAATTAGAGTGGCTCTGAGAGCCACTGTTCTGGGAGAAGTGTCTTTGAACCTTCTCAGGCTGAGGAAGGAAATGAACTCAGGTCTTCAACATCTTGGGTGAATACTTTAACTAGTAGACCATAACATAAAAAGGAACACCACCCACCACTGTCACATGTATGGCTACCAGGCACATTTTAAAAGAAAAGACTAGGCCCCACTTAGTACTTAAAGGGGTGATTTAGGGTTCCTCTTGTCTTCAGCATTTCCCCACCAGCAAGCTCTGGGCACTTACACATGAGAAATGGTGAGTTGCTTAGACCTGTGAATGATAAAAAAATAAGGGTATACAGTGAAGCAGGACTCTAATGTTTTGGATACATTTTATGGGTAAAAACTGAAGACTTTAAAGGCCTGTGGGCCACGATGGGAGTGCTGTTGTGAAGCACCCCTTTGTTCTCATTCTATGTCCATAAACGCACATAAATGAGAAAATGTAGCCACCCCAGGGTGGTGTTGAGAACATGGCCCCTCATCACCCCTAGGTTCTCAGAAGGCTGCTCCATTATGGTTACATTGCCTCATTTGTGAAATTGGGCATACATAGATGAGGAATGAAAGGGGCTTTTTTCACAGTAGCCATCCTGGGTACACCATGGAGGTAGGTAGACATGCCCTAAGCAGTTAGACAGGGATTTTGAGGATCACAGCCTTGGCTGTGGGTGTTTTAATTCCATGTAAGGAATTGGTGGGTTTAGGTCTTGGCATGGATTCAGTATTTCATTGTGAATTCAAGCATTTTCTAAGAAAATGAAAACTTCATTTACAACAATAAGGAAAAAAGAAAAAGAAACATGTAGACATGCTCCCTGAGCACGTCTACATGTCTCTGAGCCCCCAAGGTTTGGAATAGACTGTCACCGGAGGTGGTTCAAGCACCCACTTGGAATGCCTTCAAGACACATTTGGATGTCTATCTTGCTGGGATCCTACGATTCTCTGACTTCCTGCCCCTGGGGCAGAGGGCTGGACTCAATGATCCTTCGGCGTCCCTTCCAGCCTGAATGTCTATGAAAATCTATGAAAATCTATGAAATGTATGAAAATGTTTCTCTATGACAAAAGACCCTGTGCAGGAGCAAAGGGTTCCCCACCCGTGATAAATATGCTATGCATATGCTGAGTGTCTCCCCTGTATATCTATGGGTGTCCACAGATCTGAATGGTCCTTGGCACATATGCACAAGGTTCCATTTAGACAGAGGCTTAGGGCATTCAGCTTGCTCCTTTGGATTGCCCCTCCTCCATAACATATTTCTCAGGAGCTGCACTGACATTCAGTCCCCACTGGCTGATGAAGATGGGAATAAACTTCTGGTTCAATCAGCAGTAGCTTTTCGACATATTTCTGACTGGAGATATGCTTAATCCCAAGGGGAACATACCTCAGAGAGCAGCTGTTCCCTGCTCTTCCTACTCCCTGCACCAGCTGCACATTTCCAGAGCTACAGAGCACCAGACATACAGAGGAGGCTTTCATGGTGCTTAAAAATGGGCTGGGGGGGAGCAAGCAAGAGCACACAGTAAAGCTGCTTCTCTGTCCCCCTTAGGGGCAGCAGATCTGCATTTTGTATGTCTCCATTCCACATAGCAAAAGACAGCATATGGCCCCAAGGGTCTAGTCCTGGCTTCTAAGAAAATGTTCCTGTTAAGGTGTGTTGTGTTCTTTTATGATGAAATTCATTCATGCTACAAAAGGCCACAGAGGAGCAATGTGTAGAGATGATGTTGATGAGTCTGTATAGGGAGGGGTCCCTCTCTGCTTCCTTTACAGTACAGAAGGCAGATGGACTACACCTGCTATTCGAATGCCCAGAATCCTAGGTTCTCTAAAACTCCAGCAACAAAGGGCTTGTTCCCTACCTCACTGAAGCTAATAGACTCCATTTGATTCAATGCACTTTGGATCAGGCCCATTGAGTCCTGCCAAGAGCTAGTATTTAGAAACAGCTTTTAGGCCTTATGGAAACTGCTGAGATTTTGAAAACTTTCATGTCCTCAGCTGGGACAAAATCAAACTCTTAAATTTTCATAAATTGAAAATCTGAAAATAGGTTTGGATTAATCAAAGTATTTTGTTTTCATCTCAACTGCTTTCCCCCTCTAATTAGCATGTATTTCTAAACAAAAAAATAATTTTGAATGGGATTTTTTTTTCTTTTTAAAGCATCAGACTGAAATGTTTTGACAGTTTGAAACTTTTCAAAAAGTTGAGAAATTTGTTGAAACTAAGCCTTTCTCCATAAAGTTTTAGTTTGATTTATTTTCAAATGAAAATTTATCAAAAAAATTCCCAGTGAGCTTTACCATATGTTCTAACTTTACAAGATTTTCTTCTTTATCAAGGCTTCAGGACCAGAACTTTGCAGCATCTCTGTCTCAAGGGGCTTTAAACTCTGAACTCCCAATAATTCCAATTTAAATTTTGAAATAAATGTATCTCTACCAAACTAGCGTTGTTGATGAAACTGCAACAGTTTAGGGATATGTAAGAGGCAAAATTTGTGAGGTCAGGTAATGCCTTTTCTTGGACCAAAATCTGTAGCACGGAAAGATGTCAGACATAGTTTTTGGATATCAAAACCCTTCAGCAGACCTGGGAAAAGATCAGTTATACTCTGAGCTAAGTACAAGCTGAAGTGATATATTTTGGTAAAGAATCTGAGCACTTCCAAGGAAACTAGCAGTTATCACGTGAAGAGAAGAGAGAAGTTAGAAAGGGAAGTGACAGGTGAGCTATAACAAATCCTAAAACTGATATCTCTGTTAAGCTCCTAGTTTTGCTGTCCAGCAAAGTTATGGATTTCTTTTTGGGGGCCTATTTTCTGAAGGTGTCACATAGGCTTACTCTGTGAACAAATGGTTTGAGAGTACTTGGACTGATTGCGTTTTGAAAAGTTTCCTCTCACTGGTAATACGATATTTCTTTATTTTTCTGTGGTAGTTCACTCTGGGGCATGGGGGTAGTCTGGCTTCACCACATAATTTCTGTGAGGACATTTGTGCATTAGATGGCATAGATCACATACTATAACAATCATGTGTAGGATCCAGGGATTCTGATGGTTTTGCTGAGATCTGTATTAAAAATAGTAGCAGTGGAGAGATACTGGCAGATTTTGCATGTTTGGTGTTTTAGCATAGTCTGATTTCATTTGGGTTTTTTTATTGGTCGGCTGAGAATTGTTTCTATAGTAAGTTTGGTAAGGCTTGGAAGGGGGAAAGGGGTTGAAAAGTTATCTGAAAGCCATGCAGGACACTGGGAAACTTTCCTTTTGATGTTTCTTTGAACATAGACTTAATTGCTTAATGATCTTCTCAACAGGTTCTAGTGCAGGATGGTATGTAACAACCAGGGGTGCGGGGATAAAGGAGGGGCTTTTTCATATTGTAGTAGATTTGTGTTAGATTGTTTCGAAGAAATATTCAGGTAACATATTTTACACTGCCTTTGGATTATTATTGAAATGTATCCCACAGGGATAAGATTCATACTTTAAAAATGTGAATCATCTAATGCTGACTTGACTATTTGGCTCATGTTCATACATAAAATAGATGACTAGGACACTAGAAGATATTACAGAAAAGGATCACAAAATCTCAGGGACCAGAAAAATTTGAAGGAGGAATGAAGACCTCAGAGAGACAGGGATGGAGGAAGATTTTTTTTTTAAAGAAAAAAATAAATACAAATAAATTTAGCAGTATTTTCAGAGCTGTTTTAAATGCTGTGTAAAACATACTTTCTAATGTATTTGGGAAATAGCACAGATTCTGAGGGAAATAAAATCATTATATATATATATATATATATCTCCCTGTAGATTTCCAGTGTTCTTATTTGAACCTCATCTTTTTCAAAGCAGCTGGCTGTTGTGCAGGGGATCAGAAGGGAAGTTGTGTTGATCTTATGTTTTTCTCTCTATATTTGCATAATGTGCATCTTTGTGTGGTGTGACTTGTGCTCGTCTCTAACTCAGAAAGGGCCGAGGGTGTACTTGCTAGGGAAATGTTCCAGAATTAGGATCGGATTATTTACTTGCCTCTGAAGTTTCTACAAGAATGCCAGGAGAAAGCTGTGTCTTCTGAAAACTACAACTTGCTGCAGAGATGGAGAAATGTTTACACCAACAACCAGATGTGATAAACAATATCCACAGGACTTCTAATTGTGTACTTGGACCTTTCTGTGTAAAAAAAATAGTCTTGACCTCATGTATCAAGTCAGTCACATTCATAGAAGAGCAGGGTTAAAGGTTACTTATTTCCCAAGAAGTACATGGACAAATAGCTAAATCAGCATGTTCTGTTTTTCAGACTAGTTGAGCCTCCAGACAGAATTATGTGGGTGTGCTTCTAGCTCAGGATCTGGGCCTACTGTAATCACTTCTAACACCATTATTAAACAGTAACACTATCTGGCAGCAGTATGCAGCACAAAGCAAGTCTAAGACTATCCAACAGCAGACACAGCTGAGAACATTCAAAACCAGCTGGCAAATGTTTGGAACACTTCCAGGTTCTCATACTTGTCTTCTTCATTGCAGACAATGGTAGCAAATAGCTAAAACAGCCAAAGATGGTAGGTTCACTCAAATCTACTAATTTGCCCAGTATAATTATTAACAGGTGAGAACTGTTAAGTATGACAAACTAGATTTATATCCTCTTTAATTCCTTGGAGTTTGTGACATTTACTAAAATCCAGTAAAGTAAACAATGTCCATTACAACAGTTCATGGAAAATATAAAAGACAGAAATGGTGAACGTACCTGAACAAATTCTTGATCAAAAAGTATCAGCCATATATTGTGAGTCTCTTCTTCATTCTGCTCAGATGACCATGCAGAATCAACTCTCTACAACATGGCCTGTCTGATAGCCATCAGATAAATCAGGGCAGCAACCACAGCCACAGCCACAGCCACAAAACAACCACAATGACTGCAACCACCACCAAAGGTCTCCCTGCAATGTTATACTTTTTGTACAGCTACTGGGGGGGTTAAAATGGACCACCTGAGGCAGTCTGGACTTCAGTCAAACATTGTTTAATATCAAAGACCTACTTGTTTGCCCACTAATAAAAATCTGCTAGACATGGGGAAAAAACGCTGACTGACTACGGTAGCTAGTCTTTTAAGACTTTTTGATTCATCCTAGCTGAAAATTCAAGCTAGGAAAAGAGGACTATAGACATCAATGCCCCTTCTTCACCAAATAAAAATTACGTCTGGTTCTCCATTTTCTGCACCACTGTACTGTACTGTCAGCTGCAATATGTCTATCCAAGAAACACTGGTGTAGAAGCATCGCTAATATTGCATTATTGTTTATTTGTGTTATCATAGAGCCTAAGCCAGATACAGAATTAGAGGCTGAGGGCAGTAATATGTAAATACCCAGTGAGGGGAAGATATATATTACAATTCCTTAGCTAGAAGTCCAAAACAGCACTCGGGGTCATTGTACGAGTAGATGTACAAAATATTGCCCTACATTCTTCTTATATGTTTGAGTGGCTCTACTTTTTGGCTTCATGCAAGCTTCTTTAGGTTGTCTCTGCTTTTCCTTTCTAGATCAATTTTATTCTGCATCATGATTAAAAAAATTATAGGGAAAAAAGTACTGATTGGGTAAGCTTATCTACACTTTATTTCTGGAACTGCTTCAAAGAAAATCTCTGACAGTATTGTTGTTGTATTTTTCCTATGTTCAGAAATTCTGGGAGGAAAAAATGGTTTTATGAAGAGAAATTGATTGCTCAAAATTTCAGTTTTTAAGTGGAGAAAAAGAAATTCCTGCAGGATGCAAAGGACAATGCTGCTACGTTCTCAACAGTGTTGGAATCAAACATGTCAGGTTACTGGTTAAACTGTTGTCCCCTGGCCTTATTAACTTAGTTAAAAATCATACAGTGGCTGGACGTAACCCTGCCAGTGCACCAGAGCTAAAGTCACTGACTGTATGCCAGAGCTAGGATAAATTATACCAGCTGAGGGTCTGGTCTATGAGTCTACTGGTAAGTCTGTTGAAGTTGGCTGGGGAGGACTGAATATAAATTTCACCAAGATATTTGGATAGTTCAAGTCTAAGACTTCAAACCAAGATAAATACAGTCACTAGACTGTAGAGTCAGCGGACAATTCTGGTGTCACTTGACTAGAGTGGTAAGGATAGACAAGCCTTTAGGAATAGGTCTTAGAAGTGTATCCTAGGGAAAGTGGCTGCCACATTCAGATGTCTTCTGGCAGTAGCATAACTAAGGGGACAGTGACTGAGGCGCTGGCACTGGGCGTTGACTTAAGGGGGGCGCAATAATAGCAGCTGTCACACTGCTGGCCCAGCTACTGCTGCTGCTTACCAGCAGGTAAGCTGTGGCTGCTGCTGCCCTGTGCACCGCTACTGCCCAAGGCACAGAACTACCCAGTCACACCTCCATGTCTTGGCATATCAAATGAATTGCTGGTCCCAATCTGTAGCCCAGCTAAGGTTGATGGTATTAGAACTTATACCTTTGGGCAAACAGGGCACCCTGGGTGCAGACTTAGAGGGGAGACAGAATGGAGGCTGCAGGGGAGTCTGCGGTTTTGTCTGTGCTGGGCTGTGGGGCTTTGTCTGTGCTCTGGAACTTGCCAATAGTGTCCTGTGTGGGGAGGGATCCTGCTTTTGGGAATAGACTCTGGTGTTGGGGGAGGTGTCAATGTGGCCAGTATGTTACCAAATTTGCCCGTCACTTTCAGGTGTGCTCATTTATTAGGGGTATGTGCCTGTAATTCTATCAATGTGCTGCTTGTGTTACTTGTGTTTCTATATGGAGCTGTATCTCTCCCTTCTGAAAGTCTTCGCCTCCAATGGAGCTATTTTGCAGGATCCAGTTTCAATGGGGCTGGGTTCCTCCAGCTACCAAATCAGTCAAATACATGCGTGCGCGCGCACACACACACACACACACACACACACACACACACACTAACATGACATGCCTGACCCGGCTGGGTTGATCAGTATGTACAGGCTAACACTTTCACATGCCAGGAATCAGTTCATTACGGTAACAATAAAATGCAGTCAGACATAAGCACACAGGTGAAGAGAATACCTCTGAATCAGGTTGGGTGTCCAGCTGACGCCCTCATGGGCAACCATTCAGTTCATTAGGGCACGTCTGAGTCAAACTGGGTCAATCAGCCTATACAAGCTTATCCCCTTATGTGTCTCAAACTCAGCGTGTCCCAGTCTTTTGCCCTAACTGTCCTAGTAGTGGTAGCCTCTTGATAAGCGGAACCCACAGTATTTTTGAGCTTCACAGGGACCTTTGGCTTAGGTAAAAGAAGCATTGCTGCATAGCAAGTGGGGAAGGGGAAGCAGAGAAGGAAAAATACACCTGGTTACCACCAGTTTGACTATAAAAGTTATTGCTAAGAATATGAAATTTATGATGGTAGTAGTAGTAATAGCCATGCAAGGAAAAACAAACAAAAACAATTACAATAATACCCTGGTTCAGTTGAGTATTTGGGGAAATGTAGCTCAAGCTTAACTAGTAAAATTCAGGTTCAGAAAGCTATGCCTAGAGAGAGAAAGAGAGAGTGTGAGTTGGGATCTCATTGTTCCAAGGCACTCCGGTGTTTTGTTGACAGGCAAAGTTCCTAGCACGGTCATTGAAGGTTCGACCAAAAGAGATGATCTTTTTATCCCAGCTTCTTGAGAACAATAGCGGATGGTGTCAGAGACATTTCTCCCTCTTGAAACACACTGCTGCTTTACAGCTTTCTTATACCCTTAGTCCAGCCACTTCAAAGCATTCTTTTGATTGTGTAAATCAAGAGGGTCCTGAGCTGTAATTGACAGGGAAAATCCTGTTATATAAACAGTTTCAATTGAAATGAATTACCCATTTCAGTGACAAGGGGTTATCTGGTTTGGAACATCTCAAGAAACTGATTAACAACCAGGAAAAACATAAAGTTTTCAGGAGTAACCAGACAGCTAGGAGCCAGCTCAAAATTATTATGAATATAGAAGATATACCGGAAGGGATACAACATTGTTTCTTCTCAGATGGTTTAGCTATGCTTGCAGTGTGAAGTCAGCATCAGTGTTTTGTACTTTACAAGCTGTGAATAAGCCTCAGCTTAACATGACTTTCAGATCTTACTGTAGTCTTTTAACATACTTAAGGGGATTACTTGGAGTGTTCATAAACTTTGTGGGGAGGGCTTCCACCAGTCATTCCGGGAAAAGTATGATAGCATTTGTGGTCAGGGCTGCAATGGGCTGGACGTTGTGATGAACCCCTAACCATTGTTCAGATGTCACCCATACACCTCTGACTCGGTCTCTTGCCTCAGCATTCCCTAACCTGGCAACCAAGATTTAGTCAATCAAGTTTAAACAGGCCTCCCATACTGGCACCAGGGAATGTATGGCCCGAGGTGCCTATGAAAATTTTCTTCTGCTTAGTTCTGGTTAGATGAAGGCTGGGGGGGAGGGGAGAAGGGGGGGATAGAAAAAGTTCTCTGTAAGTCCAGCAAGCAGGGTGCCAGGATTCCCTCTGGAACACAAAGATGACAGGTAACAAGCAGCTAGTGGGTTAATAATACCCTCTTGCTCTGCCTCTCCCTGGCTCTTTCCTTACCACTGAATTTATCGTTTCAGATTGCTGTTGGTGACAAGAATCTATGGCACACGGCAACAAGGGTGAGTGGCTGCTGTAGGGTCTCTACACCCAGGAGCTACTGTGTTAACCCCTTGGGTGCTGACCATGCCAATACCTCCCCCTGCAGCAGTGTGCCTGTTCCCAAAAGCAGGATTCTGTTGGCAAAGGATGGCAGGACATAAGCCATGGCAGTTATGGCTCTGCCTTGGCATGCATGCCACCTTGCTTGTCACTAGTGTGTTGTATTAGCCATTGGTTGGATTTTATATATTAAGCAGTGAAGCCTGGTTAGCAGCTACAGATGATCAGTGCTACAGGTGTCAGGGTTTGTTTACCTCAAAGGCATTGAGTATTGGCTGCAGCCAAGGCTGGAAATTTTGACTAAGGCATGCCAGTGTTCCTACTGGGATTTAAACCTGGAGGTTTCTGGCTACAGGGTCAGGCTGATTGCCATATTTGGGGTCAGGAAGGAGTTTTATCCTATGGTCAGATTGGTACATACTGGGTTTTTTTTGCTTTCCTCTGTAGCAAGGGACATGGTCCTTTTCCTAGGATTTCTTAAGCATATATTAACAATATTTACAGCAGCAGGATATTGGCTGCTATGGTCCCCCTGATCTGTGGCAGATTAGCATGTTATGTTGTGTCAGAGTTGACAATGTAATTTTGCTAAGAGGTAAAACAATGGTTTTGTATAGGATGATCTGGATAGGCATAATCCTGCCTCAGGCAAGGGTTGGACTAGATGATTTAAGGAGGTCTTTTCCAGCCCTACTTCTCTATGAGTCTATGACTATCCAAGGAAAGTCTGAGGTCCTGCAGGAAGAAATACCAGTTGCTTAATAAGCAGTTCTTTTGAAAAATACACTGGATGGGGGGGGACACCTGTGCACATGCCTTGCTGTGTAAATGTGATTCTATTTTTTTATGCCATGCCCATTTCTATTTTTTCCTCTCTCCTCCTTCATTTTTGTGGAGCTCTCGCTACTTGTGTTCCTGTCCAGTATATTCCTGACAATTCATTAGCAAACCAATAACTAGGAATACAATAATGACCGTATGTTTTCCATATTTTGGATGAGACAACAAATTAGATCTTGATAATTGGGAAGTTGTGCTGATCAACAGTTTAATCAAAAAAACTTAAAACAAAGAAGTGGCACACAACAAAAAAATTTGTGTGTTCATTTACCAGATCCTAATTCCCACAGCTACAGGCTTGGCTCTCTATTTATTTACCAGACAGAGTGAGTGATTCAATAAAGAAATAATCTAAACATTAGCCAATCTATGGATGAGAAGCCCATTTGTCTTCTGTATTGCAAAACCACAGGCCCTCAGAGATGTGGAGGGTGGAGTTTCAGCCCCAGTGGGTCAATTTTCTGTCACAGACACCATCAGAAAAGTACAGCCGGTTTCAATTCTAAGTGCATTTCAAATGGTTTGCCCCTATGTCTTAATTTCACTGTTTGGCTAAAAAATAGTCAATTCAGGCCCTGGTGCTAATGAGATTGTTTGTATTTGCCCTTTTGTTTCACCTGTTCCCTGTGAAGTTGCTAATTTTAGTTCATCTTCTTAGGCTGAAATTCTTGTTGGTAGCAAATACTGCTTATAAATAAATAGCAAATACTGTTTATAAATGAGTATAATGACTGATCTTCATGAATGAATTAGTGACTAAAAAGAAAGAAGAGGTGATACAGAAGCACCAAATGATGTAACTAACTAGTCTCTGTTTTCAGTTCAAGTTCAGGATAACTTATTTACTCCTCATTAATAAGAAAGGAAAAAAGTCAATGCACTAGGATGCCTTAAATTCTAACTTTTGCTACAGAAATAATAGGACAGATTTATTTACTTATTTATTCATGAAAATGGCAAATAAAACTCTCCAAATTGTACAGTTTATTATGTTGAGAGATTTCCCCAAGAACCTCCATAACAACATTTGCAAGTGTTTCCCTGAGAAGAAAAGTTTATGAAACATGTTTAAATATTTATAGAATGTTAAAAATGAGGCATTAATTGGCAAACAACTTAATTAAAATGCTTTCTCGAGTAATTAGGAGCAAATACTTTCCTATCTGTTTTGCATGCCATTTGTCTTGTTCTCTGTTTGTTAAAGCCTGCCTGTCAATCAAACTTTGCTTCAGGTAATTTTTTAGCTCTGTGGGGAAAATCTTCAAAAATTACATCTGAATTTAAAATATTTTGATTATCATTTTTATCTAACAAATTCTCCTTTTTACTTCATCTTCTATATGTCCCAGAAAAGCAGCATCCTGGGAATTTAGGGCCTGAAGATGAAATTCTGCATCAAGGCATTACCGAGTTTCCAAAAATGCTCTCCGGAGAACAAACTGAATCAATCTAGAATCAACAAACAGTGCAGTTAATTAATGAGTACACCATAAGGGAGCTTTTTTAAACAATGTTGACTGCTGCTGCCTCAGGACCAATAGCACCAGAAGTTATTGCTGGTTTGAAAGAAGTGACTCTTAGGGTTCCCCCAAGGCACCTTTTGCTTACATTAGCTATTTACTACAACTTTTCCTTTTATTTGCACCCTAGGGGAAGTATACTTATTTGCTAAATTACTTTTTAAGTGATGCTTCTTCATGCCAGTAGCCTGAGGTACATCAGTGAAGATGCCACAGAGTAAATAATAACAGAAACTAACTGAGCTGTTTTATACAGAAGGCTAAGGAAAACCTTGAACTAGATGTCTCCAAGCAGCGGTTCCAAGATGGCTATCTAAATCTGGAGTTGTAGGAAAAACACCGGGGGCAACCATCACAGCCAGCAGACTGCCACAGGCTAGTGCCTGTACAGATTCCCATTGAATTCAAGGGGGCTCACTGCCTGTTAAAGTCTGTGCAGACCAGTTTCTTAGAATAATTCATATAGGGACAATTCTTACCTTGTATAAATCAGCATGTCTACAATCATTTCAGTAGAGCAACGTCAATTTACACTGGCTATGTATTTGGCTCACCAATTTTATTATTGACTTGGAGTTTGGTCATAACCAAAATGTGCTGGTAAATTCATACCATGCCATTGTTAAAAGAAAACAAATAATACTAATAAATGAGAGTGCAATCAGTGGTAGCTACATCACTGTGCAATGATGCATAACAGATCTGTTATATTACATAAAAGGTAAATACCTTTCCACTGAAGTCTCCACTTAAACCAAAAGACCCTCATGATTTTGTAAACGAGTTTTCCCAGTAAAATATGTAAGAAAAGGGATTTAAATGATGTCCAAGGAGTACTAAAATATCATTCTCCAATCACAGAATTCCATTTACTCATATCAATGTTTTAGAGCTAAGATAATTTCTCAAATACTTTTGTAAAAAACTGACTTGCCTCAAACCCACCTCTGAGTTCTGTCTCATTTTTACCATATCTGTAATTCAGCCACTTTAAAGACCACAAATCATTGTTGCCTTTTATCTTGTGTAGCCATTTGCTTTCAATTCGAAGAGAGTGGAAAATGATGTGCTAAATCAAATCACAGTAGGATTTTCCAGCCATTTTGTGCTCTAGCAAATGACTTCAGTGTTCAGGGGGAGCAACAACGAATAGGGCCTTAGTACAGTGAAAGGGGGATACTGTTTCTTGGCTGTTAGCTGGACCCTGCTTAAATGCACTTCCAGCTTTCATTCATTTTTAATAACATTTTTATTTTTAAATTGCTGTTAATGTTAATAACCCAGAAGTGCTTCTTGGAGCTGACTGAACTGATACAACTAAGGGGTATTACTTGTGAGCATTAAGAAAGTGGGACAAGTCAGGAATCATGTGACCTTCACAGGGTATAGGACAGCCCTTAGAAGTGTATTTTGCTCTTGTTAAAATAACTTCTATCCAAACCTACAACGCTTGTATAAACAAAATGGGTTTTCATAAGAACAAAGAGAAGTGTAGATTTCTGTTAATTTTTAGCATAAAGCTGGAGGAGGAAGCAAGGTTCCTCAGTAGTTTCAGTCTTCTGGAATCCTTGAAGTGGCAGAGGTGATATGAAAAATGTCACTAATGTTTAATTTCATTTTTAGATTAGACACTGAATCTGTCACCATTAGAGTTAATGGCATCTAAAACCAATAAATTAAACAACATCACTCAATTCTTTCATGTTTGTGTCTGGTTTTCAAATGTACTTCAGACTTACAACATTTTCGCAATGAGGTCATCTGCTGGGAGGAAAAGATCTTATGTTACCAAGGTTCAAGTGCAGGGCATTTAAGATTCAGTATGGCCTTTGCCCATGGGAACTGCCTTTATCTGTCTTAAAACAATCTCCTGGCACTGCCCTTTCCTGTTATTATCTTTCCCTTGCTTACGTAACTTCTTTGCTTTCCAGATGTTGCCTAAGCATGACTTAGGGACTCTTGGTATATAAGGCATGAGGGTCAGTGGCTTCGGGCTGTGATCCCAATGTCTTGGTGCCTACAACAGAATGGTCCAACTGGTGGCCCATGGGCTACACATGACCTCCAAGGGGTTAACAGGGCCACAGCCCCAGGCTCCTCTTTAGGGCAGCACTTCCCTCATTGCTTTGATTGATGTTGCAGCCAACACTGAAGTCTTTGTGCTCCTCCTCCTTCCTCCAGCTTCTGCTGACTGTGCCCACTCCTGGGAGTAGGGGTGGCATGGCTCATGTGGCTGAGGGAGCCTACAGCCAGGGAACCTGGGGGGACCCAGGGACCTTGTGGGGCTTAGGAGCAACAGCACAGTGCAGCAGAGTTGGGGAAGGACATGCAGAGCATGTGCAGGGTGTGGTGACACTGGCAGAGTGCAGGGGAGACTCCTGCTGTTCAGTGCAGCCTGCGCAATGTGTGGGCTGGGAATTGTGCAGCCCTTGACCACTCAGAAATTGGACAGCCCTGACCTACAAGATCACAGAGACATAGCCGTGTAAATCTGAAGTCAATTAGATGGCAGGATAGCACCTTCTAGACTAACTAAAGTAAATAGGTAGGTAGAAATCTCTGTCTGTCTGTTTCTCTCTATGCATATATGCATATATACATATCCACCCTACCTTCCACAAGATGAGAAAGAGAACAGACTCACAGAAATGCCCATTTGCCTCACAAGAGAGAGATGCGTTTACAAATATAAATGTTTTTCAGTTCTTTGAAAAAATTAAAGTGAGGTACATACCACTATAGCCACATGTGGTGGTAAGACATTTAATACTGACATTTTCCACCTCCCAAAAAAGTGCCCTTACTACTAGGCTACCATCTAGGAAACTAACTATATTGTATGAGAGCACCTTCTACCTATCCTGCCAGAGCCTATGCAGGAAGGATTGCCAAGTTAATAGGGCCAGAAGGAGAGAGCAAAAGGGGGAACATGACTCTGCAGCCTAGTGGTTAGGGCACTCACCCAGGTGGCTGGTCTCAGCTCCCAAAACTATTTTTGTATTTTGTGTAATGCCTGCTTATTCTAAAATGTATGAACAGTTCCTGGAGCAGGGACCAGAGCCCAGGAGGGAAGGAGGTGTTCCCACTTGGTTTCTACGCAGGTGCTTACACTTTTCTGGGAAGTGGGCGTGTGGACTTTACACCCTTGTGCTGAGGTGGCTACGGAACCCTAGTCACGTATTTCCCGAGAGACTTCAAGGGAAGACATAAAAGACAGGCATTTTCCCCACAGTCTTTTAAGAGTAAGGCTCCTTCAGTTCTCTGAAAGTATGATTGTCAGCAGCTACCCTTCAAGGATGTTCTGGGTATCAGTTCTTAAGTGGACAGAAAGCACTTAGGACTTGGAGAGGGACAGGTCTTCAGACACAGTACCTTGTTATGCTTTTTCTGTTGAATGCTTTTCTGAGAGGCCTAACTCTCCATCCTTCATATCAGTAGTTTACATGCCTAATTCTGGGTTTTTGATGCCACTGGGGACCAGAAGTCTAAAAGTTAGTCATTGCAGCACCTTAATTGCTGGTGCTTACATAGTTTCTTCATTCTGACCCAAGTTCTTCTATGAATCATCTCCATTAATGTTCTGCAGATATGGAAGTGGTTAAGTGTTTGGTAGTGGTTAACTGTTTAGTTCTTCTTTCATAGATTCATAGATTGTGAGGCTGGAAGGGACCTCAGGAGATCATTGGGTCCAGCTCCCTGCACCAGGAAAGACAACTGGGAGTCAGACAGGGAAGACAACTGGGAGTCAGGTGACCCCAGCAAGGTGACCATCTAGTCTCCTCTTAAAGATTTCCAGGGTAGGTGATTGCACCACCTCTGGAGAGAGCCTATTCCACAGTCTGGACACCCTACCTGTGACAAAATGTTCCCTAATGTTGAGCCTGAAATGGTCTTCCAGGAGTTTATGGCCATTACTCCTGGTTTTTCCAAAGGGTGCCCTGGTGAACAGTTGTTCACTGAGCCCTTGATGTACACCCCTGATGTAGCGGTAAGCTGCAACCAGGTCCTCTCTCAGCCTTCTCTTTTTCAGGCTGATGAGTCCCAGGTCCCTCAGTCTTTCCTCATATGGCTTG
>NW_017728992.1:127529078-127529518 GCF_001723915.1 Gavialis gangeticus | reverse complement strand
GGGGGGGGGAATTCTTTGTGAGTCAGACAGGCTGCGTCCTGTGTCAGGGTTCCCCAAGAACATGGAGCTGAGAGGCAACACAGCCTTCTCTTTTTCAGCTGAAGAGTACCAGGTCCCTCAGCCTTTCCTCGTATGGCTTGCCATGCAAATCTCTGATCATATGGGTGGCCTGTCTCTGGACTCTCTCCAGCTTACCACGTCTTTGTTGAAGTGCGGTGACAGTACTGTACTCCAGCTGTGGTTTCACTAATGCCGAGTAGAGTACATGAATCACTTCCCTAGTTTTGCTGGAGATGCATGAATTGATGCACGCCAGGGTATTATTTGTCCTGTTGGCTATAGTGTCGCACTGCTGGCTCATATTCATACTGTGGTATATTATTACCCCCAGGTCCCTTTCATTCGTGGTGCTGGTCAGTTTGGCAATGCCAAGCCTGTAG
>NW_017728992.1:127523780-127524078 GCF_001723915.1 Gavialis gangeticus | reverse complement strand
GTCAGTAGTGTAAATCAAATTGGCTTTTCTTTTGGCAAGGGGTTATCCAGTTTGGAATATCTCAGGAAACTGACTGATACTCAGGAAACACATAAGGTTAGGGAGTAACCAGATACTTAGGAGCCAGCTTGAAATTCCTATGGATAGCAGGTATACTGATGGGATATCTCCTGGTGTTTTCAGAAACAATAGATAGCTTGCAGCATCAGGGTTTGGGATTTTTACTTGTAAACAAGCCTCAGCTTAGCATGACTTTTCCAGATCTTACTATAGTCTTTTAACAGACTTAAGGCAATTA
>NW_017728992.1:127518087-127522761 GCF_001723915.1 Gavialis gangeticus | reverse complement strand
GCGTCCTGTGTCAGGGTTCCCCAAGAACATGGAGCTGAGAGGCAACACAGCCTTCTCTTTTTCAGCTGAAGAGTACCAGGTCCCTCAGCCTTTCCTCGTATGGCTTGCCATGCAAATCTCTGATCATATGGGTGGCCTGTCTCTGGACTCTCTCCAGCTTACCACGTCTTTGTTGAAGTGCGGTGACAGTACTGTACTCCAGCTGTGGTTTCACTAATGCCGAGTAGAGTACATGAATCACTTCCCTAGTTTTGCTGGAGATGCATGAATTGATGCACGCCAGGGTATTATTTGTCCTGTTGGCTATAGTGTCGCACTGCTGGCTCATATTCATACTGTGGTATATTATTACCCCCAGGTCCCTTTCATTCGTGGTGCTGGTCAGTTTGGCAATGCCAAGCCTGTAGGTATGTAGGTGGTTTTTTGCTCCCAGGGGAGAACTTTACATTTCTTGATGTTGAACTTCGTCTGATTTCCATCCACCCAACTTGTTAGCCAGTCTAGGTCCACCTGTATCTGCAGCCTATCTTCAAGCGTTAACACACTTCCCCATAGCTTGGTGTCATCCACAAACTTGGCCAATGAGCTCTTTCCCTCCACATCCAAATCATTGATAAAGATGTTGAAAAGCACCAGATCAAGCACTGACCCCTGAGGGATACCACTGGCCACTTCTCGCCAAGACGACATAGATCCCTTCATTAGAACTCTCTGGGTCCTATCCCGCAGCCAGCTCCCTACCCACCTAACTGTCTCACGGTTAAGCCCACAGTCCTCCAATTTTCTCATGAGAACATCATGGGATACTAGATCAAAGGCCTTTTGGAAGTCAAGGTATACAATGTCAATCTCCTCTCCCTTATCCAGGTGGTAAGTTACCTGATTGTAAAAGGAGATGAGGTTGGTAAGACAAGACCTGCCCATGCTGAAGCCATGCTGGCTGTCATTTAGAATCCTACCTTCTGCAAGCCTATTGCATATAGACTCCTTGATGAATTTTTCCAGGATTTTCCCTGGGCTAGATATTAGGCTGATAGGCCGATAGTTACCCGGGGCTTCTCTCCTCTCTTTCTTTAAGATGGGCACAACATTGACCCTCTTCCAGTCCTCAGGGACCTCTTCAGAGCACCATGAGTTTCTTAAACAGCTCTTGCTTTGTGCACTTCAAAGATCAGTAGCAGATTCTTCCCAATGTTGCCTTTGATAGGGAAAACTTACAAAAACCATCCTCACTAATACTAGCTCAGTCAAACTGGTGGAAAATCTAACACAGATTAAGCCCTAATGCTTAAGCATTTTTAATAATATTTTAGCTGACTGTGAATGTGAATGTTGACTTCTGGAATTTTTTTTTGATAATCTATAACACAGTATTTCCAAAGACTGGGAATACTTGACAAACCTTAATCATTATGCTTCATCATTATGCTTAATCATTATGCTTCATAAGGGTATTTATGATCACTGTCTTTTGGAGGGGGGGTGTTTAAAAATAAAGTTGCACTGCAAATTAAAGAGAACTCAGGCACACTAGCTCCCATCCAAGACCCATGCTTTCGCCAGTTGGCACAACTTCATTTTTGGGTGTTCTACCCATTGTTTCAGTTAGTCCGAAAAAAAAATTAAAATATTTTTCTTATCCACATCAGACTGTTTAAGCATTACAAATAATAGAGTTTAAAATGCTGTTTGCAAGTCAAACTACTGCAAAACAACCCTGAGGGAAAGGCAGTAAATTATTTCTTCACCCTGGTTCTAATTATATCAGTCATGGAAACACTGAGAACAAAGAAGATCATTTATTTTAAAGAGATGTAATCCGGAGAAGGGAATTCTAATGTGGTTTATGTCAATGGATGCTAAACTGAAGACTCTTTGAAGAAGGGAAAAAAGTGAATGCTCTTTAATTAGTATCAATTGTGTATTTTACTTAAATATACTCATTTAATTAAATTCTGTATGCATTAATGTGTATTATGAGTGTCCATTGGAGTTACCCTGTTTTAAGAATCATTTTCAATTACAGCTGACTACTACTTAATTATATTTTTGATTGACTGTGCAATCTACTTGGATGTATGGCCCTGATCAAATGCAAATAGTTTCAATAACTGCTTACTAAGATCAATAGTGTGACTACAGTGGAGTGACCCAGGCAACCACCCTGTGTGCTGACCTGGGGAAAATGCGGGGGTGGGGGCATTAAAAAAAATGCTGCTGCAGCTTCACAATCATACCGGCAGCCCAGCAATGGCCAGAAGTCACCACAGCTCCTATGTTTTGCAGCTATTCCAGTTGCCTGGCTGCATTGTTACACCTCTGATAAAGATAAAATTCTGGCATTGTAGATACAAGTAAGAGGCAAGACTCAGTATGAACTTTTCAATTAAACTCTTGATTTTCTTCATAGCGTGCCAAATCTTGGTTCAATAATTAAACAATTCTGGTAAATTACTATTAAGGTTATTGAACAAAGTCCTTGCAGAGTCAGTAGAGTGCTGCTGTTCTCTTGGTCTGAAGCCAAATCTAAGTTGCCCTTTCCTGATCTTCAGGTCATATTATTTCATTAGTCCCCTTCTGCAGGCTCTTTGGGATGGTGACCAGCTTAGGCTGTTGATCTCAATTCCTATAAGCTGTATTATAGAAGAAGTTGTAGCCAAACTCTTTCTTAACTTGAATTAGTTGTTAATACCATTCTTTCCTCTCTCGGGAACACGCTTGGTCAGAAACCAGATGTGTGGGAGAACAATAACAGAAATATCATATTTCACAGTGTATGTCAGGTTTTGAAGCCCAATTTTTGGGTCTTAAAAATCAAACCAGATTTATACACTGTGTCACTTAAACAAATTGGGCATGGGACTAGGCTTGGCTGGGCTTGGCACTTGGCTGGCATGGCCCCATTCCCTGAGAGTGGCGCTGCCTGGGCTACGCAAGCACCATTCTCAGGGGATAGGGCCTCACCAGCTCAGTGCTGAGCCCAGCCCTGCCCCTGTCCCTGTTCCCGTCCCCATCCTCTGTGAGTGGTGCTGGGCTCAGCAGCACCACTCATGGCAGACGGGGCCAGGCTCAGCACTCAGGTAGTATGGCCCCAACCCCTGCAAGCCCAGCACTACTCACAGGGGGCTGGATTCAGTGCTCGGCTGTTGTGGCCTCATCCCCTGTGAGCGGTGCTGGCGTGGCCCAGGCAGTGCCATTCACAGGGGATGGGGCCGCATCAGCCGAGCACTGAGCCCAGCCCTGTCCCCATCCCCTGTGAACAGTATCATGCTTGGTGCCACTCACAGGGGACAGGGACAGGCTTGACGCTCGGCTGGAGATGCGCCCCTCACAGGGGATAGGGACAAGAATGGGGATGGGGACAGGCTTGGTGCTCAGCTGGTGCTGCCCTATTCCATGCAAGTAGCACCAGCAGTGCAGAGCACTGAGCCCAGCCCTGACTTATACACCGTGCTTATGAAAATCCTTACCTTTCAAATCAGAAAGCTGGGAGTCAATCTATACACTGTGTCAACTTATACACTGTGAAATAGTCATTTAAATTGTGTCCAAAGGTTTGCAACATTCTTTTGGGGGTAGATGTTGGGGGTGTTATATTTTGTCAACCTAGTGTAAAGAATGATAATTAATCTTAATTTATGTGCATCTATTTCTGAAAGTCTCTAAATCAGTCCTAGTTGACTTTATTAGAAGAAAAGAACAGTAGTCAGCACAATTAACTTGGACCTGTATAAGGCTCTATTTTGATGTATCAAAAAGGTGTTTGTCAACACTGCTTTACTATGCTACATCTGTCTACCTTTGTATGGAAATACACATGTGCATTGCTCTTGATGAATATGATGGAGGTATTCACCATTCACGGCACTGGTGGAAGCTCTTATTGTTGATGTCATCTTTATCAGTTTGGGGAATTGTAGCAAGTAAATGAAGCTACTGCAGCTAGTGTGAAATTCAGGTCACACCTGACACAGAAAAAGACAGGAATTGACTTCTGGGAAGCAGCATATCTCAACGGCAAAAAACAGATAACAGGTTCAGCTAGTACTTATGTTCTCTAGGCTCAGTGGTGTACAAGCTCCAACTGGTAACTGTGGAATATCTATGTCATGTTTTATGGCTGTGAGTCTGAAGACCGTTTAGAATGAAAAGAGTGTAACAAGGACAGTAAGTGTAGATTGCTATGAACACAGATTTAACCTTTATAACTGTGGAAAATGAATCCTTAAGGAAGCAGATGCAAAAATGACAGTGGGTAAGATCCTTGCCCCACTTTGGACATGCTGTACTGCTTTAATGGGCTCTAGGCAGCCATAAAGCCAATTAAAATTCTTCCAGTAAAGAAGAATCCCCAAGCAGAATAGAGTCCCTGTAATAGCTATCATATCAGTCCATTGTGCATCCACAGCACAGGTAAAAATATAAGAAAAGGCAGTATCTACAGGCATCCTTGGCTGTTATATGAGATACTTTGGTGTCTCATATATATCAGTTATAATTACTATATTTTTACCTGTGCTGTGGATGCACAATGGACTGATATGATAGCTATTACAGGGACTCTATTCTGCTTGGGGATTCTTCTTTACTGGAAGAATTTTAATTGGCTTTATGGCTGCCTAGAGCCCATTAAAGCAGTACAGCATGTCCAAAGTGGGGCAAGGATCTTACCCA
>NW_017728992.1:127505114-127513087 GCF_001723915.1 Gavialis gangeticus | reverse complement strand
GCAGAAGGAAGAAAAAAAGATTTTTACAGAATCTTACTTGCCACAGCAGGGGCTCACCATGACAGAATGCTAGACTCACCACAGCTAAATGCTGGCTGCATGCAGGAGGGCTGGAGTCCCATTGTCAGCATTATGAACCCACTGATCGCAGCTGCCAACCTAGAAGTTTTAACCCTGTCACAGCTGCTGCTGAATTGGATCTTGTGATAGGGCCAGTCTGTGGGTCAGATCCATTCTGGAGTCAATATGTGGGCTCAGACCCTGGCTGCAAACTGGTGGATTGGTCCTGGCCCCCACTCCATGTGCTGGATCCATGCATCAGCCTGATCCTACCTGTGGGATCTGGCTCTGTGCAACAGATCTGGCCATTGAGTGACCACGAGTGCCACCACAATTCTGCCCATAGGGTCGTATCATCTGGCCTGCAGGGCTCCCCCACAGGTTTGGAAATTTCGGGGTGGGGGAGTGGTGACATGACTGATTGCTGCAGCTCTGGAAGCCAATGACACAACCCCACAACTGGATTTGGCCCCTGGGCTGTAGTTTGAATATCCTTGTTCTATAGGGATCAAAAGTCCATGACTAAATTCTTTCCTCATGTGTAATCTTTTAAGTGTGTTTAGTTCAATGGAATTACTCCTGAGTTACACTAGTTTAAACAGTATTTGTGCATCTAGAGATCTGATGGGAATAATATAAATGAGATAAATAATTTCAGTTTTGATTCCTAAAACATTGTAGAAATTATCTGTATTACTTTGGTTGGTATCTGCATTAATTTGTAAAGTGGTAATCTCTTTAGGGTAAGATCATAGAAGCATCATATGTCATCCAGAGAATAAAAATAACTTACATGAAGCTGCAGATGTAGCTGTACTATGTAGCTGCTGTCAGTGATATTACATGCAGAAAACTGACTAACATAACTAATGTAAATTATTGATGTGCTCATATTGACTTAGTTTTATGCTTCAAGTGGGTATAAAATACATTACACTAATATAAGACATGCATTGTATTATTAACAACTACTTAAAGATAATTTTTAACAGACTATGATACAGTCTTAAAATATTGATGTGAAATAGAGATAGTTATTGCATTGGTAAAATGTGTTCATTTCACTGACCATTTGATATGGTCTCATCTGCTGTAAGTTTTCTTCCTTGTCTCCCTAATCCCCACTCAGGTACATTTGGAGCAGCTGGGAGATTAGTTCTCTGTAGAGAAATAGGATATCTCTGAGTCATGCCAATGCTCCCTGCAGCTCTGTGCTCCCCAACAGCCTCTTCAACAATAGTACAAGGTCCTTCTCTGTTCCAGCTCTAATATTTTAGTCTCATAAAACAATGAAAATTAGTCCCTTAGAGATAATTGCTTTATTAATAAAAAATGTGAAAATGTATTTTATGTTGCTATAGTGATATTTTTTCATATTGCTTTTTATTTAATTGAAAGCCTTTAGACAAGATTTAACAAAAAGACCCACTGATAAATATAGCAATAAGTGTCCTTTGAGTTTGAGTCTGGACTGGGATGATGGCTTGGAAACAGAGAGATGGAAACTATTGATTTAAGGGAGAAATATTTTTCTTTTCTTTTATTTAATTTCTCTGTAGTAATGCTACTGTATTTGGACTAATACTAATGGATTTCAAGTTGAGAAAAGTATTTCAATTTAGCTTCAGCTTAGAAATTAATTGCACAGAGCAATGAGGATAAACAATTTATCAGTCTCTGGGTACATCTACATGTTCTATTAATGTGATGCAATAAACTCTGGCATAGTTCACACCAGAATTTATTGCTCCTGAGCGCAATGTTTACATGTACCCAGGACCACCGTATGTTGAGCCAGGGTGGTGCAGCCCTGGCTGGTAGAGGACCTGGGGGATTAGCCTGCCAGTCTGGGCTGCTCCAGCCTGGCTCACCATGCTGCAGAAGGGCTGGCTGAGGTATGAGGGTACTACAATACAGGGCTAGCTGGCAGGCAGCCCTGTAGCAGCCCTGTGCTACTGTAGCAGCCCTGTGCCCCAGATAGCCCTGTTTGCCATGTACATGTGTGTTATGACAAAGTAAATAACTCCACCATAGGACAGTACGTGTGTCGGGCAATACTATCCTACGTCAGAGATAATTCGTTTACTCCAGCCTAAGAGTGCTGCACACGTAGGCAGTGATACTCTACTGCAGAGCTAATTAGTCAATGCTGCATTAAAGCACACATGTAGATTCCCCCCCCCCCATGTATTTAATTACTACAATAGCTGATTTGATTAACATTAAACAGGGCATGATTTGAAATTTCTCTAAGATAAGCTTATGGATTCAAAAAAACCTTCAATAGCTGTTATTTTGCCCTAAACAGTTTTATGTAAGACCCCCTGAAGCATTCATATTTTGAAGGTCTGACCCTTTCAAAATATTTTTTTTAAAGGTAGGAGCTAGACAATAGTCTACAAAACTAAATGGGTAGTAGAGAGTGAAGGTGAAACTCTTTGTTCCTAATTTTGTTTACTACATTCAAGAAAATAAAGATAAGACAAGTGGCTCTTTTTCCAGACACTTTATAAAATACTACCTTTTTCTAACTATCCCCTTATGTTAGAAAGTTAAGTTTTGGAGTAAAAAAATGCAAACCCTGAATCAGCATCTATAAAGTACATTTGCAGTTTGCATATGTTTGTGTGAGATACCTTCTTCTCAGCCCTTGAGACAGGGAATAATACATGTTAGCACTAACCTGGGTTTTCCATGGTCAAATCTGATTTAGATTTTAGGGATTTGTCACTAGGGTGAATGTCAGTAATTAGAGCCTATCAGCAACTCCTTTAGCAGTTTTGCATTCTCACCTTGTGGCAGTCCCATGTCCCCATAAATATACAGTGCATGCAGTAGGCTGCAGTTGCTAGTACTGCAGTCAAGATTTGGGCTTACACAGTGTGAACAACACTCAGGGCCTAGAAGCGTGAATGTGGAAGAACTGTAGTTATTTTTGTTCATGGAACATTACTTCATTGGAACAAATGTATGTTTGTATAGCTAGGCCTTAATGATTGTCTCAGCCATAATCCAAACTAATGATGAGACAGTTCTCAATTCTAAGAAGAACTGTAGGAGCTACTAACCTAGCTACTACCTGCCACAACCAGAGAGATATGGAAACTAGTGGGGGGAAAAGTATCCTGATTTTTCCACGTGTCTCAGAGTAATCAAAAGCAGCATAGCTCCTATGAACTCTACACTCATCCTACACCTCTCTGTCTGAGAAAAATAGCCTCCCGAGCTGGGATTTCTATCCTGCTCTCAAGACAAAATTGGTCATTGGCAACATAGGCAAGTCACATGTGCTTTGCACAATGTGACTTATAATGAACAAAAACTACATTTAGGTTTGTGCTTCTCCAACCACAGTGATTCACTATGACTCATTTTGCTGGCTTCCAGCTTAGTAACTAGCCAGAGAGGATATTTGGGAATTGATCAGAGGGAAAATTGGGCTGTTTTCCCTTCCTCTGCTGGATTCAGTGTATTTCTGAATTTTACTACATCCATTGCTGTCAGTGATGTCTACATTTTTTTGGAGCTCATAAAAAATTCCTGAATACCAAATGTGTGTAATACACCAGACTCAAAATACCAAGTATTATAAAAAAAATTCTCAGGTTAGAACATCCCAGAACTACTACAAGATATTAACCTAACCTACTATTTTAAACAACAAATTGAACACTGTTACATTACTGTTTTGTGTTTTTTAGGAACAAAATACATCTCCATTTTTTGTTTTAACGAATATGTCCCGTGTCACATCCACTACCCTCCTTGGTTGTGGATATGATAAAATGTTTCAGTGAGAAAGAAACTGACCAGATTCCCCACTCCCTCACCCTTCTTTACAACAGACACTGTATTGGATATAGTTTAATAATGAGCTAATGTGGAAAATTTTGGGGCCACTTGCTAAAATATCATTGATGCAGATAGAGCAAAAATATTCTGCAAGGCTTGCAGTTTGGAAACATGAATGTAATTGTACAATTCATTGTAAGTGAATGAAACTTACTAGAATAAAGTCTTAATCTGAGTACAGAACTTTTTCAGTTTAAGTCAAACAATTTATATAGCTCCGCAAAGGATGCCACATCCCTGCATGGGTACACAAGTATGTAATTTATGAAAAGAAAGTGTAAAAAGGTGCTGTTTATTTCTTGAAGGATATTTTCTTATTGCTAAGATCTCCATTTTCACATTGGAGAAAAACTGAATCTCCCAAATGTCTTTGTATCTCCAGTTGGCTCAAAGCAGGTCACTTATTTCAGTGCAGATCAAACTGTGATTAGGCTATGTTCCTAAGCACACCCTATCCATCCACTGCTCTGCATGCTCCAGATATAGAAATACACTACTGTAGATCCTCCAGGGGCATCCCTCTGCACTCACTCTCAAGACCTCATGCTCTCGTTTGCTAGAGAGCAGCAGCTGTGGCAACTTTAGATCAATTAGACTAGCAAACTTCCGGGTTTGGAGCATATGAATTGGTTGCACTCAGGACATCTAGGCTGGGCAGTAAGCATTTACATGTGCAGGCATTTACTGCACAGTAATTTGGTCTAATCTAAAATACAAATAGCAAATTAACTTAAAATTAGTTACTCTGCAGTACTGTATGTATAGATGCTGACCAGGAGCAAATTTGCTCCCGATCAGCCATACCACCAAGCAGCCACTTGCAGCTTAGCCCCAGGGCTGGGGTGGCTCTTTTCCTGCCCCAGCCTGAGGCCCTGAAAAGCCTGAGTGGACACCAAGGCCCTGGGATAACTGCAGCCAGCCTCGGGCCACGGTGGGCATTTTTACATGTGCTGTGGGATGTGGTGCTAGGTGCTTTAATTAGCGAGCCATGCTAATTAAAAAGCATCCATGCATCACATGTATCAGTTTTCCTGTGTGTCCTTGTGCTGAAAAAAAGGTGGTGAGGTGCTTTGAACTAAAGCTTATCAAGCATGTTCTATTTCAAAGCACCCCACTGCCACTTTTTCAGTGTGGAGATGTGCTGGGACGCTGATACATGTGATGCAGAAGGCTGCTGGAGTGCATCAATTTCTGTACTCTCGTAGACTCAGATAATGAAATCTACTCCAACATGCTAGATTTCCAGTGTGTTGGAGCAGGCTCCACGCATGTGCATAGGAGACCTGTGTATCCTCACCGAGGCCCCAGGCTAGCTGCAGCAGCCTGCCTACAATCTGGTGCCACTCCCTGGTACTGCGTCGCCATGTGGCTGCATGTCCCATGCTGTTGTGCTGCCTTGGTTACTGCAGGCCCAGCAGTACCCTGAGCCACCTGCAGCCAGCCTTTAGCCATCAGGTCCCACTCCAACTGGCTCCAGACCACCTGCAGCAACCTGCCAAGACCCATTGCTGGTACCTGGCACACCATTGCCACACACTTGCCTGTCCCACGCTGTGCCCCTGCGCTGGGTGCTGCACTCACCTGGCCAGGTCTGCCAGCACCGGGACAGCTGCATGGAGGCCCAGTGAGCTGTCGAGGGAGCCATGCTGACATCCTCCCTGATTCCATACATCACCTCCTGGGGCCACAACTGGCCCCAGGAGGGGACAACAGACCTCACAGTGCTGTGGGGTAAGGCCAAGTCCTCAGCCAGTTTGCATGGAGTCAGCACTCCAACTCACACACCTACATGGGCCTCTCATGCTGCATGCAGGAGCACAGCCGTGCCCAGTTAGCAGGCCAGTGCCACATAAAGGTCAAGGTTTTGCAGGCACAGTGGGCCACTTTTACCAAGCGCAACTGTTTGCAGGCTGCTCACAAGTCCAGATGGATGACATCCTCATGCCCTGGGACCCTGGCTGCATGCCATCTACCTAAGCATGGGTGGCCTGCCCAAGCCTCTGCCACAGCCCATGGTGACACATCACTGCGTGCATCCCACTCCCACTTCCAAGTGATGTCCTCCATCCACCAGGCTCATGAGTCCACCAGGCACTCCTCAGGCTCAGGATGCACATCACTGTGGAGGGCCACTCAGGCTGCCAGGGTCCCATCCTTCTGCACTCCCCACCCTTGGCCTCCTCCAGCAGCTTAAGAAACTTGGGCTAGCACCTGTTTTTCCAGCTCCAGGAGTGCAGCTACACCCAGGAAGCCAAGCGAGCCATGGCATTGCTGGCCCTCTGCAGCTCCAGCTCCTTCCTAGAGGGGGCCTCTGCCTGGGCAGCCAGGCACTGCTCCCCTGCATCCCAGGACACTGCTGGGAGCTGCATGTCCTCACCACCAGTGGGAACCAACTCAGGCTGCCAGGCATGCCTCTTACACCCACCTGGTAAGCCCCATACTTGGGGGGAGGGCCCTCCCTATTCCTGCCCCCTGCCCCTCCTCTCCACTGAGCCTGACTGCATTCCTTTGGCCCCAGGTTCCTGCCCTCACAGCACACAGGGAGGTGGGAGACAGTGCAAAACTTTATTGAGCAGCCTGTGTCGCCAGAGCTAGGTGGGCACGGGCCTCTCACATGTGAGGAATGTGTTGATGTGGGAGGCAATTTCATCCTCAGCTGTGGGGGGCAGGGACATGTAACGCAACCACAGGTAGCCCTCCAGATGGCAGCAGAGGTTGTGGACTTACCCTCTGCACCATTGAAGCTCAGGGTCCCACACCAGGTTCACAGGTGCACCTGAGGCACCATGGCAATCAGCAGCAGCAGCAGGGCATAGTGGGTCAGGCACCCCTCAGTCTGTAAAAACAGCTCCTTATGGCGCACCCAGGGCAGTCACATCAGGGGCATACTTAGGGGCACAGAGCTGGTGTGAAGGGCAGGGTGTGGCTCCAGGCTACCTCCCCAGAGAGGCCCCCTGAGAGAAGGGGCACCAGAAGCTCTGCATTCCAGTTGGGGGAGCCCTTTGCCTCCTGAGCCCGGGTGCCATGGGCTTGGCAGCAGCACAGGAGACAGTCTGGCCTGCAGGAGAAGGTGGGGAGTGGCTCTTCCTGCCTCCTACCTCTGGGCTGTGCTTCACTTCCCACTGCCAGGCTGAGCTCCATGGGGCTGCGGAGCTGCTCGGAGCACGGCCCAGCAGTGGGAGGCAGGCAGAGCCAGGGCTGCAATCTGACTGGCTCCACCAGCCCTATGGAGTGCAGCCCAGAGGTGGGCAGAGCCAGGGCTGCACTCCCTACTAGGCTGAGCTCCATGAGGCTGCAGAGCCCTGGCTCTCCCCTGCCTCCCACCACCAGGCTGCTTTGAAACTTGAAATGTTTAGAAACTTTTGAAATGTTTTGAGTGCCCTCATTTCATTTTGAAGCTGTTTTGAAGCTTTTTGTTTTGTTTTGATTTTGCTATTTCAAGCTCAAAATGCATTGAAACAGCTTCAAAACAAAACGCTCAGTGAAATTTCACACAACCCTATTAGGCAGCCATGAGAAAACAATTAAATTAAGTTCACATTTTTGGTACAATCCATATCATTTTCTTGCAGAACTAGAAACTCACTGACTTTGATGGAGATGCAGCTAATTTCATCAGAGGTAGAATCACTGAAGCTATTTAGATGAGTTAACTGAAAACTACATTTTAAAACTTTTGATATATGCAATATTCTCTTTGTTACCTTTAATATTTACATTGGTTTTTATTCCAGATAAGCTTTGTCATTATTTCAGTTATATTATATAAAAAAATCAAGAGGAAAAACATTAAATTTCACAGATTTCATAGACATTGGGGCTGGAAGGGACCTCGGAAGATCATCGAGTCCAGCCCCCCGCCCAAAGGGCAGGAAGTCAGCTGGAGTCATAAGATCCCAGCAAGATAAACTTCCAATTTAAAATCTTGGATTCTATTGTGGGATCTGCGACTGCACAGCTTTGTGACTGTGGGTAAGTTAGTTCCTTTTCTGTGGTCAGTTTCCACATATGTAAAATGGAGAGCATGACATTAACCACCTAACTGACGTATATTGGGGTGG
>NW_017728992.1:127499334-127500114 GCF_001723915.1 Gavialis gangeticus | reverse complement strand
TAAGATCCCAGCAAGATAAACTTCCAATTTAAAATCTTGGATTCTATTGTGGGATCTGCGACTGCACAGCTTTGTGACTGTGGGTAAGTTAGTTCCTTTTCTGTGGTCAGTTTCCACATATGTAAAATGGAGAGCATGACATTAACCACCTAACTGACGTATATTGGGGTGGAAACAGACTTGGCCTTTCCTCACCTTTGTGCTGCCCTGAGCATATTTATGGTGGCACAAAGCAAAAGCAAATAAACCTCTGTATTTTTTGTCACACCACAAATACCCAAATTTGTGGCTGCTACAGAAGGTAATAATAATTTGTGTGACTTTTTGCGGGTTGGATGTCTATCTGCTTTATGGTGAGAGAGCTCAGGCAGCCTAGAGCTTCCCTGTTCTCCAGCCACCCCAGATTGGGGCACAGGGGCATGAGGAGCCTGATCCTGCCCCCAGGGAGGTACTCCCAGGGCTTAAGGAGCCTAATCCTTCATAGGAATTCCCAAGATGTGTAGGACTGGGCCTCTCAAGTCCTATACATGGAACATCACCCATTTTCCTGTAGCATCAACAGAATGGACAATAGGTCACCTCTATTTGACCCACTGAAGTGGATCACTTGTGCCAGGACATATTCTGGCATAGCTGAACCACTTCATTTTTAACAATGTCTATTTCTAGCCTAAGACCATAAAAATTAAGGGGTCTTCTGGGCCCTTTAGTTCAGTGTTTGGTTTGAACAGCAGGAGGTACAGTCCCGCATTATGAGGGACTTCGAGGCTCTGGGGGGCA
>NW_017728992.1:127497691-127499323 GCF_001723915.1 Gavialis gangeticus | reverse complement strand
CCTTCCGACCCTTAATCTATGAAACTATCTATGAAACTAGGTACGGACTCTCTGGGACTTGGCTAAAGAATCAAGGCACCTCCATGACTGTCAGTGCTGGAAGCCACTTGTAATGACAAGAGGAAGAGGGAAGAAACCAAGTCAGTGGACAGGCCCAAACCCAGGGCCAAATCTTTATAAAGTGCTTTGAGATCTGGTGATGAAAAGTACTATTTAAGAGTGAGGTATTATCATCATATTTATTATAGTTAGTAAAGCATTTGCACCCCATTCCTAAAGCTTAAGTCATCCACCCATGAAGCCGAAACAATGAATTTAAACAGCTAATTATGCATTGCAAAACATGAATAGCAAATAGTCAGGGAGATAGCTGAAATGTGTAATTCAGAAAGCCTCTGCACTAAGCTTTTGTTCTGTAAGCCATTTCATAATAATACATTAAATAATTTATTCATAATAATCCATTTGTGAATAAGTCTTAAACACATAAATAGAGAGATAAAATAATCAAATAAGTTCTTCAAACTAGGTAACCCCACTCATGTTTACAGTAAGAAAATCCTGATTTATTTATTTAGTTCTTAGTTATAGCTGACATTATAGCTTCTCCAAATAATAAGAATTCCTTCTTTTTTCTATCAGCCTTCTAAAGTGAATAAGACTTGAATTTTTACTTGGAAATCAGACATCTAGAAATGTTTATTTGTCTTAAATCTGTTGTTTTGCACAACATTTTAGCCACATATAGGATAGTGGATGTTAAACATAGTTTAGATACCCTTTGGAGCTGAAGGAGCATTGATTGAATACTTACAAGGACAGAATGAATGTTCTGAAAACATTGGGTGTCCTTCCTAATCTTTTCTGGGGCAACATACTACCTGCTGCATCTGTAATTCTAATACCTTGGAATATAGTTTTCTGTCAGTCTGTGACTCCCATTACTGTTAATAGGAATTACGTGTATTGAGAATAGAATATACTCCGCTTCAGGTATCTGAATTATTTTCACTTTGTGTGGAATATGATTAGTTAAAATGAGAATTTAGGATTCAGTGAAGGTGTGGTGGCTTAATGGTGAGGATTTAGTGCACTTTTACAATCTGATTATGTTAAAAATGTTCAACTTATAGCTTTTTCAAGCAGACATAATGAACCTTATTCAATAAGTTGGCTTAATTAGGTGTTACTTGTGGAGAAATATTACCATTCTTCCAAAAATAGAAGATTAAGTTTCCATGTGTTACAACTGGGCTTTTTCCTTCTTCTTTGTAATTTAGATGTAGCCCAGGTAACTTGGGTATAGTTTCATAGTTTCATAGTTTCTAGGGTTGGAAGGGACCTGAGAAGATCATCAAATCCGACCCCCTGCCATGGCAGGAAAGAATACTGGGGTCAAACGACCACAGCAAGGTGTTCATCTAACCTCTTCTTAAAAACCCCCAGGGTAGGAGCCTGCACCACCTCCCTTGGAAGTTGGTTCCAGACCCTAGCCGCCCTGACCGTGAAATAGCGCCTTCTGATGTCTAACCTAAATCTACCCTCTGCTAGCTTGTGACCGTTGTTCCTGGTCACTCCTGGCTGTGCTCGGGGGAACAGTGACTCCCCCAATGCCTTCTGATCCCCCCTGAC
>NW_017728992.1:127482144-127497147 GCF_001723915.1 Gavialis gangeticus | reverse complement strand
GGGGACCTGCAATGACCTCAGCCAGTTCCTTTAGAACTCTAGGGTGAAGATCATCTGGACCGGCTGACTTGAATATGTCCAGCCTCTCCAGAAGCTCCCTTACTAAGTCCTCACTAACCCTTGGCCCAGTATATACTCCCCTTCTCAAACTGAAGGGAATTGTTAGCTGTCAGGTGTGCTTTCGGGGGACTGCAGACCATTCAGTTTCCCTCCATCCCTATAGAACCAAGCCAGGACAGTCAGGGGACTTAACTATATACACGTTTATTTACATTAACTTATCACAAGGAAAATAAATATGGATATAAACATATGTACTCTCTCTCTCTCTCTCTCTCTCTCTCTCTCTCTAAACAAATAACATAAACAATACCCTCTGGGTAAATGCTATAAAACCTTACACCAATGCTCCAGATACAGGTAAGTATCTGATCTGAAACAGATAAACCCCAAAATAAACATAGATAGCCAACAGATAAATTATAGATAAGTAGAGGTGAACAATAAATAAGCCACAAATAAATACAAACAAACAACAGATGAAATAATAGCAACAGGGGGTCCCAACAGAGCCCTAGGACTCTACTCATCTACTAATTTACAAATATGAGAGTTCACAAAATATAAGGCATGACATCACACCACATATGGCACAAGAACCTCAAAGATAAACTTAATCTTAAGGGGAAACCCTAATGCCCTTAGACTTTTTCCCAAGCCCTACAAGGAAGCTGGTAACTTTAGGGGGGGCCCTCCCATTGGGCATCCAGTTTCAGGAGCTCTTAACTAACCAGGGGGGCTCCCCCTCTCCCGTGGGAATCCTTTTTTCCCTGCAACTCACGGCTCCCAGGCCCGGAGGGTGGCCCTCGTCCTCTGCGGCAAGCTGATATCTCACCTGTGGTGGGCTTTGTGGGCGTCGCTGTCCCCTGGAACACGGCTTCACTATGCAGGGCTTCTGGGGCCTCTGGCTCAGCCCCGTCTGTTGGCTCAGTAGCCCGAGCACCATCTGGCTCCCTGGACTCAACCCTTTTGCTATGGGTTGGAGGCCTGGGCCACCTCATGCAGCACCAGGCTTGGTCCACTCCCAGACCCTCCGTGCAGCGCCTCCTGCACCAACCCCCCAGCCTTGTGCGGGGGGTTGAGGACCTGAGCCACCCCAGGGGCTCCAAAGATCCTGCTCCATGCACCGGCCTGTGCACCGTGTCTCTGGCTGCATGCCAGAGATTGCAGACCTGAGCCGCCTCATGCAGCTCTCAGAGTCTGGATGCCATGCGCTGTGCTGCACACTGAGAGCCTAGCTACTGAAGGCGTCTGCCATTCCCTGCCAATGGAAGTCTTCAGGAGCACTTCCGGGCTACTGCTTCGCCCTTCTGAGCAGCTCTCCTCAGCTCTTCTAAGCCCCACTCTTCTCTCTTCTCTGTCCTGGATGCATCTCTCTCGTGCTGGGCATGAGCTCCTTTTATACTCTTCAGGGCTCTGCCCCTGAAGTCTTCCAGACCTGACAGTGTTGCAGTTTTCAATCAGGTCTGGGGGGAGGGAGCTCCTCTCCTCAGGAAAGGGGTGTGACTTAACTCCTCTTGCTGCCTCCTGATTGATGGATGGACTCCACCAATCAAAACAGCAAATTTCAAGCCTGGGGACTCAACCCAAGCTCTGAAAGGCAAGCCTGTTACATAGATATAGCTTTTAAATTATGTCACTGAAGGTATCATGTATACTAGCTTATATAATTCATTCTAAAATTTCAGATTTCATAAATATTTGTTACAATACTATGAGTCTACTAATTAAGAGTGAAATACAAACATAGTACTTAACAAAACCCTACTTATAACAGAAAGCCCATAATTACTCATGATTTTATGTGAATCCCACAAACCACAATTTTGTAAAGTAATGTGATCTCAAAGCATGAGGACAAGTTCAAAAGTAAGCTGGTCCTGGGTTCTAATTCCAGCTGTGTCACTAACACACTTTGGGTGCATCTACGCTTGGCCATATGACACTGTTGTTACTGAGCCATCATTTAGTACTTCCCTTTAGTACTAAATGACAACACACTAACAGCCCATATTCTGCCATGCCGGCTGCACATGATTATTTTTAGCTGCTACATCACCATAACAGTGCACTATAATGAGGGAGCACATTGCTACGCTGATGTAGCTGCTGTGTCATGGTTTTTGCCCGTTGGTGCTATGTCGCTATAGTGCATTACTACAGCAAAGTAGCGTCACGTGTAGATGTAACCTTTGTGTCTTTAATTTCTCTCCTCTAGTTTCCTTTTCTGTGAAATGGCAACAATGATACTCATCTATCTGCCTCATAGCAAAGTGTGAGGCTAGTTAAAGTGCATGTAAAATGCCACAAAAATGCTGAGAATTATGGATTGGAGCTGGGATTCCTCTGAATTGTCTGTAACTTTCAAGTACCAAAGCTTACACTTCCTCATTGGTTGAAGCACAGGTTTGTGAAGAAATGTAAGACAATTGTAGCCCCAAAGCAAGCTTTTTAGGGCAGTGATTGTGTCTATTTCCTATGGTTTGTACAGTACATAGCACAATAATGCACAGATTTTGATTTGGACATCATTGCTTTACCATAACATAACAATTGAATAATTGTAAGGCAGAGATAATTCTATCTCTGTCACGTTTTTAGGCAAAGTAAAGTAAAACTGTGCATGGCAACAAGGTTAATAAAACAGTCCCCTTTTACAGCTTTTTCTCCAAAGTACTGTACACGTGTATGCATATGAGTAGAGACATAGCGTAATGAGAAAATGCTTCTGCACCACTTAAAAGTAAAGAATAATAAAAACTGATTAAAGGGGTTTTTCCCATATTATTTGTTATGGAGGATTTGAAGGACCCATTTTTTCTGCTTCCAGAAACAGATAGTTCCATTACAGTTTATCCTGACAGTCCCTTAAGGGTGTCGATAAAACACTAAGTGCTATTTAGACAATGTAATATGTGTGGAGGAAGTAAGAATGCCAAATATTTTGCCATTTTAAGTATACATAAACTAACTTTTACCTACATAAAGAAAGAAGCAGTTCAGTAAATTAACATACATATTAATCGAGAATTTCTTGGTATATGACATGGTGGAAAATCATTGTGATTATCTTTTACTACAAGAGAAAGAATAAGATCATGAAGTGATAGGACAGGCTGAAGAAAGAATTTATAAGTCAGCAGACTGGTATTCTCTGCAGAAATGCTAAAACTCAGCTATCTTATATTACTAACAGGTAGGGGTAAGAAAATATCTGTGAATCTGTGGTATTTAAATACTACATGGGCAACAAGCTAATTAAAAAATTACCAATAAAATACAGAGAACTAGGTAGGTTGTATCTTTTTGTATTTTAAAACATTGATGAAATTAGAAAATAGGAATTCCAGTACAATTTTTATGACATTTTCTATGTTATAGTAGTTATTGTAAGAACAATATTATAGCTGTGATGGTCCTTCTTTGGCTCCTCAGTATGCCAACCTCTTCATATGTCACTGGAGGAGGAATTTCTAGAAAACTGCATCATCAAATGTGCACTATGTTACATCCTTGTGTTACATGGATGACAGTATTTCACTATCTGGACTGAAAACCTAGATTCACTTATTGACTTCCACCACGTTTAGCAACTATCACCCCTTGATTAAACTGTCTCTGGAATATTCTTAGACTAACATCAACTTTCTAGCTACCGGAATACACATCCAGGATGGGACCCTACAAATTATTATATTCAAAAAACCCATGGACCACTATACTTATGTTCAGCAATCAGGCAGCCAGCAATCATCCCAAGCACACACACAGATCTGTTAACTAGAGTCAGGCCCTCAGATAGTATCATATCTGCTTTGAGGAGAGCACTCGTGATGCCCACCTGGCCAGCCTAAAATCTTTCTTTATACAGCAAGGACACTCCAGTAGAGAAACAGACTTAACCTTTTAAAGAGACATTCAAATGCCCAATAGTAAACTGCTACAATACAAAAAGAAACCCCACTGTGACCACACTGGAACAGAACAACCATCAAACAGCTACAGCTTATATTCAACAAATATCAGCCCTTGAGAAAAATATTCCCAGCCCCTCCACTCCTGACTTCAAAACAACCCCCTTCTAATCATCAGAAGCAAACCTCCCACTGCCTGACACTGAGTGGGACACAGTCTTGCCTTAGCATGACATACTTAATTTATCAACACATCTCTACTGCTACTATAATCAACAGCTCCACAGCAAATGCATAAAAATCCTTGGATCCTATGCATGCCTTTCCCAAAATGTGATATATCTAATCCAATGCATTAAATGCCCTCATGGCAGCTATATACAACACACCAAAATGAACTCTCACAGAGAAAATATGAAGGGTAGAGATGCTCAATACACCATTAGGAGCAAATTTCTCACCAAACAACCACTCCCTCTCTGACCTCACTATCCTTGTGCTAAAGGGAAATCTACTTAACACCTTTAAAATGAGAACTTGGGAGCAAAAATTCTGAAAATGGATGGACACCGAAAATCAAGGCCTTAACACTGATATTGGTTTTATAGCACACTATAACCTTCCTAATTCCTGAATTCTTCCCACACATGAAAGGAGCTAATGACCATCCTCCCTTTTGATTGCTGTGCTTACTTTTCTCCTTGGACCTGAAGAAGAATGTCTTACATTTTAAAGCTTGTCTAACTCTATCCCAACTATGCAGTTAATCTAATAAATGGTATCACCCAAAGAAATTTTTGCCACTTGCAGTGAAATTTTCCCTATTTTTCCAAACAACTATAGACTTGGTCAAATATTTTAAAGCATATTTCACTTTTTGCTATAGAATTTTTGCTGTGACACACACTTTATAGTTTGTTTGCCACATGGTTGGTCTAAGAATGGAAATGAAAGCCAGACTATGAGCTGGGATTGAAATGACAAATGGAGCCAACCTAAGATGGCTCTGAAAAGTCTGGGAGAAAGCTAAAAGACAGTTTCCCTAGTTTATATGTTAATTGCAGTGAGAAAGTGCCAAATGACAAACCAGTCAGGAAAGAAGGGAATGAAGAAATCTTTTGTGTTATGTATCATCTTATTCTCTGATGTTGCTTAGGGCATTTTGGATAGAGTTATAAGAACCAAACTCTAGTCTTACTCTCTCTTACTAATCTTAAAGAGTCATTGGCTCTTACTCTATTTTGACCACAGGTGTTACTGAATATACAATATATATACAGAATATACAGTATATATACATCATATAACCCATATATTTCAATTTTCTCTTTTCAGATGCAAATTTTCCTCTCCCTCACTCACAATTGTAGTCATGTTCTTTTATTGCTGGAAATTGTTTGCATCAGAAATGGATGAAAACACAGGCTTTAGCCAATGTTGTTAAGCTAAAGAAATTTATCCTACAATTATTAAACATCTCTGCACTCTTTAATTATTCTAATTACTGTACTTTGCTGTTTTGCCTCTCATTTGGGGCTTTATTAGACTCTGCAGGTAGATATCTTATGTGGCAAATGTTCAGAGAAAAACAATATTCCACTTTCATCTTGCCACGCTTGTTAAAAAATAATTTTAAAATAAGGATTTTCATAAGCCTCAGTGCACTTCAAAAGTTACTGGCTGAACTGGCTCCATCCTTGACAGGCTTATTTTAGTCTATTATTTCAAATTAATTTTTTAAGAGAGGAGCATTAGAGAGTATGCCTACTGGGACCAGTGTAGGAAAGGCAGGCCTGAAGTCTAGGCCAGGAAATAAAAATCAGCATGAGGGAAAAGAGACTGTTGAGAGAAAACACACTTGGATTTGAACAAGCTAGTGGGAGCCAACAAGATGGAGTCATCAGTGGCAAAAGGCCACCGTCCAAGCTGTTGTGAGGCCTATGAAGTGGTTACCACTGAGGGTCAGTGGCTGAGAAGAACTGTAGACAACTGCAGAGCAGCAATATCCAGGGACATGTATGTAGGGGCAGAAGTGCCCAGTGCCCAGGCAACTCTGATCGGGCCTTGACCATCAGCTGGCCAGAGACCAAAGAGTCAGGTGCAGCAAGGTATATGGGTGGCCATTGGGAAGACAATCATCAACAAGAAGACTACAATAGGAGAGAATGATATCCTGCCCCTGGAGTAGTATGGCAAACAAGGAGTGGGAGAATGGTTAGACAAGCAACACACCTGAATGACTACTATGCCTGGGAAGCTACATGGTGGACCGGTGGTGAAGGTAAACTGTATGCAGGCCATCTCTGGCCCCAAAAAACAGACTCACACACACATCCAGAGGTTTTTTCCTCTCTGCTTTTTTTTTACTTTTGGGTTTGGGGTTTTTTGGGGGGAGGGATTGTTTTCGTTTGGTTTTTTGCTTTTTGTTTATTACAACCTGCAAGTTTTTGGAGGTTAGAATACATGTTGTATTAGGGGTGATTTGAAGGGTGCCACCAGGAACATAATGTGCTTGGATCAGTAGCTCTGAGCACACTGCACCACATGGCTAATAAAGATCCAAGTTTATGCAATCCAAATGGAGTCCCTTTATTACTGCCCAGAGCTATGTGCATGAAAGAGATGCAGAGCAGTACTCCCATCTAGAGTGCCCAATAAATACTCCAGTTCTTACAGTGAAGTAGGTTGTGAAGAATTTGTAGCTTATTTGTCTAAACTTCTCTTAAGAATTTGTGAACAAAAATAATCTTAAGGGAAGAATTCTACAGAAGACACAACTGCTTCCCCGGTCCACAGAGAGTTTTTAGAGTCCCAAACTGGTGAAGCCTCAAACTCAGGAGTTTGCAGCATGATTCATTTGATGGTATCAGGTAAGTAGTATGGTACAGAACAGTGTTCATCCCTGGAACACTAGTGAACACAAAGCTCTTCCAATGGAAATATTTGTCTAGGAAACAATTCTGTTGCTTCAACAACACAAAATGCTTTGTAATCACGGTTCCACCTCCTCACTTTCTCCAAGTGTATTTCCAATGTGTTTCCCTTCCTCTGACAGCTTATGTTTGCTCCTGAGAACATGGAAAACGCAAGAATAAGTTTGCATCTGATTACAAATAGGTGCAAATAGGAGTGGCCAAATTTGGTGTGGATGTGATTTGTATGCGCACACATGAAAAAACATCCATCAGATGAAAAACAGATAGTTTTTAGTAGTCTACAATTTGAGGCATCTGCCTTCAGCTCTAGAGCAATTTTTTTCATTGTGCTGGGCATGCTAGAGCTGCAAGCATGCATTTTCAAAGAACTTACACCTACTACTGAACTTGTATTTTTGGGGGGTGGGGAGGGAAGGGAGCAGCTGCTCCCCTAGTACTTGCAGTATTAGCCTTTGAATAATCACAGCATAATAACCTAGTTTACAGAAGCATTTTAACAATATATTTAGTTCTGACCAAATCAAAAGCCCAGAGAGAAACTAAGGCAAGCAACAGTGAATATACCCCAGAAGAAAATGAGTTGAGGGGTATGGAGATGTGATCTGGGGATACCAGGAAATGTATCTTGAGCATCAGAAAATGAAGCACAAGATACTATCAAAATTACTAGAAAATTAGAAGATGTTATTTCATCTGCCAAATAAATCCTCCTGGTAGACCAAAACCTTTGAAATGACATCCATTCTGCATGCTGTAATTTTTTGAGGGAGATTCAAAGGAACTCCATATCAGCTTGGCATGAGTGTGGGTGACTGTGTGGGTGTGTGCATGTGTGCATATATGTAGTTACTTTAAACATATGCTACTTAGTCTGTGCCAAAGGTAAAACTGGAATCTTCCTAATTGTTCACTGCTGATTGAATGATTTTAACATTTTGCTCTTTCTAAACAAGCTCACTTTATCCGGAGAGTAGTACAAAGATATTTTGCTCAAGGTATTAAAAAAAACAAAATGATTTTCCTAGTTGCAGATATATCCCCTTTTTAATTTGGTTCAATAATACCCTCCCTCCAAGAAAAAATGGAACTTTTTGGATGCTAAATATTGTTGAACCACAGAAAAAATATCACGCTGCTGTGTTACTAGCCTAGCATGGCTATAGCAAAACACATACTACTGAGTTGGAATCATATCATTCTGAGCATCTGCACCACTCCTCCTTGGAGAGTGCATACTAATCATCTCTCTTCATGGTCAGTAACCACATAAGGACAACACCAGACGATGCCAGTGGTTTTGGTCCTGTAGCATTTATATGATTTCCTGCAAAGACAGTCATGCCAGATAATATTCGTCAACCTTGTCTTTGGTCTTCTCTCTTGATTGAGGCAGATGTTTATTTTCCATCTGCACTATATGTCAGTGCAACTGCAGCCTTCATCTGGCAAAGGGTGCCTGTAATATTATGAGGCCATCGCATAAGCTGCTGGAAAGATTACTCTTGTGAATAAAATCAGTTTATGGCTAAAAACATTTATTCTTCATTTTGATAAGCCCTTAACAAATGAAAATTTGCTTTCTTACACTTTTGCCAAGCATAGGACCATGTTTATTTCTAGCTATATGGGTCACGAAGGATTCCCAGCTGTTAGATAGAGTCAGTTGTGCATTGCTGCACTCAGCAACATCTGTTTCACAAAAACAGTATCCAGCTTTTAGCGCTCAAATGGAGGTTATACCATATGCCAGCAGACCACTTAGTTTTTACCTTGGGAACCAACTTTACACTAGTCAAGGTAACAGAGGAAGTACTGAGTATTTAAATGCTACCAGGCTTCAGTCGCATCTTCATGTGCTCTTGTCATTTCCAACTATATATAGTAAAATTAGTTCCAAGCATATACCACAAGCTGTTCCTCTGTTTAATTATTAACTGGAAGAAAGTTTGTTTGCAAAACAGTTAAAATGTTTTTTGTGATAGACTCTGATGTTGAAAGTGCTGCCATAAGATGCTTTTGCAAATATAGAACCTTGTTAAAATGTCAAATAATATCAGCTATCATCAAAGGCAGATCAGGATGAATACCCTTTAACTAGAGAACAGTATGTTAAAAAGCCGTGCTACCGTTTAACTCTATGGAGCCTCACAAACATTTTAAATGTCTGGTGGCATTATATTACCAGGATGTTTTTGATTATGATTTATACTGTACTACCAACTGTCTTCTTTCCCTCATCTGGTTTTAATCATTTAGTAGGCATCTAAACATAAAATGGACAAAAAAATCTTTGACAGCAACAGATAAATTAGAATAAAGGAAACATTGTTGGTGGTATGTGACTCATTCTGTATATAAAATACCAGAGGCTGTAATGTCCTTATTGATTATAGGGCATCATAACACACTTAGTGATGTAATACAGTACACTATTTTATAACTGATTTATTACCATCGTAAAATATTTTTTTCTGGAAAATACATTCTTAATCACTAAACAAGTTATTTCAAATACAGTGTTTGAGCTAAATTTGGTATATGCTAAAAAGCAGTGTAATTACATATTTTGCATGATTCTGCTAACTTAAACTAGTGTAGACCTGGATTCACATTAAGTCAGTGGGCTACTTTCTAATATCATGTAAGCAGATTCTGCATGAAAGTACCTTTTTTGACTTCAGCGGAGTTACTCTAATTTAAATGATGTTAGAATTAGGTCTATGTTATCTTAAACTCCCTTGTTCATTTTTTCCTTCTGTTACACCTTTCAGGCATGGGTGTAAGTTGATCTTATGTTTCATGCTTGTGAATGCCAAAATGATGCAAACTGCAGTTGTTTTTAACTAACAGCCTTTCCTGACTGTATATGAGTTTATGCTAACCACAGAACGTGACATGCAAACTTCCAAGAGGATTGCACTTGTTGCTCCAAATTCAGTTTTGTCCTTTGTGACTGTTTGCCATGGCCAATATCTACAAACACCAAAAATATAAAAAACACAATCTCCAGGCTATGGGAATATTATTTACTGGAAGTATATGGTTCCAGATGGCCACAATAATAATAATCCTAAATCTACTACTTGCTAAGTAACTAATCTACTACATCCTAAATACCCACAGAAATGAAGTGCTTCATTGTCACAGAGATGCCCAAAGAAGACATTGATTTGGGGTGATGTTTCTCTGGAGGACATTAGACAGAAGGGTTTAATGTAAAGACCTTTGTAGAAACACATATAAAACCCCCAGATAAGAAAAAAAAAAGGTAAAACTGCCGAGACTCTCAAAATGGTGGCTTAGTATATTGAAGAACTACAGAGTTAGCTTAGTCTTTATATACATGGTGAGGTACCTGCTTTACTGAGAATCAGATCCTCAATTGTTGTGAATCAGCATAGGATAACTAGTCAGCAGGGTTGTAGCACTTTATACTGGCTGAGATTCTGAGCTATAATTACTACATCTTTCTTTTGACTTTGCACAACACGCTGCAGCATTATGTCCTAAGTTCCATTCTTGGAACTACATTTATTCAAATCATTCTTCACAATCTACTTCTTCCTGGATGCCTACAAAAAATTAGCTGACTGACTAATCATGGTCTTGTCAAGGGGCAGCTGCAGATACCTTATGTATTACACAAACCAGAAAAAAACTCTTTGAAACTAGCAACTCCTGGACATCTATCAACACAGTCACTTATTTTTGTCTATGGTGTCTTTTTCTCTCCCCCACCCACCCCTTATCTTCATAAATTGCAAGCTTTCGGGTAGGTATCATGTCTTTCAATATTCTTGTATAGTGCTTTTGCCTGTTATTGGATAAATAATAACAACTATCCATTGTGACTTAGATAAACATCTTCACATTTGTTCATAAAACTTATTAATTACTTCTTTTCTTTTTTCTTTTTTTTAAAAAATCACATTAAAAATGCCCTTATTTGATTAAGCAAGATTTTCTGATGATATCTTTTATTGGACTAACTGTATAGATGGGAGACAAGCTTATTTTTTTAGACAAGCTTTTGGGCACAAAGGCTGTTTATACACATGCTCTGAGAGGTTGCGGGGGGCACTTTAATTAGAGACACTCCAAGAGTCGTTTTAATTAAAGCTCCCAGTGTCACGTGTATTAGCATCCCCATGCTGAAAAATGGCAGCAAGAGCACTTCAAATAAAGCTCATCAAATGAATATGGTATTACACTGGAATATGGTAATTGCCATGCTCTGGCAGACTCGATTAATCCAGTCTGCTCTAATGTGCTGTAATTATAGCGCATCGGAGCAGCCTCCCTGCATGTGTATAGGTGCACAATGTGCCTTTCCTCAGAGTAGTTCTTCCTTCATTCAAGAAGTGTAAGCATAGGCAAATAAGGAGTCTGTTCAAATTAAGAGATGAAAAGCTTATCTAACATCTCTTCCAAACTACAACAATTGGTCCAACAAAAAGATATTACCAAAGAAAAACCCCTTGCTTTTCAAATATTTCTTGAACCACCATGACTATAACAATGTTCCAATTCTACTACAGCTTGTTTGATTAGTCTTAACTAAAATACTCCGTATTTTCCAAACAAAGTGAGAATTTCATCATTTACATCTTCAAGTTATAGAAGCACAATCACAGAAAAAAGTGATGGAAAAGCTCTCAAGCCATGAGCTGGCCATTAAGCAACTCAGTTCAATATTGCTGGGTACTACTTGTTTGACTTAAGAATAGGTAAATGAGAAAGCTATGTAGATCAGCAGTGCATTTGGAAACTTTGATGTTCCAAATCAAAAGGGAGAATACAAGGATTCTAATCAGAGCTCTCTGTGGTCCAGAGGAAGCATGATCTATATTTACAAAAACTGTCCTCTTCTACTTATATTGCTGTTGTACTCTCAAAAGTGACTTTGTAAATATAGCATTAGGTAATGTGGAGGGTGTCATATTGAGTTGCTAAGTACAGTAGTTAACTCTGGATGTTCCTTTTCCTCACTGTTAGTTGTGCATACTTAACTCAAGCTCTGAAAATCAGTTGGGAATCTTTCCTTTTCGTGCATCCTCAACAGTAGGTTTTTTAGTTCCCCCTTCTCAACCATCGTTTTTAGATAGTATTCTTAGTCACCTCTCCAGCAGCTTTAACCTTCAGTGGGGTTGCACATGTATGTCTGCAGCCTCTGGATCATCCATGAGATCTGTATTGCTAGAGGTGATAAATGTGAAGGAAAGACTCATCTTGAATTCATGACCTGAAGTGGTCTGCAGGGCTAGCTAGAAAGAACATTTCCTTTTTCTTGAATTGCAAATATAAGCAAATGTTAATATTAAATCAGTGAGAAACAATGAACTTTCATGCTGCTATTTTGCAGCCACTTTTCAGAGGGGATCTGTATTGTTTGTATGATGCTAAGTACCCTCAAATCAAAATAAGAAGAGTGGATATTTTTAAGATGGATAAATGAGGAGTGTCCTTGTTCCTCTCAATGGAAACTTTTTTCATTTCCTACATGCTATTTTCTTTTCTTTTTACCTCTCATCTATGGAATTAAAGATGACTGGCATCATTCAATTTTGGCTCTCCTCTATCTGTTTGTCAGCTCAACTAGTTTTTTTATTATGATTTCTTGCTGCAGTTTTTCCCCACCCTCACTTTAAAATTCTCCATTGACTGTATTTAAGTTCTCCCAAAGCTTGCAAGTTTGGTGAGTTTTCCTGAACAAAATAAATAAAAAACAAGCTGGTTTTCCAGGTGGGTTTTCCCAAGCTCTCACAGCTCTCATTAGAGTAAAGTTTTTACAGTTACATCTGTGCAAACAATGAAAACAAATACAATGTAATGGCAGAGAGCTGAAGGAAGTTAAGTGTACCTCTCCACCTGCCAAGACCCAGATGTAGTATATAATATAGCACAAAGACCCCAAATATGGGACACAAAAAATGATTGCTGCAAAATGCTTCATAGCAATGTTAGCTTATTTTCTTTAAATGCTGTGTTTTCTATTTGTTTTCCCCCACGTTCCAGTTTTATAGTAATAAGCATGAGATAAGTCTTACAACATCACTACAAAAAAGAGTGAGTAAAATGTCTATCTGAAATGAAGAATGTCTCTCATTAAGGAGGGCCACGAAGAGAGATCGTTATGGCCCTTTCCACAGAATGCAAAACTGCGTAACTTAGAATGGGACTTACTGCTCTACAGAATTGAATGTGTGCTTCTACAACAAAATATTCTATTTTCTAAGATATCTTATCCTTCACCCCCAAAAGAGTCCCCCAGTGATAATCACATTAAGCATCACTGTAGTCTTTTCATTAAGACTTCTTATGTATTAATGTAATGTAATATAATTCAATGTAATATTATATTTTGTGCATAATACTGTAAACTGTAAATCACTAGATTCCCTATTTACAGTCAGATGGTTTTACTGCCAAATCTTACTATCTTTTAAGAGGTAGTAGTAAAATTGGCATTAACTAGCAATGGGGAAAAATTTTTAAAACATTCTGAGATTCTGTCAAAATAATTTGAGTCTTTTTCCAAAACCGTGCACTACTGCATCTTGAGGTAGATTGGGTTGTTATAGAAAAGGAACTTCTTTTAATTCAATTTTATAAAAATGATTTTAAGAGGATCAGTAAAAGCAGGGAGAAAATAATTTTGTGAAATTACAACAGCTGCAACTGAGCAGGGTTACAGCTAAGACACAAAGACAAGGAGCATTAATAGGCAACTTCACCACAAATGCTGCTGACTTCTGGCACAATCAGAAGGCTGGGAAGAAGGCAAAAGAGACCATAAAGATGCCTTGCATTTTCCTGCACCTGAACTGACAGGTGACACATCTCTGTCAGTTCAGGACTGCTAATGAGCTAAGGTAGCCTTAGTCCCCTGTGAGAAATGTTTTTTTTTGTTCTGTTGCTTAAATCTGTTGCGTCGACACCTACAGTCAAATGGGTCACTAGTTGGCTGGAGGGCCACACCCAGACAGTGATGGTGGACGGGTCTTATTCAACCTGGAGAGATGTGGGCAGTGGGGTTCTGCAGGGCTCGGTCCTCGGGCCCGCACTGTTCAACATCTTCATAAGCGACTTGGATGAGGGGGTAAAAAGCATCCTGTTCAAATTTGAAGATGAAACTAAGATGTGGGGAGAAGTGGGCACTCTTGCAGGGAGGAATAGGCTGCAATCAGACCTAGACAGGTTACAGGAGTGGGCGGATGAGAACAGAATGGGTTTCAACACTGACAAGTGCAAGGTGTTGCATCTGGGGAGCAAGAACCAGCAGCATACCTACAGGCTGGGGAGCTCCCTTCTTGTTGGTGCAGAGGAATAAAAAGATCTTTTATTTTCTTTCCTTTCCCTGCAGAGCCACACATCCAAGGAAGAAGCACCTCGGGAAGTGCCCTCCACTGCAGAGTGGCAGATGGTCACCTCCAGAAGCAGGGCTGCTCGTAACACAGCAGTACCAGTTCCTCCAGTCCAGCTGGAGAACAGGTATGAGGCCCTGGCAACTCTGGAGGAGAAGGAAGGAGAGGAGGCAACAGGAGAGTAGGCAACTCCACACTCTCCAAGATCCGAGCAGGCTGAAGGAGCCAAGCAGTCCTGGAGGAAAAAGTGTCGAGTGATCGTCATAGGGGACTCCATCCTGAGAGGTACATAGGGCCCCATCTGTCACCAGGACCCCTTGACACGCAAGGTCTACTGCCTACCCGAAGCAAAGATTCAGGACATGAAGAGGATGATCTAGGCCGTGATCCAGCCCACTGATTACTACCCCATGGTCCTAATCCATGTGGGTACTAATGATGTGGCCAGGAGAAGCCCTGATCACCTGATAGCAGACTACCACACTCTGGGGGGCATGCTGAAGGAGATAGGTGCACAGGTGGTTTTCTTTTCTGTCCTACCAGTGAGCGGACGTGGAAGATGGGATGCAATGTGCATCGCAGAGACCAACTGGCAGCTTTGGGAATGGTGTCTCAAGGCGGGTTTTGGCTTCCTTGACAATGACCCGCACATCACATGCTCGGATGGGGTGGGCTCCACTTTTCCACTAAAGGTAAGCGTGTGTTCTCTTCTAGGTTGGCAGATCTCCT
>NW_017728992.1:127464203-127478617 GCF_001723915.1 Gavialis gangeticus | reverse complement strand
AGTACTTTTTCCTGCCATGGCAGGGGGTCAGAATTGATGATCTCCTCAGGTCCCTTCCAACCCTACCCACTATGAAACTATGAAAATATGAATCAAATATATAAATATTTAATATACTGCAAACACCAAAATAAGAGAAGAGTTTGTTGGCTTAAAAGTAGCTAAATACTCTGCTTAATTGAAACTGCTGCAAATCCCAATCATATTCTTGCTTCGTTAGCTTGCAAAAACTCAAAGTATTGTGCAAGTTGTATCTTTAGACTCAAGGTTAAGGCTGTGTACAGATTTAATTTCTACTGGGGAAAATTTCCCCTGGTAGAAATACTTTCATAAGAGGGAGCAGTATAGATGTTCAGTCTGCAGCATCCCATGCTCTCTCTGCCTCCTCAAAACTGGCTGTTGGGAGGGGTGGGAACCTCTGTCTCCTGCCCATGCCTTCTCAAGACCAGGCTGACCTTGGTCTTGGGAAGGTGGGGAAACCTTTACCCTGGCCCTGCTCCTCCTAGTCCCCAGGGAAAAAGTGTACTTTACAATCAGGCCAGGGAGCAACTCTACTGGGAGTGACTTAACCTTTGTTGTTCCAGGGTAATCTTTCTCCCAGAGCAACCTTTTTTGTTTTGGGAGAAAAAGCCTGAATGTCTTGTATACTTCTGGTTTCTACAAGCAAATCTCTCAGTAGAAATTGAATATCAGTGGGCATGTCTACACATGCTCCCCATGGCACAGCTTTTACTGCGCCATCATTTAGTACTTGCTTTAGGAAGTACTAAACAACAGCACAGTAACAGCCATTATTGTGCTGTCCTGGTGGTGCACAGTTATTTTTAGCAGCTATATTACTGTAGCGACACACTATAGGGAGGTAGTGCATTGCTATGGTGATGCGGCATCGGCATCACAGTTTGTGACCGTGGACACCACATTGCTGTAATGACAAGCTATGTCGCCATAGTGCTTCTCTACGGCAGCATAGTGTCACGTGTAGATGAGCCTTGTATGTAGCTAAAGTGTTGACTTTATGTCATTGTAACCTGCTGTGCCTCTCCCCCAAAGCATTGTGTGTCTAGGTTTCTTTCAAACCTCACTGTTGCCTCCTGGGCTTCATGGCCAGGCTACTGGAACGGCCTTGGGTCAGCTCCCCAGGGGTCTCTCCTGCCACATCTTTGATGGTAATTGGTTTTCTAGTGGGAAGATGGTGGCTGGTCCCATCTCCCCGGTACTTTCGCTTGGTTGTCCTCGTGGCTATTGTTTCTCAGGGCTCCACCTCCCCTACACCCCGCGTAATGCCAACCAAGATGTTGTCCGTCAAGGCCGGTGTTCTGGCCCTCACTGATACTTGCCTTCTTAGGGGCTGTGGCCATGGGCTATGGGTGGTACTTGTACCAAGTGTCCGCCGCCACCCTTCTGTGCTTCCCAGCCCATGCGGTGCCTGACTCCACCAGGGCCTTGGGCCCCCTTGTCGCATTGTTCCCTCCCCAGGTTTGGTACCTGTCGTCTGGCATCCGTGTCCAGGTTCTGGGTCTGTCAGCTCTCCCGGTGTCCCAGTTGCTGCTGTTGCTGGCCTCTGCCCACACCGGCCTTGTAAGAGGCTCCTTGGGCCCTCGCTAGCTCGACTTGCCCTCCATGCTCCCCCCTCTGGGGCATCACTACACTTTTTCCTTCTCAGGATCCTCTGTGCTGTCTGGCTTCTCTAGGCCAGTTGGGGATGCTGCTTCTAGTCCCCAAGGTTTTCCTTTTGATCTTCATCTTCATTTCACTTTCACTGCTACTGGCTGCCAGAGCGGCGTCCCGCCACCTCTCTCCCACATCTCTCCCACCTCTGGTAAGTCTCCTCCACAGTCATGTTCTATCAACACTGGCACGCTTGTAAGAAAAAAACATTTACCTCAATGTTTATTTCAATCCTCTGTTTGAGGTTAGGGAAAATGGGTGGCATGCAAAATGATAGTTTTACTTACAGCAAATAAGTAACTTATTCCACAAATAGCTCTCTACATTTCAGTAGTGTTATACAGAGAATAAGGTACTACCTAACCCAAATAAGGATTCAGAATCTGGTGCTATGTTAGTAATCTCTCTTGTAAAGATACAGGTAGGTGGTTTATAGAGCTAATTGTCGTCAATTTCATTCAAGTTCATCCAGTGCCTATTATGGTTTTGTTTTTCTCCCCTTCTTCTGTTAAAAGCATGGTCCCCTTTCCTTGGGTTTGACTGGCTTAAGCAGGAGTTTAATAGCAACAAAGTAAATTAAATTGCAACAGCACAAAGACAGTAAGTAATTAATATACTCTGATAAAACTGGTTTAAAAGGAATATTAGGCCCACCAAGAATTTAGTACAGTTTTATAGCAATTGTTTAAGAATGTTTCTCTTGGCAGAAAAGTATTTTAAAAATTGAATCTGATTCTTACCTTATTTACACAGACTTAAGGAGAGATCAGAATCAGGTCTCTTGCTGTTGTTTGAGGGTCTAGTTAAACAAAGTCTACCTAAACAAAAAACCTTTGAAAGAGAACATGTAGAATGAGAGAATGTCCTTTTAGCTCTAGCTTGGTGATATGAATTTGGACCCAGTCACTAATGACTAGAAGTGGCTACAACCTGACAGCTGTTCAGTGACATATGTGAACTTTAGGTTTAATTGTTAGATTCTGGGTTTGCTATATCCTAAATTCTAAAAAAAAATAATCTTTTTTTTCTTTTTTTTTTTTTTACTTCCCTGAACATATTATAACAAGATCTGGAGAAGGCTATACACTGTTTGTAAAACCCTGATAGTTTGTAAAACATAACTGTTCACAAATTGCAGATGAATAAAAAAAAATTGTGTTTTTCTAGTTGTTCAGTTAATAGTGACTTACTCTTGAGATCACTGATTTGGCCAAAGTATCTGTTCTAATGACATAATGCTTTTATTATGTGTTTCATCAGTGGACTGGCATCCACATTCTGCTTATATGGGCAGAGTTCTAAAACAAAGCAGTTAGAGGGGTGTGTGCACACTTCATGGATGCATGCAGACTGTGAATATGCCCTCAGATGTTATGTATTTTGAACATGCATGGCCAGTTAGTTATTGCAACTGGTTGTGCTCATACATAAATGCTCATTGTAACATTTTTACTTAGAACTTACAGATTAAGTCATGATGATGTTTGTGTGGCACGGCACGCTATGATTGTACAGGCACCAGGGTGGAAAGGGATTGCTTGGATAGGCACGTAATGGTACTTAAGTCCCTAAAACTATCCATCTACCATTTATCCATTTAATATTAAACATGAGATACAGAAAGGTCTTTCACAGGAGAACCCAGGTCTTAAGTGTTTTGGGAGTAGTGCTCTTCTCTGAGCACTACTGAGCCATTCCTGATGCCATATATCTTTCCCACTGGCTGCCCATTGAGCCATCTTCAAGAGGAAAGTTAGGGAGTGCTCTGGACAATGACTGCCCCATGACCTGGTTGTTAGAGCACTTTACTAGGAAGTGGAATACACAGCTTCAAACCCTCTCTAAGGTCTCAGACTTCTTGCCCTACCCACTAAATGATTAGGCTTAAAGGCAGGTAGCCACTATTTTACTTCTGCTGGTTATACCTGGGACATCCTATTCTGTCATAATTGGAAGTAGAATTTAAGAAACATTTTAGTTCCAGCCACTGGACTTACATGGCTACATTAGAGTTTCTAAGGTATCTAAAGATGAAATGGGAATCATAGAAAAATAGGGATGGAAGGAATCAACCCTCCACTCAAGCAGGATGATCCCTGTCTAAACCATTCCAGACACAGCTTGTCTAACCTGCTTTTAGAAACATCCAACGGTAGAGATTCTTAAACATTTCTTGGTAGTTCATTCCAATGCAACACCCTTATATAGTTAGAAAGTTCCTGCTAATATTCCTTGTTGCTACTGCTTGTCCTGTTCTCCGTGACAGAATAGTTAATCACCATCTTCTTTGTAACCAACAGTCATATATTTGAAAACTGTTATTCAATCCTCTTCAGTCTTCTCTTCTCCAGACTAAATAATCCTAGTTATTCTAACCTTTTCTTGTAAATCACGTTTCTTGGACTTTTAATTATTCCTAAACCTGTCATTGTCTCTAATAACCAAACAGAACAAATTGGGGATAGTAGGAGGAACACAGATTTACCTGATCTCTACTGTCAGGCTTCATTCTCCAATGCTGGTTATCAATACGTTACAGGTCACCAGCAAAGTGCAAATTAGGGTACCTCATAGTTCAGGGCTAGTTTGTGGATCTACCAAAGAAAAGTTTCAAATATTTTTTTTCTTTGTCAGTTGTATTTTATTTAAAAACATCTAGTTCATGAGTGGGGGCTTCTAGTTCATAAAAGTGGAGAACAGGTATACCCAGTACTACTGGAAAGAATCAGTAACTCCTTTAAAATGCTTACCTACTAAATTTCTTGAAAAACTCAATAAATCACCTAAGGGTGCTTCTACATGTGACGGTTGTCATGATGTACACATGATGAAAATGTCATTTCCATGGCTAAATGGTGCCACACGTTACACATGCACCAGTTTTGGGGGTTTTAGATGAGCTTGCATCCTTGCAAACTGAACTACATTCAGATGTAGTTTAGCTTGCAGTGATGCAGCTGTCAGCTCACTCCCCAGCTGCAGAAGAGGCAAGGAGGCTCTGAAGAAAAAACAGTTTGGGCCTCTCACCACTTCTACCTTCAGCAGGCTCCTGTGGCTGGCAGGATGTCTGGGGCTGCCTGGGAATGGGCTGGCTTGTCCCTGGGGTAGTGCGGGAAGGCGGCAGGAGGGCAGCTAGGTTTGTGGGCAGCCAGAGAAGGCAGACAGGATGGTGCACAGGGTGTTGGAAGCCCAGGTGGGCTTGGGAAAGTGTTGGCTTGGGCACCTCTGAGCTGGGGAGCTCCCAGCCAGCTAGCAGCCTGCCTGGGCTTCCAGCACTCCATGCACCGTCCCTGCCACCTCTTCCAGCAGCCAGCAAACCCTGCCGCCTGCCTGCTGCCTTTCTGCACTGCCCCAGGGGCAAGCCAGCCCATTCCTGGGTGGCCCCAACCATCCTGCTGGCCCTAGGACCATGCTGAAGGCAGAAGAAGTGAGAGGCCAGATTTTTTTTTTTTATCGGTGGAGACTGCTTGCTTCTCCCATCACTGGGGGTGAGCTGCCAGTGGGCCAAACAGCCCCTGAGCTGTGGGGGCCCCAGTCCTTCCCTCCATGTTGGCAGTACCCCTGGGGTCACTCGGGTGGGCTGCTAGCAGGCCAAATTCTGCCCCAGCTTGGAGATAGCACCTATCCCAATCCAACTCTTTCCTGAGTCCAGCTGCTGAAAGCCTGCTGAGTGTTTCTCCCCAGGTGGGCTTGGGGAACAGTTGGATTGGGCTGGGCAGGTACTGCCTCTGAGCTGGGGCAGCATCTGATCCACTAGCAGCCCCACCCAGGTGTTCCCAGAGGGTGCTGCCACAGTGGAGGGAAGGACCAAGGTTCCCTGCTTGGCCCACCAGTAGATCACCCCCCAGCTGCGGGCAGCCTCCAGCTCTGACAAAAAAAAAGGAGAAAGGATCAGGCCTTTCACCATAATGTGATGAAAGAAATGATATGGTGGGTTTCAATTAAGAACTCACCATTTCAATTTAGGGGGCATAAAATAAAACCCTGAGGACTAAACCCTGTCATATGTACAAGTGCCATAATACTCAAGAAGCCAGGACCTGATTGTGAGGATCTCTTTAACTACTATCTTTGTCCCTGAACAAAATGGTTCAGAAGGAGCAATCATGAAACTCCAACAATGTATGACAATAGCCAAATCCTGGATGTGTCTCAGTCAAGGTTTAAATAAGAACACAGCATAGATAGGCCTCTAGGTTCAATAAAAGATGGCCTCTTTATGACCATGGACAAAGACACGATCTACATGCTTATGCTGCTGATCTTACTGCAGCCTTTGACAAATGCAGCCACAAAGTACTGCTAGCACTCTCCAAAGGAAGGATGGTGAATATGTAGGGGTGGATACAGAAGGGATGCAGCAGTAGGGTTGTACCCCTTTTTCAGACAAAGCTGTGGGAGAAACAGGAGGGGACATTTTTAAGTCCCTGAATTAGATAAACAGCGCTTCCCCCCTGTCTCCCCTGGCTGTTCCCTACCAGCCTGGGAGCAGACACAGGGATGGAGAGCTTTCCCACAGCCACAGCCACTGATGCTGTACCCAGATGAGTCTGGCTTCCCAAGCAGCCTAGCTGCAGCAGGGCAGGAGCAGCTCTGGAGCTTCCCCTTACCTGCTGGGCAGCAGGAGACAGCATCAGTGGCAGGCAGGGAAGGAAGGGAATAGGAGGGGATGGGAACTGCAGCTGATCATGGAGGGGAAGAGATCTAGGGTGGGGGGATGAGGGAAGATTCTTCCCTGATTAGGGGGTAAACTTAACATTTTAAGATGACTTCAGGCTGGAAGTAAACTTTGGTGGGCAGATTCTGATTTCAAAATTGGTCTTGAAAAATTGGAAAGAGAATCTGAAATCAAGATGAACAAAATGCTGCAGGGGAAAGGAAAGAAGGAGAAATTAAATGCACAAATGCAAAATGGGGATTATCTGGCTAGGCAACAATACGGCAGAAAAGGGAGTTAAAATGGTTCACAAATTGTATTATGAGTCAACAATGTGATGCTGCTGCAAATTAGGCAAATATCGTTCTGGGATGCAGTATCTTACATAAAATATGCAAAGTAATCATGTTGATCTGCACTCAGCACTGGTAGAATACTGCACTATCCAGCTTTAGCTACTAGATTTTAAGAAAGATATAGGCAAACTAGAGGGAACCCACAGGAGAGCAGTAGGGATGAGAAGAGGTGTAGAAAGCATATCCTATGAGGAAAGGGGTTAGTTTATTCTAGGAAAGAGAAGACAGAAGGGAGTTTCACACATGAGAACAGCCTTCTGACACATAAAAGGTTGTGGTGGTAATCAACTGTTCTCTGATCACTGTGGGGAAGACCAGAGGAAGTCATCTTAATATGTAGCTAACAACCTTTGCATCCAGGATTTCTTTCACCTTGAATTCCTTGTGGCCCTGAAAACTAACTGCTGATGATGGGCCATGGGAGGAGGATTTGGAATTGCAGGTTTTTAATAAGGATGGGGAACAGTGGGTGAATTGTAATGGACACTAGTAATCCCAGCTTCTTTGTGACTGGGTAGATTTGCTTAATGACCTCAAAAGGTCCTAGGTACTTCTGGGCAACTATACTAGAGGGCTGAATGCAAGGAGTTCCATATGGAGAGACAAACCTTATCACCAGTGATGAAGCAGGGAATTGCTTGGCAGTGTTGGTCAGTGCTATTTTGAGATCTGGGTCAATGCAAAATAGAATTTTAGCTAGCAATGGATATAGGAAGATGCAGTAACTTGGAACATTTTTGGTGGAGACAGGGAACAAACTGGGAAAGGAAACGGTAACTGGCATAGTAGGTGTGCATGTGGTCAGAGTTGTTGCACACAAGCTCTGCTAGAGTAGGACAGATGCCCAAGCATTTTAGTGATAATTTGTAAAACAACAGACATTTAAGAATTTGGTTGTCTCACTTGGTCTCACCATTGGTTTATGAGTAATAGATAGAAAATTTAACTTGGCTCTTCTGAAGAAACCCAGTCATAAGGCATCTGCTATGTAGTTTATAAGAGGGATGAGACATCCTTATTGAAGGCCTATTCTGTCTTTGATTCCCACCCATTGTATATTCAATCTAGAAAGAACTCTCTCCAGAACTAGGAGGAGAAGATACTGGATGGAAGACTGGAATTTCAGGAAAAGCTGAGTGGTCTCCCCTTGCAATAAGAAGTTTATGTCATGGGAAGAATTAGGACATCTTCATCAGCCAGTTGTTGATAACTATGATGGTCCCAATTTTACGTGGAAAGTGCTCAGACACCGCAGTGATAAGCAGAAGCATAGAAAAGCTTCAGATTGTTTGGGTAAACCAGTAACCTGAAGAGGTAAAGTTTCATTTTCTAGTGGGTGTTACTGTTTATGTCAAGGCTATATACCATTAGATTAAAAATGCATCTCTGCTTAAAACATTAATGTGAAATCTCTGTCTACCTTGTTGACTGCTTTAATTACTTTGATTTTAGTAAGATTGTGTGTGCTTTCATAGATATAACATATTAAGGAAGATATATGAAAAACTATTGAAAACCATTATACAGTTGTTTTATACCTTAAAAGCATCTGTTTGTATAACGGCTAGCTAAACATCCTACAATGACAGTCATTCCAATGATGTTATGGTTTGATGGCTCTCTAAATGCCTGAGAATACTTGCATAATAATGCAACTACACAAAATTAGATATAATAGCAAAACTCCCAGTGCTTTTAATAGGGTCAGCATTTTACTATTAGCAATTATAAGCAATTATTATGCAAAAGCAGCATGGAGAGGGATGAGAAGCCTGTCTTTTCTTTTTTACCACCTTTGCAGGCACCAGGTAATGTCTGGATAGAATTCCAGGACTCCATCGAATTCTGTCTCTTTACTCCATTTCTGGCCAGGGAAGAAGTAAGGTAGGGAGATGACACCCTCTTTTTTCATAGTAGCCAATGGAAAGGTACCTGTGCTATACCCCATCAGTGGTTTGCAGGTGCCCCTTTCATACCAGTGCTCTAAGAACAGCATCTCTGAGGAATGCTCTGAAAGACTTAGCATGGGCTTCATGCTTTTTGAACAACATAAGGCTTGTAAGAACAACAGTTAATTAAATTAATAATTAATTAACTGCCTGTGGTCAAATATAGGTCTTCCAAAGTATCTCCATCCACTTAAAACATTTGTAATAAATGTTTCCAAAAATAGCTTTGCATGAAGCACTTTGTCCAATAGCTAGTGTTCTGTACCATTGCATCAGACACTGGCTTCCAGCTAGAGATGGCTTATTCTTTGAATTGCAATTAACCTATTTAAGATCAATTAAGAAACAGATCTTGAATAGGCCTGCAGTATTACAGCTCAATACTCACAGAAGATGACAATGATGTTTTAATTAAATATGGGATCAAAAGGTCTCAAACTGAAGCTTACAGCTAACCAAGCAGCAGTCATTTGGTTACTGAACAGGCAAAGAACTTTATGGTCTTCTTACACATGGTTCAGCCTCCATAGCTTTCAAGTTTGCTTAAGGCTAAATAGCTTTCCCAATCTATTATTGCACAGAAAAAAGTTCTCCCTGCCCTCATTTTCTAAGTATCACTTTGGTAGATTTTAACAAAATATGATTTTTTTTGCAAGGCACGGCTATTGCTGATGAACTGATTTCATTTAGCCAAATTAACTCAGTTACTTACATGAAAGATTGAACACTGTTATCTTATGCCGGTATGCAGAGAGTCTCATAAGTACAAAATACACATCAAGGGCCAATTACACATGAACAAATCCTGATTGTGTGAGAGCTGGTTAATATTTCTGAATTATTAAGTCTGACAACATAATCATGCCTTTTTTGTTGTTTAGGCTATTGATACCAGATGTTTAATGCACAGTAAAATGTGATAGTATAATAGGAGGCATTTTAAGGTAGCACAGTTTGCAAAATGCAGAAACTACTTGGGGTAATTTTAAAGCATAAAAAACAGATGCTGAAAGTTGGAGACGTTTCATTTCAAATAAGGAAGCAGCATTACATTAGAAACCTGTGGCTCTTCTTGTATTTTTTTTTCTTGAAGGCAGGAAAGGTTTGTATTGCTATAACTAGACGAAAGTTCTGGACAAAGCTGTCAGTGTCATCATAACAACCTATTAATGCTGTGTCTTAACAAGGTACAAGTATGCATAGAATCATAGAAAGTTAGGGTTGGAAGGGACCTCAGGAGATCATCTAGTCCAACCCCCTGTTCAAAGCAGGACCATCCCCAACTAGATCATCCCAGCCAAAGCTTTGTCTACCCAGGTGTTGAAAACCTCCAAGGATGGAGCTTCCACCACCTCTCTGGGTAACCTGCTCCAGTGTTTTACTACCCTTCTAGTGAAAAAATTCTTCCTAATATCTAAGCTAAACTTCCCTTCCTGCAACTTGAGACTTGCTCCTTGTTCTGTCATCTGCCACCACTGAGAATAACTCCAATCTCTTTCAAATCCCCCTTCAGGTAGTTGATGGCTGCTATAAAATCCTGTCTCAGTCTTCTCTTCTCTAGACTAAATAAGCCCAGTTCCCTCAGTCTTCCCTCATAGGTCATGCCCCCCCAGCCCCTGAACCATTTTTGTCACCCTCCACTGGACTTTCTCCAATTTGTTTACACCCTTTCTGTAGCGGGGGCCCCAAACTGGACACAGTACTCCAGATGTGGCCTCACCAGTGCTGAATATAGGGGAATAATCACTTCCCTTGACTTACTGGCAACACTCCTACCAATGCCATTAGCCTTCTTGGCAACAAGGGCATACTGCTGGCTCATATGCAGCTTATTGTCCACTGTAACCCCCAGGTCCTTTTCTACAGAGCTGCTGACCAGCCAGTCAGTCCCCAGCCTGTACTAGTGCATGGGATTGTTCCATTCTAAGTGCAGGACTTTGCACTTGTCCTTGTTGAACCTCATGAGATTTCTTTTGGCCCAATCTTTCAATTTGTCTAGGTCACTCTGAATCCTAGCCCTACCCTGTAGCATACCTACTGATCCTCCCAGGTTGGAGGAGGATCAGTTTTGCAAACTTGCTGAGGATGCACTCTGTGCCATCTTTCAGGTAGTTGATGAAGACATTGAACAAAACCAGCCCCAGGACCAACCCCTGGGGCACTCCACTTGATACCAGCTGCCAACTTGGCATCAAGCCATGATTACTACTCTCTGAGCCTGATGCTCTAGCCAGTTTTCTATCCACTTTACAGTCAATTAATCCAGCCCATACTTTCTTAGCTTGCCTGGGAGAATGTTGTGGGAGACCAGATCAAAAGCCTTGCTAAAATCAAGGTACCCACTGGTCTCCCCCCATCCACAGCACCAGTCATCTCATCATAGAAGGCAATCAGGTTGGTCAGGCATGACTTGCCCCTGGTGAATCCATGCCGACTGTTCCTAATCACCTTCTTCTCCTCCAAGTGCGTAGAAATGGATTCCATGAGCATCTGCTCCATGATTTTTCCAGGGACTGAACTGAGGCTGACTGATCTGTAGTTCCCTGGATCCTCCTTTTTGCCTTTCTTAAATATGAGCACTATGTTTGCCCTTTTACAGTCATCTGGGACCTCTCCCGATTGCCAGGAGTTTTCAAAGGTGATGGCCAATGGCTTTGTAATCACATCAGCCAACTCCCTCAGCACCCTCGGATGCATCCCATCTGGCACCATGGACTTATACACATCCAGCTTTTCTAAGTAATCTTTAACCTGTACTTTCACCACTGGGGACTGCTCTCCTGCTCCCCAAACGGTGCTGCCCTGTGCAGTAGCCTGGGAGCTGACCATGCCTGTGAAGACTGATGCAAAAAGGGCATTCAGGACCTCAGCCTTTTCTGCATCCTCTGTCACAAGGTTGCCTCCCCCATTCAGTAAGGGACCCACACTTCCCCTGATCCTCCTCTTGCTACCAACATACTTGTAGAAATCTTTGTTACCCTTCACATCCCTTGCTAGCTGCAACTCCAGTTGTGCTTTGGCCTTTCTGACTTCATCCCTGCACGCTTTCTTTCTGTGCATCAGGGTGGTTTGTTCCTGCACTCTCAGTAAGGCTTCTTTGAAGTACAGCCAGCTCTCCTGGACTACTCTCCCCCTCAGTCTGGCTTCCCAGGGGATCCTGCCCATGAGTTCCCTGAGTTGAAGTCTGCTTTTCTGAAGTCCAGGGTGCTTACTCTGCTGCTCTCCTTCCTTCCTTTTCTCAGGCTCCTGAACTCAAATCATCTCATGGTCACTGCTGCCTTAATTGCCATCCACTACTACATTCCCCACCAATGCTTCCTCTTATACCTGGCTATTCTGACTCATTTATTTAGAGTATGACAAACCGGGGGCTGAACCAAGAATCTGAATGTAACTCTCTTTTGTGTAGCGTACAGGACTCTAAGTAGATTATTGGCTAATTCCAGCAGCATCTGATTTTAAATAATGTGTCAGCAAGTTAGTTATTAAGGTGCATTTAACCTGGATCACAGTAAGGGAGTAAGCCCAGTTTAGGTATTGTAAATGTGAATGTATCTGTGGAATAGTGAAAATCTGTGTATCTGATTAAATGTGCGTTGTTTAAATTAAAGCCTGGTTTAATTTGCAAAAGTGAAAAATGCACATTCAGGGCTGATTTTCTGATTTTCACAGGTGATTATGAGAACTGATGAGTATTTTTGAATTAACAAGTCAGACAAATAAACATGCTCCCCTCCCCACTTATTTTTTCTACTAGCACCAGATGTTTAAAGCACAGTAAAATAAGGCAGCCATATCCTCTATAATTAATGGTTAGAAAAAGACAAAAATATAGTCTCTACTTTTGTATTACTATTATGATGTTGTCACACATTTTATAAAAGTACCAGATGTTCTTTACAAGAATTTTCATTTGATGTGCCTGGAATTTCCCTTGAGAGATAATGGGTTTGGGGTGAATTTCCCATGTAAAAGGAAAATAAGTTCAATTTCCAGAATAATAAAATGTGTTTCTCCTGTTAGTCTGCTGTGTTATTCCCCATGGCAGGAGACAGGAAGTTGTATAACCACAAAATCAACCCACAGCATCTGGGAATGAGCAGTTACTCATACTTTACAAGTCCACTTCTGGTACCATTTCTTACATCTCAAATCAGGGGGGAGGGGAAGAAGGAATTACCTGAAGAAGGAACATAGGACCAAGCCCCATGGGGGTTACTGATCTCTGATAACAGTCTGTCTGTTTGTTTTTGGACTCTCTGCTTCTTTTGTCACAATTAAATTCTCTCAGACCCATTTTGACTTCCACTTGAACTGCTGCTTCTTACATGATGATTTTCAGAGGGAAAATATCCAGGGCTTTATAGGTAGCCAACCATAAATTGAAGCACCTGAAATCACTGCATAGATATTTTTGAAAATACTGGGCTTGATCCAATGACCATCAAAGTCAGTGGGAGTCTTTCCAGTGACTTCACTGGGCTTTTGATCAAAATTATAGTACTCTTCAAAGCAGTTTACCAATGTTAATCTTTATAGTATAATATGCCTGTGAGGGAGGAAATATCGCCTGAAATTTAAACTATAAACAGCCATAGTGATGTGCTGAAAGCCACACAGTTGGAAGCAAGTCCCACATTAGGACTCAGGAATCTGACACTGTGATTGGGTTTAACCGATTAGTCTGTACTACACATAAGTCACTAAAGGCAGGATTGGATCCAGGATTTCACAAAGTGGGGTGGAGCAACAGCAACTGACACTGCAGGGGTGGCTGCACACCCACTCCCAGCCTTCTCTCCCTCTCACTGGGGTGGGCAGACCATGCTTCAGGAGCCACCAGGGCCGCCTTTACATTTCCAAAGCAGGTAAACATCCCTCTACTTCCCCTTCGTGCTCAGAGTCATGTTCCCTCCTCTCCTGGGCTCCACACAGATGGAGCCCCTGGCTCTAGGCTGCGGGGCCTGCCTGTCACTTTTTCAGGCTCTGGAACCTGAGAGCATGGCCACCTCCCCTTGTGAGGTCTGCTTCCTTTTGGGGTCTCTGGCATGCCAGCTGGAGAAGCTCCAAGCCACAGTCGAGAGACTGCGTGCCATCAAGGACTGTGAGCAGGAGACTGACTCCTACTGCCAGGCCCTTCTCCCCCAGGAGGTGGAGGGTAGACCAAGGTCTCCCTCCAGGACAAAGGAGGACTTGGGGACCTCCCTTACTGTCCAGCCCAGGGGTTGGACCAAGGTGGCCAATGGCCCCAAGGCCTGCCGCACCAAGGCCCCTGCCCCACTGGAGCTTTGTAACAGGTATGAACCTCTTGCAGCCCCAGCAGAGCCTGCTGAGTTCCCAGCCCCCACAGGCAGCACAGGCTCTACTGTAGCTACTGCCCCTGCTCTCCCCAAGACAAAACGCAAAGTGTTTGTCGTGGGAGACTCCATCCTGAGGGGGACTGAGGGGGCAATCTGTCGCCCTGACTCCTTAGCCCGGGAAGTCTGCTGTTTCCCAGGAGCTCATATATGAGACATTGCGGAGAAGATCTCTAAGCTCCTCCAGCCCACTGACCACTACCCCATGCTCCTTATCCATGTGGGCACCAATGACACAGCTTGGAGTGCTCCCAGCTGGGTCATGAAGCACTACAGGGATTTGGGTGTGGGGTTAAAGGGTCGGAGGCACAGGTGGTGTTTTCTTCGATCCTTTCAGTCTCAGGCTATGGGTGGAGGAGGGAGAGAAGGATCCAGGTAGTGATCCAAAGACTGTGGCGCTGGTGTCATCAGGAAGGCTTTGGCT
>NW_017728992.1:127452790-127459203 GCF_001723915.1 Gavialis gangeticus | reverse complement strand
GAGGAGCGCTCAGACAAATCCGAGCAGTTGCAAAGCTTTCTCTCATGCATGGATGACCTCTATCTGGCACAGGAAGTCTATGGGCCGGCAAGAGGTAAAGCGCTGCTCGACCTAGTTCTGGCAACTGGGGACAACCTAATCAGCGACCTAATGATCGAAGGGAAGCTGGGTGACAGTGACCATAAGCTGATCACCTTCACCATCCACTGTAAAGCTGGCAAGTCAGTCAGTAATACAGAAGTCCCCAACTTCAGGAAAGCTGATTTTGACAAGTTCAGGAGGCTTGCCAGTGAGGCCCTAAAGGGCCACAACCCAAAGGGGAGGGGAGTTCTGGATGAGTGGTTGCTCCTCAAGGGAGCAATCCTGGATGTGCAAGCAAAGTCTATTCTGTTTTGGACGAAAGGCAACAAAAGAGCACAGCAGCCCCCTTGGCTCTCCAGGGAACTAGCGGACCTCCTGCATCTTAAAGGGAAGACCTACAAAGGATGGAGGACTGGAACCACCACCAAGGAGGAATATTCTGCTCTGGTCCAGACCTTCAGAGAGCAAACCAGGAAAGCCAAGGCTGCGATGGAACTCCAGTTAGCTACAAATGTCAAGGACAATAAAAAGTCCTTTTTTAGATATGTGGGGAGCCAGAGGAAAAGCAAGGGCAACATTGGACCCCTGCTAAACCACATGGGACAACTGACAACTGATGCCCATGAAAAAGCAAATTTGCCAAATGGGTAATTTGCATCAGTTTTTCACCAGTCCCAAGGGACATCCCTGCCTACTGTGGGTCAGGGATGCCTGGGTGAGGGAGACTCCTTACTCTCCATTGAAGCTGACCTCATGAAGGAACACCTTGAAAGGCTGAATACCTTCAAGTCAGCTGGCCCTGATGGTTTATACCCAAGGGTACTCAAGGAGCTGGCAAACATCATAGCTCAGCCCCTGGCATGGATCCTTGAGAACTCTTGGTGCTCTGGTGAAGTGCCTGAAGATTGGAAGAAGGCCAATGTCATATGTATCTTTAAGAAAGGGAGGAAAGTGGATCCGGCAAACTACAGGCCCATCAGCCTGACCTCTATCTTGGGGAAGGTCTTGGAAAACATTATCAAGGAGGCCATCTTTAACAGACTAGCTGATGGCAACATCCTGAGGGATACCCAGAATGGGTTTGTTGTGGGTAGGTCTTGCTTGACCAATCTCATTTCCTTTTATGACCAGGTGACCTATCACCTGGACAAGGGGGAAGAGATTGATGTTGTATATCTTGACTTTAAAAAAGCCGTCGATCTGGTATCCCATGATCACCTCTTGGCAAAACTGGCTGACTGCGGCCTCAACCTCACCACGATCTGTTGGCGGGGGAATTGGCTCTGCGGTAGGACCCAGAGGGTTGTGGTTGACAGAAGTCAATTGTCTTGGTGTGTAGTGACGAGTGGGGTCCCTCAAGGCTCTGTCCTTTTAACATCTTCATCAATGATGTAGACATTGGAGTCAGAAGCGGACTGGCCAAATTCGCCGATGACACCAAACTTTGGGGCAAAGCATCCACACCAGAAGACAGGTGGGTGATCCAGGCTGATCTGGACAGGCTCAGCAGATGGGCGGATGAGAACCTGATGGTGTTTAACACTGAAAAATGCAAGGTTCTCCACCTTGGGAGGAAAAACCTGCAGCATCCTTATAGGTTCGGCAGTGCTATGCTAGTTAGCACTACAGAGGAAAGGGACTTGGGGGTCATGATTGACCACAAGATGAACATGAGCCTTCAATACGATGCTGTGGCTAGTAAAGCAAGTAAAATGCTGGCTTGTATCCATAGATGCTTCTCAAGCAAATCCCAGGACCTCATCCTCCAGTTTTACTTGGCTTTGGTGAGGCGCAGCTGGAGTACTGTGTACAGTTTTGGTCTCCACAATTCAAAAAGGATGTGGAGAAGCTTGAGAGAGCACAGAGAAAAGCCACATGTATAATCAGAGGTCAGGAAAACAGGACTTATGAGAGGCTGAGCACCATGGGGCTCTTTAGTCTGGAAAAGTACAGGATCAGGGGCAATCTGGTGACCACCTATAAGTTTATCAGGGGTGTTCACCAGGATCTCGGGAACATCTGTTCACCAGAGTGCCCCAGGGGATGACAAGATCGAACGGTCACAAACTCTGCCATGACCAATTCAGGTTGGACATAAGGAAGAACTTCTTTACTGTCTGAGCCCCCAAGGTTTGGAATAGACTACCGCTGGAGGCGGTTCAAGCACCCACTTTGAATGTCTTCAAGACATATTTGGATGCTTATCTTGCTGGGATCCTATGATCCCTGCTGACTTCCTGCCCCTAGGGCAGGGGGCTGGACTCGATGATCCTTTGGGGTCCCTTCCAGCCCAAATGTCTATGAAAATCTAGTAAATCCCCTCCCCTGCCCAGCCATGCTTGCCACTGCTGCTTTCCCTACTATTCATAGACTAGGGGAAGCTCCAGAGCCATTTCTGCTCACTCTATCCAGCTATATAGGGGCTGCACTCACCTGGAGACAGTAGCAGTGGGTGCAGGGGTTCCTTTTCACCATGCCTGCTCCTGAGGGATCCCAGCAGGGTGGGGAAACTCGCCCTTCTGCTGCTACCATGGCTGCTGTTGCCTCCTGCTAAGCCCAGGTTCTGCACAGCTTGGATGGAGTGGGTACGAGTGTCTCTGAAACTTATCTCATCTCAGGACAACAGGGGAAGAAGCAATAGTGCAGGCTGGAAGGGGTGGTGAGGGAGGGGAATATGCCTCTGAGCATGGAGAGGAAGGTAGGATTCTTACCTGCTTTGGGGACTTAAAAAAATTCCACAGTGCAGTCCAATCCAAAAGGAGGGCTACAGCTTTGTCGCTGCACCCCCTCTGGATCTTCCCTGACTAAAAGTTGTTAAAATTCATAAATAGATCATTTGGAGGGTTACATTTTTAAAAGAGATTTAAAAAAAAAAGTCTTCCGTTTATGTCTTAAATGAATCTAGGCCACTCTCTCTTTTCTAAATTGAAACAAATTTTGTGAATCTATCGTTGCACAATCTGCTAATTTTTTGGAAACAGATGTTTGGTAGACAGCTGTTTTGTTTAAAAAACAATGGAGAAAACTGGCCCTTTGAATATAGCAAGCAAACAGAAGAAATTTTGGATTTAGTACTGTTAGCACTCTTCCAAGTATCCTAACATATGAACGCTGGCACAGTTGGCCAGTCTGCCAATATCAGCCTATACTACTTTGCATGCATCCTTCTCATTATTCCAGATTTCTTTTTGGAAAACTAGGTAACTCTCATGTTGCCAGCTGCAAATATTGGAAAACTGGGAGCCAGGTCCCCCCAGATAATGAGATTGTTATAAAATCATCATGTTTTGGGGGTCTTTTAATTTATCTCCTGGTCATCAAGCTTTTAGGGCTAATCTCCCCCTTCCCCACCACTTTCTTCTGCATTTTAAAAAAAAAACTGGGATTCACACTAAATCATCTGATTTTAGGAAGCTGGAGCTTCATGAAAAAAACAAATGTGTTGAGATGTCAAACACCCAGTACTGCACTAAAGGAAGTTACATTATATAATTTCAGGGCATAGGATGGAGTTAACATGCCATGTTTTACTCCAGCACTCCCTTGCACTCACCAGATATTATAGGTGTGCACGGTGTGTCTGAAGCTTTTTTGTTTTTCTTCTCTATGGAAGAATCTTTTTTTTAAACAAAACTCTGTTTCACTATAGTTTAGTGCTCTCTAATGATTCCTCTCATTTAATAATACTGGATTGGTAGAATGTCTGGAATATCATTACACTATGCCTCCATATGGCTGAGATTAAAAATGAATACAACTACAGCACATCTGTCAAAAGTAACTTTACTATTTAATGAGAAATCAGAACTCCAGAAATAAAGAAGTCTTGTTTCCCATTTGCAATATAGACTTATTTGTCCTGGCAGACTGGCCAACTGGGTATTGTTCTGGTTCAGTCATGTGACTACAGGGGTGTCAGAAGGTACTCAAAAAGAATGAAAGAAATGTGTTTTGATATTCATATATCTTTAATACATATATATTGCTGGAATACAAGTGTATCTTAATCCTACATGTATTTCAATTTTATAGACAAAGTGATTCATCAGGGGTTTGTCATTAAAGTGAGGTTTTAGACAGATGTAGAATTTTTCCTTCCATTTGTTTTACTACCACAACAACAAAGCTATAGCAAATAATAAACTTCGTATAAATTATTGGGTTAGGCTATAAACCCTTGGGAGGATGTATCGAAAATAATTTATCCTGTGTCCTAAAATTGTACTAATTACTTTTTCTTTAGGTAGAGCAAAAAGAAAGAAAAGATATTTTTTAAAACTTCTCTAACCCCATCTGTACTTTTCAAGGATATACAGTGTACTGACTCATGACGAGCCAACCTAGCTCCACAAAGCACTTTGTTCATTCCCCAAAAGATCTGCTGCTTGAGGAATTGTGTCAAGATAACTTACCTTGTTTTGCTTATTATGCCCTGGAAGATTGTAAGAACTACTGCTCCCATGAGATTTCATAAGAGATGTGTTTTTTAAAGTCTGTTTGATGTCAGGTGTTTTTGTCTGTTTCACTGAGAGAGGAGTCTTTGTGACAGTATTTATTTATTTACATAAGCTTCAGGTCAATATGTCTGCTTTACCATCCATATGGACTTAGAAACAGATTCTGATCTTGGTTATACTTGGGTGCGTTTACACAAGATGCTTTAGACGAATGGATTGCATGGCAAAGCATCATCATCTACACGTGCATGCACTTACTGCACTGCACAGTCAGTAAGTCTACTGTGCAGTTAATTTAATGCCTGCAAATGCAGGTGGCAAATTAACCGTGCCGTAGTTACTGCACAGTAGCGCACATGTAGCGCAGATTTGCTCCTGATTAGCTCCACCATCAGGGAGCCACCCTCAGGCTAGCCCCAGAGACACAGGGCTTGGACTTTCTCCAGCCCTTGGGAGGAGGGGTGGTAGGGCAGGGGTGCCACCAACTCCACATCTCAGTCAGCCAGGAGCCCCTTTGCCCCCAGAGCGTGGTGGCAGGAGGAGAGGAGACTGTTTGGTGTGAAGAAGAAGAAGTGGGGAGTCGGCCTGGAGCAGCTGCAGCAGGTGCTACTGGGAGGCAGGCCTGTCAGCCTGGGAAGGGGGTGGGGAAGGCAGGCTGCCTGCGTCAAGCACCAAGTGGTGAGCAGGGATCGGGGCATGGCCAGAAGCCACCTGTGCCAGGGCCTGTCTGGCTGAATACCATGATCTGTGGGTACCTGTGTATGCACAAGCCCCGTTCTGAGGCCAGGCAGCTACAGCCCCCTGGAATCATGCAAGGTTATCTCAGGCATGTTGAAAACTCTCACAAAAAGCCTCTTTCTCTTGGGTCTGCAGGTCCTTCAGCTGTACGTGGGGGAGAGGCACCAGCTTCCAGCAGGGATATACCATCAGGGTCATCACCAGTTTCAGCTGGGGCCCTCCATATGTGTCAGCTCTGGCAGTGGCAGACCTAGAACTGGACCCTGATGCTGGACCAGTTGGTCACCATGGTGGAGGAGCAGCTGGTAGACTTGTGGGCCTGGCATGCAGAAGACCTTATGTGTGAGTGGGAGAGGGCTGCATGCAAGCTGGAGAGGGCCTAGATGGACTGTGCATTCAAAAACAGGCTCCTGTCTCTTGAGGAGAGGCACATTACCCTCTTCAAGAGGATGTTGGAGGCCTCAGAGCAGCAGGCCGCTGTGGTGGCCAAGGCAGTCGAGGCTATGAAGGAGGACTGCCAGGCACTGGACACCATCCTGGCCCTGGTCTCCTTCATCCCACCTGCTGCCCAGCCCCTGGCTTTATCCCCACCTGCCCCCTGACACCCACTTGCTGCACAGCTGCAAGCTGCCCAGTGCACTTAGGCTGAGGTGCAGTGGCACCTCCTGCAGCCAGGTTCTCCTGTCTTGGCACATGTTCTGGGTCCCCCATCAGCTGGCTTCTTGGCCTGGGCTACCTCTCCCACTGACCCCAGCTCCATGCAGCCCATGAGCTAGAGCTGTCTGCAGTGTGGCCAGCACTGCTTGCAACCCCTGCTGGCCCTGGCCCTGACCCCAGGCTGTAGGAGGGGAAGCCAGTCATGCAGGCAGAGCAGCAACTGCCCTCACCCCCAGGTGGTCCCCCTGCTCGCCAGCCTCACTGCAGTGTGTACATCCATGGTGGTGCAGCCAAAGGTTAGGGTGCTCGGCACCTGTCCCTGGGTGGGGCTCCACCCCATAGGCGACTCCACCCCTGCCCCCCACCCTAGGAGGGCACACAATACACACTGTACATAGTGTGCACAGGAAAGAGGGTGCTTTATTAGTGGTGATTGGGGTGGTTGGTGGTGGGGCTGTATTGTTTGGGAGGGAGGGTGGG
>NW_017728992.1:127438408-127452556 GCF_001723915.1 Gavialis gangeticus | reverse complement strand
TTTGGGAGGGAGGGTGGGACGGGGTCTGTTGTTCACGGGGGAAGGTGGGATTGGGTCTGTGTTTCTGGAGTGAAATAAAGTGCTTTGTAGAAAACTGTCCACAGTGAGCATGGGGCTGGGGGTGCATAGTGGGGCTGGGTTCTGTGGCCGGCCGGGCTGGTGGCCTATAGTGGGGGGTGCAGGAGGAGCTGGTCTGCCAGCACCTCTCATCTCTGGTGCCCTGGCCCTTACTGCCAGATGTGAGGCTCACCTGAGGCCCTGTTGGGGGGATGGGCATTGCTGTTGCTGCTGCCACAGCTGGTGCTCCTGGTACCAGGTGTCCTTTGCCTGCTGCACATCCTCCACCCATGCCTTGTGAAAGAGCTCGCCCTAAGCCTCACAGATGTTATGCAGCACCTAGGCTGTGACAGTTACCCAAGGGATGTTGCCCTCTGTGACCTTGAGGCAAGCAGTGAGAGTATGCCAGCATCTCTTCAGGCAGCTGAAGGCACACTCCATCAGCATGCAGGTCCAGCCCAGGCACTTGTTAAATGTGCCTGGTGGGGATCCAGCTGACCAGTGTAGGGCCACATGAGCCTGGGGAAGAGTGGGTAGGTGGGGTCTCCAGTGAGGAGGGGTGGGACTACCGCCTCACCCAGCTGGAGGTCCCTGAGTATGAGGTGCCTGCTCTCCATCAGGGCTGGCAGGGCATCCACATGCAGGGATGCATCAGCATCCCTGCCAGGGTCTATGTGGCATCAGCATGGGGGCAGGGGCCTCGGACACAGCAGTGAGCCTGACCACACAGTTGCACATGTGCACATCACGGCAGGGCATGCAGGGTCAAGACTGCCCTGGGCCAGGTGGTGGTCTCTGTGCTGGCAAAGCACAGTTAGCAGAGTGGCAAGCAGGAGCCCAGGGTGTGAGTCATCACTCCTGGGGCCTAGGGGTGCAGCAGCCATCACATGGTGGGCACAGGCTCTGGTGACAGAGTCACAGACAGCTGTACCAGCATGCTGCAGACAGCTCTGAGCCAGAAATACAGGTGGTTGGGGAGCACTACATAGGGCTGGCTTTTACAGAGTGCCCCTGGCCCCAGGCAGCTGTGGCAAGCACCTCCAGCATCCCCTGGCTGCTGCAGGGGGACAAAACAGGGCTAGAGGAGGCCTGGAGCAGGCTAGTGCCCTGAGGAGCAAATCTGTTTCCAAACAGCTGCACATATAGACGCACCCTTTCTGTAACAGAGTACCTCCATTCAACTAAATAGAGTTACTCCGAAGTCTCACCAGTCATAGCTTCATAGTAGCTAGGGTCAGGAGGGACCTGAATAGATCATCTAACCTGACCCCCTGCCACAGGCAGGAATGAATGCTGGCTTCACAAGATCCCAGACAGGTGATCATCCAACCTCCTCTTGAATTTGCCCAAGGTAGGGGCGAGGACCACTTCCCTGGGAAGTTGGTTGCACATTCTGGCCACCTTAACTGTAAAATATTACCTTCTGATCTCTAACCTGAACCTATTCTCCATCAGCTTATTACCATTGTTCCTTGCCACCCCAGGTCCCGGCTGGGATGTCAGAAAGACATTAAAACATATAACTAGTCTTTCTCTGCTTGGAAATCTTTTTAGTTTTAGACTGTATATAGAGAAGTAGTTAGCTGTCTTTGTCTAAAGTTAGAAGGAAGTCAGGGCAGGGTGGTATCTTAGGACACCTTTACATGTGCTGTGGGAGTGAGGAGAGCAGTGCTTTAGTCAGAATGGTTCTTGGAGCCACTCTGATTAAAGCACCTCTGTGCATTGGTGAAGCATAGAGGGTGCAAGCAGGTGCACCCCCTGAGCATGGTGGTGCACTCCCTGTGGAAAGGTGTCACTGACAGTGCTGGCAGTGCCGCTTGCTACCTCCCCCCCTCGCTGCTGACACTGCCGGTGGTGTCTGCGAGCAGTCCATGATCATCACTGGCCAATGCTGCCAGCAGTGTCTGTGGGTGGTCACTGACCGCCATTCAGCACTGCTCCCCCCCACGGATAGCACTGCGGCCACCTGCGAGAGCTCCCCGCTTGCTGCTGCCATGCTCCCACTGCTGACAAAACCGCTGCCACCTGCAGGAGCTTGCCATGCCCCCCCAGCCTCTGGGGGCATGCAGTATTCATGCTGCTGTGTCTCCTGTTTCTGTGTCCCCACACTTCAAAATAGCAGTACGGGAGCTTGAATTAAAGCTCATTTGATGAGCTTCAATTTAAGCATCCCCACTGCCATTTTTAAATGCAGGGATGCTGAAATACAAGATGCAGGAGGCTGCTGGAGCCTGGCAATTGCTGCAGTCTAGCAGACTCAGTTAATCAAGTCTGCTCCAACACACTGGAATTCCAGTGCATTGGGTTAGTCTCTTGTGCTTGTTTATAGGCACCCTTAGACACTAACTGGTTCAGAAAGGCAGAAGCTTTCATAAGCAACAGCCTACTTTGTCATAGCATTTGATGAAGTAATTTGTCATCTATGAAAGCCTATCCTTCTCTGAACTCATTAGTCTTCAGGGTACTGCCTTCTGCTAAACTGTGTGTATGTTGGGTGTAGCTACCTAAGAATTTTTCTTCAAAGGAGTTTATGACAGTGTTATGGGAAGATGAGAAGTGAGACATAAGAAGCCAAAAGCACAGGTAAAAACTGTTACATAAATTATGGAAAGGGTTTCTCAACATTCCAGTGGCCAAAGGTACCCAAAGCCATATCATCTTTGATTTTTGAGATTCATGAGGCAATATTTTAGTGTATGTGTTTTGGTATACTTGGTCACTAAACTGGTGAGAAACCATTTCTGTAATTTGTGTAACATTGTTTTTGCCTATGCTTTTAGGCTTCTTAAGTCTGATGGGTCATTTTTCCATAATACCGTCATAAACTCCTTTGAAGAAAAAATCCTATGTAGATATAAGAATTCAGTAAAATAACAAAAATATGTAGGAAGCACCTGTAAATTATAGGTGGCTGAATATGAGTGAATCTTAACTAAGTTACTATTCTTTTAATTGGTACAATGCAATACAATGCTAAGTAGAAGAAATGGGAAATGGGTTTATACATTAACTATGAAAATAGAGTGGGAGGATAATTTACTTGAGTCTTTTCCTATGCACCTAACTTGTGGAGAGGGGAAAGCAGCATTATTTCAGGTGGGAGTTAAACCCAGATGTGAACAAGTGTTTTAACAGAAGTGATAGAAAGGAGGGGTGGCAGAGGGGACAATTGGATGGTGGTGTAGCCAACCAAAAAAAGATGGAGGGGAGGGAAAGGGGGAGAATATTTATAAAGGGGATTTTCACTATCTTGAACTAGTTGTGAGTTATCCAGGATGGAACCCTAAAAAACAAACTATAGATAACATTGGATAGACAGGTGAGGAGATAGGTTTGAAAGTAATCAGGATAGAGCTAACTCAACTAGGCAGGGTCATGTGAGCATGAGGTCACTTGGAGAAATATGGTAGGTGGAGAAGAGGAGAGACAAAGGCTGGAACCCCGAAGAAAATTGTCAAATACAGGTGTGGAAGAATAGCCAGAAAAAGCAATGATGGACTCGTCAATAAAGTAGGAAGAAAATCAGTCAAGGTTATATAAACCAAAGGAGCTAAAAGTGGAATCTTTTAGTTCTAATTTTTGCATCCATATCTGTATTGATAGATAGGGTTAATTTGGACAATTTAGTACTTTTCCTATGCTACTATTTTAGTTAGAGAGGAAAGAGGCATTATTTCAGGTGGGAGTTAACCCAAACTCAAATAATTATTTTAACAGAAGTAATAGGTGTCAGGGATGAATTTTGTGCATAGGTGCTATTGATATTTTTCATTCATATTTTGTATAAGTGGACAAATTGAGCATTAACAGCATTTATTCTGCTGTATGTTAGAAAAAATCTAATGATTAACATGGGACACAAATGTAAATATTATGTGACATGCAAATGCTAGTGCTATTCCTGTTTGTTATTTCTCATTAACAGCAGTGCCTGTGAGACTAAGGGATCAGTACACATTCAAAGGTTGATGATAAACAGAGAGGATAGTCCTTGAGGTTCTTCATTAGGGAAGAATACATCACATTTCCAGATAACACTTTTGCTGAACATGCTAGGCCATCTGCTCTAGAGGCTTTTGGTTTAATTTCAGATGCAACTGGCTTCAGACCATCTCTAGCAGTCATTAAAAAAGTTTCTAAAAAAGGAATTCATGTCCCAAAACACAAATCACTTTTTAGAAAGTTTCAGAGTGATACTCAGGTGGGTTTTTGGTTGTAGCTGTGTTGGTCTAAGGACATAGGCAGGCAAGGTTCTTTGAGTAGATGTGATATCTTTTATTAGACCAACTTTTATCAGGTCCCAGAGGACTGGAAAAGGGCCAATGTGGTCCCTATTTTCAAGAAAGTGAGGAAGGAGGATCTGAGTAATTATAGTCCAGTCAGTTCACCTCCATCCTTAGAAAGGTCTTTGAAAAGATTATGAAGGATCATAATTGTAGGAGTCCAGCAGGAGAAAAAATGCAGCAGGGAAACCAGCATGGATTTGTAGCAGGTAGATCAGGCCTGACCAATCTGGTTTCATTTTATGAGAGGGTCACAAAATGCTTAGGTGCAAGTGTATAGGTGGATGTCGTTTTCTTGGACTTTAGCAAGGCCTTTGATATGGTATCTTATCCTATTCTCATAAATAAATTAAGAGGCTGTGACATAGATGTTTACACGGTCCAGTGGGTGATAAATTGGCTTAGCAGTCGCACCCAGAGAGAGGTAGTAAACAGGTCAGTATCAACCTGGAAGGATGTGGGTAGTGGGGTCTCTCAGGGTTCGGTCCTTGGACCTGTACTCTTCAATATCTTCATCAGTGACTTGGATGTGGGTGTGAAGTGTACTCTGTCCAAGTTTGTGGACAATACTAAATTGTGGGCTGAAGTGCACACTCTGGAGGGTAGGGAATGATTGCAGGTGGACCTGGACAGGTTAGAAAAGTGGGCAGTACACAATGGGTTGCAGTACAAGGACAAGTGCAGAGTGCTGCACCTAGGGCACAAAAATATCCAGCACATCTACTGGCTGAGAAGTCACCCTCTCAGCAGCACAGAAGCAGAAAGGGATCTTGGCATCATAGTGGACTCCAAGATGAACATGAGTTGTCAGTGTGACGAAATCATCAGCAAAGCAAACTGCACTTTATCATGCATCAGCAGATAAGACTGAGAGGTGATCTTGTGGCCGCCTACAAATTCATTAGGGTCTCAGCAAGGGATCGGAGATGCTCTGTTCACCAGGACACCTCTTGGAGTAACAAGGAACAGTGGTCACAAACTGACAGAGAACAGATTTAGGCTAGATATCAAGAACAACTTCTTCACGGTAAGGGTGGCCAAAATTTGGAATAGGCTCCCAAGGGAGGTGGTGCTCTCCCCTACCTTGGGGGTCTTTACAAGAAAGCTGGATAGGCATCTGGCTGGGTTCATCTGACCCCAGCACTCTTTCTTGCCTAGGCAGGGGGTCGGACTCAAGGATCTGTTGAGGTCCCTTCCAACCGTAGTATCTATGAATCTATGAATTTATAAACTGAGTAGTTGGAAAAAAGTTCTTAGCAAGCTTTTGGGAGCAGTGACCCTTCCTCAGGCATAGGGAGTCTCTGCTGCTCTGGGACTCCAAGAAATGAGAGAAGCTAAAAGTGTGGCAGGATGTCAGTGAGAATGTAGATAGGTAGAAATTAGAAAGACAAAAGGTAAAGTAGAGAAGTAAAGCAGAGAGGGGAGGAGGAAGAAAGCAGGGGAAAAAATGGCTAAATTGAGACATTACTGTGATGGAATACAAGGTAGAAAAGAGGCTTTCAGTGAAAAAGGAAATAGCTGGAGATCAGGAAAACAGGAATGAGAGAAGTTCAAAGTGTGAGAGGATGTAGGGAAAATATAAATAGGTAAAAAAAGGAAATACAAAACATAAAGCAGAGGAGGGAGGGGAAAGAAAGCAGGGGGGAAAAGGCCAAACGGAAACACTACAGTAGTAACAATAAAAAGTAAGAAAGAGGCTCTCAGTGAAGAAGAAAATAGTAGGAAATCAGACAGACAAAGGGTAGAAAAGTAGGGGAGAAGAGGGGAGAAAAATGGGGGAAAAGAAGAATGTAAGAGGTCAGGCAGGTACCTGGTGAATCAGGTGTCAGGCAGGTTGTAATGTGTCATAAAACCAATGTCTATATTGAGTCCATGATTTTTTGTATCCAGGAGATTTATGAAGTGAAGTTTGTAGGCTGTCTACAGAAGGTGAAAATTAGTAGGAGAACATACAGGTGGCTTCAGTTCTGCAAAAACATATGCATGTGCTTATATTTCAGTATAGGAGTAGCCCTGTTGAAATAAATAGGACTACTTGAATACTCAAATTAAGTATGTGCATACATTCTCCCAGAATCAGCACCTAAAAGGGCTAAGAATGTATATGGATCCAAAATGTATTGGACATTTAGATGAGAGGTAGGTCATTACTCTTGTTATCTATAATAATAATATCAAGAATTACAATACTGTGGATTAAAATAAAACCAAGAGTTATGAAAGGTATATAAACCATCATTTTTCAATGCAGAAGAAAACCTCTAACAGGGATTATTTTCACTATTTTTATGCTCAGATTATTCTGTAGCTGCCTACTGCAAAGATTTTACATCTCCCTCTGGTGTGTCTGGAGCTGGCTACTTTCAGAGACAGGTTGGAACACTAGGTAGATCAACAGTGTCAACCAGACTGCTAGCTCCTAGTAGTGCTTTGTCATGTTTATATTGCACTTGTGATAATGAAGGCTTATACTGCAGCTGTTAAACATTAACTGAAGAAAGTTTATGGATTATTGAAATTTTTATGGTGCAACTAAAAATCCTCTTTGCACCAAATCTTTTCGGAAAATATCAAGCTCAGTTAAGAATGACTTCATTTCTTTATTTATATATCACAAGGCAAAATGCATTTTGTTTTATTGGAGAGGCAAGGAGTTGAAAAAAGCTATAGACTATAATCTATATCAGTGATTTTCAACCAGGGTGCCATGAGATCTTTAGAGGGGTGATACGGGGTGCCATGTAATGTTAGCACTGTAAGGTGTACAAACACAATCCACAAGATAACCCCAGATATTTGAAATAGGAATCTAACATGTTAAAAACTTCTGACCTGTTGTGGTCTTTCTGTGTTCTTTGCAACTGAGAAACAGCTCTACTATTTATCTGTATTCAAAAAAGTGTGAAAACCAAGAGCTGGCATTTTCCAAGGAGTGCCTCAAGTTCAATGAGGGGGTGCCTTGAATCTAAAAAGGTAGAGAACCACTGGACTATATAGAATTATAGACTCCTAGGAAATAGTCACAAAAAAGCTATAGAAATATATTTTATAGAAAAATAAATTCTACAGGACTTTCCACAATGAATTCAATGTGGAATAATTGGTATAATGTGGAAAAATAAATGTGTTCAGGTACTACTAATGTGTTTGAGGGTGACAGTCCTTTTAAACAGTTCCTATCTAAATTTTTATTATGGAAAATTTCCTGCTTGTGTTTATAGTTATAATGAAGGTTGAGTGAATCCGAACTGAAGCTGGTGGCCATTGGTAGTGCCCTTCATAGGGCCGTAAACCCATGAAAGGGGTATTTAAACTCCTGCAGTAAGAAAGTTGAAACAATGGGAGCCACTATCCAAAATGCAAGCCACATGCACAGCCAGTCAAAAACTGAGCTCTATGTGGGCAGAGGGGTCTTGCTGAGTATTGCTGGATGGGGAGGTGTATGCAGCATGTTCAGGGCCAGAAGCAGCCACTGAACAGAGATGAGCTGAACAAGTCAAGCAGCCTGTACTGGGAAGGTGGTTCTGAAAGAAAGTGAAGAGAGGAAGCTCTGGGGGCAGAGCTCTAGGAAAAAAGCAACCATGCTTAGGGCTGTGAGCAAATGCATGACCTACTTCAATTTTATTCCCACTATGTTGAGAGAAACAAGACTTTGTGCACTCTGTTTGCACATTCTCTGTAGATGAATTAGTGTTTGATGATGGAGCCAGACATTCCTTTGATACAGTTTCTAGCAGAAACAACCCACAAGCCCTGAACATTGGTTAAGTATTCTGTCAAAAGGAACAGCAATGTGTTCGGTGTGGACCTCTAATTGTTTTCTCTTGGGTTCAACTGTTTGTTTGCTAGCCATGTTTTACTGAACTCACATTTGTTTAGCTTTTGTTAAGGAATTTTGTTCTGATTGCCCAGATTTCTGTTCTTCAATGGCCTAAATTTGGGGCACAGCATCAGTTTTGTTTTTAAGTCTATCTAGTCTGTCGATTTTCCTGTTATTTTAATAGTTTTAGTTAAATGACAAATATTTGGTTCATGAAATAAATATTTTGGGTTGTCTAGCATTTAGAAAGGTGTTGGTTAATTCAAGTTAACTACCCATCAGTTAATTTATATTAAAAAAAGGATCAAAGCCCCTCATTTAAATAGACAGACAAGGTTCTTTGGGTGAATCTGGTATCTTTTATTAGACCAACTTAAATAGTTTGAAAAAAAAATTTAAGCAAGCTTTCGGGTTCAAAAATCCTTCATCAGGCTGAGGAAGTTTCAGCAGTTGGTGTGTGCTCTTCCTGGATGGAATGAAAAGTAAAGAAGCCAGAGGCTGGGCTGGTATGCATGCAGGACAGGCAGTCAGTGAAGATGTAGATTGAGGAGTCAGTGGGTGAGAGACAGGCTGGGTGGGGTGGGGAGAGAAGGGATGAATAGTGGAGAAGTACCTGAGGAGTCAGATGTCAGGCAGGTTATAGTGTGTCATAAATTGGATGTCTATATTTAGTCCATGATTTTTAGTATCCAGGAGGCTGATGAAGTGGAGTTCATAGGCGTATCTCTGGGAAATGTTTTGCAAGTTTCCTTTGAGGATCAGGACTGAGAGATTGGGGAGAGAGTGGTTTTCTTGTGAGAAATGTGCCCCCACAGGTAACTGGGTATTCCTGTCTTTGATAGATTTCCGGTGTGCATTCATTCTGGTGCGCTGTTGTTGTTTGGTCCCTCCTATGTATTTTCCATCAGGGCTTTTGGTGCATTGCATGAGATATATTACATTTTTGGAGGTGCAGCTCTAAGATTCAGGAATGCTGATGGCTCTGTTGTGGAGTGTAGTAATTGCAGGGGTGGTGGAGACGTGTTGGCATGGTTTGCATTTCTTGTCATGGCATGGTTTGGAAAATATGTAGGAGAGATCAAACAACAACTGCACATTTTCCAGAAATGCAAAACCTGCCAACACATCTCCACCACCCCCACAATTACTACGCATGCTCATTATGAACATCTGGAACCCTCTGGAACAGGGCTGACCTTGCCTGGACATGCCCTCCGCATAGGAGATCATAGGAAGTCTGCCCCAAAAAAGGGGTTGTAAAGACTGACTCCTTGGGATGCCGTGTTCACCTGGACCAGACCTGTTCCACGTCACACTGCTTATCAACCCAGAGGTCCTGCTGGTGACCCCCGTCTGGACAACACCTGCTGGAGAAAGACCCCGACTGGCCATTGAGGACCCTCTCCCAGCCTGGATAGGTAGCTATCACCCCTATCCTCTCTTCAACCAAGGACTTGGACTCTGTTTCTCTTCCCTACCTGGACTCCAGCCCTTCCACTGAGTCTCTTTCTCCTGCTACCATAGTGTGAGTGTGTGTGGGAGTGCTTGTGTGAGTGTGTGGGGGAACCAAGCTGTATAGTACAGTGTTCATTTAATAAAACTTATTTGGACCCCTGAGTTGGGTTTTGCTTTACTATGGTTTGGCCCTGCTCCAATCTCTGCTCCTCACCCCTCTAACTTCTGTCTCATTTCTCCCTCTCCTGCTTCTGGCTCACCACCACTCAAACACCTGTCCCATGCTCCTGTGGCTCCAGCTGTCCCGAGCTCCTCTCTGCCTGCAAACTGTTGTTTCTTTGCTATTGCCTCATCCCCACTGCCTTTTTCCCTGATCTCTGCCACTTGCTCTTTAGTTACCAAGCATCCCAAGCATAGGTACCACAGGCACCAACACACACACACACACACACTGTCACCCGAGTCAGTGTTTAACCTGTGTGTATATGTGTATGTATGTGTGTATTGTGTATGATTTCATGTCATTATCATTAGGGTGTGTATGTGCTTGAATTGGTGATATGTGTGTGCATGTACAATTGTACACCACGCCCTCCTGTCTAACAGCCCGATATTGAGATCCTGAGCATTGGCCTGACCCCTCAGGGCAACAACATAAACAGGCTTAATACAAGATGCCAGAACACACAAATCTCTTCTCCCTGCACTATAGAGTCAACCTCCCTCTTGAATGCTCTTTTTCTGGCCCCACAGCAATTTTACTTGAGTTGCCAAGTAGGTCAGCTTCCATGAGAGGGGGTGAAAGGTGCTCTCAGCCATGGGATTAAGACGCTCTGTTAGGGGATAGGGGATTTAAATCAATTTCTCCTAAAGCTGATGGAGACCAAGAACCAAGGTTTTCCATGTCTCTGCAAAGTGTTCTGTCCACTAAAGTATTTAAAGAGAAAGAACAGGATCTCTACACTGCTTGGCATAAAGATGCAGTTATCCATGTAGATGTCTGTCTGCACAAGTCAGAAGCCCTGCTAGGAAACATATGTCTTAGCTAGTCATGGGAAAGTGGAATTCAGAACAGAGGGACACAACTAAAAAGAGGTTAAAATTCCCTATTGTCATGATCATGGGGCCATGTGCCTCCTAGGTAACTGAAGATTTGTCTCTAGAAGCATCAAAGTGCTTCTCATTGAAGTGAATGGGACAGCTGTGTGGTTTTGCAGGGCATACTAACTGTGTACTGGCTCTCTATTGAAAATATAGGAGAATAATGGGCAGAATTTTGCTTCCTTTTGAGACCTAAATGGCAGCTTCATAGCTGTGGAAGTGGCATTTTGGCATTTACATGCAGGTTACAATTCTATTATTCTTTGGATGTATAAATGTGTGCACATAGATTGAGCCTGCTCAGTAAACTGCATGCTGGCATGACCATCTATGTGTGCCCATTCTAGTTACTTGCTGGGCAAGTATCTTAATCCTCAGCTATGGGGGTTAAAAAGTGAGACAGCCTTTTTCTCCCTTATGCTCAGGTATATGTGTCCATGCCTGGTCGCTGTGTGGCTGATTGAGTGTGCTCAGTCTGTGTGTGCATGCTTCTACATCCATAGGGGTAGGTGCTAAAAAAAGCCTAGTTACTGGGCTAGAAAACTGTCATTTAGGTGCACAAAAGGAAACAGATACCCTTGCAGGTGATGCCCTTTGCATCCACATAAGAAAAACAGAACACCTGATCCTGACTGAGTAAGCTAGGACATTAGAGATGTCTACGGGTAGATCCAACAGAAAGTTGGGATAAGGAGGGAGAAGGGTGCAGCCACGCATCTTCTTGATGGTGTGGCAATGAGCTCTGAGCGCTTTGGCTTGTCGCTGCTGCTGCTGGAGCCTTTGTTGCTGCAGTGAATGTTGCCACCCTCCCACGCCCTTGCCTGCAACTGAATCTGGCATCAGGGGAAAAAGGGAAGTGAATGTCAGCTGCATTCACTTCCTGGGTTCTTGAGCTGCCCCAACACAGGCTGCAGCAGCAGCAGCTATGCTGATGACCCAGTGAGTTCAGAAAGTTCACTCTGCACACAGAGTAATGCTTCTCCACTTCTCCCCACTGGTCAGCTGCAGTGCAGCATGGTAAAAGTCCCGCTCTACCAAAAACCATGCTGTGCAGTGCAGGGAGAGCTCCCTTCTACCAGAGAGCCCCAGGCACAGTGCAGGATGGCCCCCTTGGAGATGAAGGCACAGCTCTGTCAGCCAGATCTCAAAGGCTCTACAGGCTGCATCTGGCCTGTGGGCCATAAGTTGCTGACCCCTGCTTTAGGACATGGAATAATCCTAAAACAGCATCCCTTTTAAAAATCATAAAAACTTATCAAGTATGGACATATTACAGAATTTTTAGAAAAAGTTTGTGTTATCACTGAAAAAGAGGTACAGCAATGAACAGTGTATTTTGCACAACTCAAGCTCAGGGCATGGATTGTAAGGAAGGGGATTTAAGCAATTCCTTTCCTACGTCTCATTTTTCACACTACTTTTCCCTAGTAATCAAGCATTCCCTTGGCTGTGCTACACTCATAAAGCAGAATAACTTTCAAGTGCTCCCTCCATCATTCCAACTCCATAATGAGCTCAAGCTCTGCTGCTCATTTCCAGTTATAGTACCACGAGCCTGTACATGAATAGACAGCTGAGGGGGTGTTGCTGAACTGTTTTAGCTAGGCTGGGTGGCATAAATGCCTCCACCTATAAACCGTACACACTTCATCAGCTATTTCTCCCATTGCCAGGGCCCTCAGAACTCTGTGACTCAGTGACGCTTCTTCCTAGGGTAGTATTAAGATGTCAGCAGCAGGTTTTCAAAATTCTGTGCTGTTTGTCACAGAAGCCTAAAAATTCCTATTTTTTAATATAGAAGAATATGTGCATTAAAGGACCATGTACTTTACCTTACCTTGCTTTATTCCTCTGAGTAGTCTCATTGACTCAGTATTTTTCACATGATTATGTTGAAATTAGCTGAAAAACAGATTCTGCAAGCATTGTGTCTGGCCTTTGAGTGACAAATATGAATGGGAAATGCCAATTCTAGGCTGGCATTGTTTTCTAGCTTTGTTTTCAGCAGCCACATGCTTGCTCCCATAACTTGTTTAGTGAGACGTGGAAGTAAAGTGAGGTCTGATTTTCACCCTACCTCAGCTTGGCCCATTTCTTCAAGCTGGCTAGGAGAGTTGAATGCACTCAGATGTGTTAGTTTGGATACTTATCTTAATGTTTGAGGCAGCTTCAGAGCCCATTTAATTGCTCTGCAGCCTGGATTGTTGCTCACACTATTTTGATTTGATGGTCTCTGGATCCTAGATATGTACATTGCCCTGCTCCTATACAAAGGGTGCATCTACACGAGACGTTTGCTGCTGAGTAGACTAATTAGCTCCACAATAAACATCTCAAGTCTACGTGTATGGCCCTATTAAGCCACAGGAAACTAATTACAGGCAGTCCTTGACTTACAGTGTTTTGGTGTATGGTGATTCATACTTGGGGCTATCCACCATCTACACCCTTGTTATTACTTACAGCACTGGATCCTCACACTTACGGCACTACAGGGAAATTTACTATGAGAAAAAGAGGGCAGCAAAACAAACATCCCTGGATCAGTTTCTCAAAAAGCCATCAAGTGGCCCTAAGTCTCCCCAAAATCTCCCCAAAGAAGCTATTCTGAATTCCATCACCCTGATGAAGGTGTTCCTTCACCTTCTGATTAAATTAAATATTGTGTGATTAGTTACTGTATTGCCCTGTTTAATTGATGTATATACGGTACAATTTAGAAAGCTTTGTAGTGTATAGTGTATATCATTAATAGTTGATTAAATAGTTGATTTAAATATGGTGTTTATGGTCATTTCTGTAAAAAGTTGGGCATTGGGCCCTTGGTCAGGAACAAGACCCCCTATTATAACATTGTTTCTATGGGAAAATCAGATTCAATTTACATTGTTTTGACTTGCAGCACCTTTTCTAGGAACCTAATCTACTGTAAGTGCGAGGACTACCTGTAACTTTGCAACAGGGTAGTACTTATAAATACAAGTACTATCTTGCTTGCAATGCACGTGTGGATGCTGACATGGCTGGCTGGGACACAAGGGTGCTTGCAGTGCTGGTGCTGCCTGTTGCCTCTACCCTTGTGCCCCAACCAGCTCCTCAGCAGCTCATTGAGCCCAGTTGGAGCATCCCCAGGATGGCAGACTGACCTCCCAGATTCTCTGTCAGCTGGTGCTGCTCCCTCCAAGCTCAAAATGCTACAGTCCTGGGCACACATTCACACAGCACCGGAGTTTATTGCTTCGTATTAATTGCTCATGTAAACACACCCACATAGTTCAACACTGGGGAAAAAAGATCCTTGAGGGTTTCCCTTTCCATCTGCACACAGAAGCTAGGATAAACTAAATGCATCTACTTAGCGTGGCATTTCCTCCAAAACACAGATCCTAATATTATACAGAAGAGGATGTGCACAATATTTTAAAAATTGTT
>NW_017728992.1:127434796-127438086 GCF_001723915.1 Gavialis gangeticus | reverse complement strand
GCCGACATGGAGGAGTGGGGGGTGGGGGAGGTGTGTGTCTGGGCCCAACAGGGGGAGGAGGCTCACTCCTCCCTTCCCCCTGCAGCTGCCGTGTTGGGCCAGGCCAGGCCAGGCCTGCTGTCCCCCTGCAATGCCGTAGCAGGCTGGCTTTTCCCCCAGCTTGGGCTTGTTTTCCCTCCCCCAGCATTGGGCCCAGGCCCACTCCTCCCCTGGCTCCACTATCACTGCCAACACCATGCCACACCTGCTTCTCCCCACCCCCTGCATTGGGCCCGCTCAGGGACAGGAGGAGCAAGCTCGGGGCCAAAGCAGGCGAGGAGGCCCACTCCTTCCCTTCTCCAGCCACTACTGTGGCCATGGCCATGGCCATGGCCACATCATTCCCGCCCCCTTCCCCACCACAGCAGGCCAGCTTTTTCCCTGCTTGGGCCTGCTCCCCAACCACGTTGGGCCTGGCCCCTGGCTCCAGGCCCCCGCCCCATCTCCCCCTCCCCACTGTGTTACCTGCAGGGGGCAGGTTGGTGTGGGGGATGGGACGAGGTCAGCTATGCTGGCCTCACTTCCCCGCTCCATCCCCTGTGTCCCCAGCATCATGGCAGTGGGCTGCCTTCATAGTGTCATAGTAGCTAGGGTTGGAAGGAACCTAAACAGATCATCAAGTCTGACCCCCTGCCTTGGGCAGGAATGGATGCTGGAGTCATATGATCCCAGTCAGGTGTCTATTCAGCCTCCTCTTGAAGCCCCCCAAGGTAGGAGTGAGCACCACTTCCCTTGGAAGTTGGTTCCAGGTCCTAGCCGCCCTAACCATAAAGTTATGCCTCCTGATGTCTAGCTGAACCTGCTCTCTATCTACTTGTGGCCATTATTCCTAGTTACCTTGGGTGGTGCCCGGGGAAACAGGGCATGTCCTATTCCCTGCTGATCTCCTCTGGTGAATTTGTAGACGGTCACCAGATCCCCCCATAGCCTTCTCTTGTGAAGGCTGAATAGGTTCAGACCCTCTAGTCTCTCTTTCTATGGCCTGCTCTGCTGTCCCCGATCATGCAAGTGGCCCTCCTCTGGACCCTCTCAATGCTAGCCACATCTCTCTTGAAGTGCAGCGCCCAAAACTGGATGCAGTACTCTAACTGCATCCTGACCAATGCTTCATAGAGTGGGAGGTATCACCTCCCTGGACCTGCTTGTAAGGCATCTGTGGATGCATGACAAGGTGTGGTTATCCTTAATGACAGCTTCCTTGCATTGGCAGCTCATGTTCAACCTGGAGTCAACAACTCCAATGTCCCTTTCTGCCTCTGTGCTGATTAGAAGGGTGTTCCCCAGCCTATAGGTGTGTTGCTGGTTCCTTCTCCCTAGATGCAGCATCTTGCACTTGTTTGTGTTGAATTCCATCCTGTTCTCATCTGTCCATCTCTGCAACCTGTCCAGATATAGCTAGATTCTGTCCCTCCCTTCTGGCATGCCCACCTTGTCCCACATCTTGATGTCATCAGCGAACTTGGACAACTTGCTTTCCACCCCTCATCCAAGTCATTGACAAAGACATTGAACAGTATGGACCCAAGGACTGAGCCCTGGGGAACCCCACTGCCCACATCCCTCCAGGTCAAAAACGACCTGTTCACCACCACACTGTGCATGACTGCCCAGCCAATTAGCCACCCATCTGACTGTGTAGGCATCAATGCCAAAGTCACCTAGTTTTTTTTATGAGAATGGGTGAGAGATAGTGTCAAAGTCCTTCTTAAAGTCCAGGAAGATGACATCCACTCCCACACCTTTGTCCAAGGACTTTGTGACCCTATCGTAAAAGGAAATAAGGTTAGTCTGACAGAATCTTCCCTTAATGAACCCATGTTGGTTCCCCCTGAGCATGATCTTCTCTGATGGTCCCTTGCAGATATGCTCCTTGATAATTTTCTCAAAGATCTTCCCCAGGACCGAGGTAAGACTGACAGGCCTATAATTACCTGGGTCCTCCTTTCTCCCTTTCTTGTAAATGAGAACCACATTGGCCTTTTTCCAGTCATCTGGCACCTGACCAGAGCTCCATGAGTGCTCATATAGCTGTGCCAGAGGCCCTGCAATGACCCCCGCCAATTCCCTCAGCACCCTTGGATGAAGAGCATCTGAGCCTGCTGATTTGAAAACAACCAGCCCTTCCAGAAGTTCCCTATGTCATCCCTAACCTTGGGCCTGGCGGTGTTTTCCCTGAGTCTTTCCATACTCCCAGTGGGATAGATGTCCTGGTCCCACCTCGGAAAAATGGAGTCAAAGAATTTGTTAAAGAGGTCCACTTTTTCATTTGCAGCAATCACCAGATTGCCAGGTGCATCCTGGAGGGGCCTTATGTTACCCGGTGCTGACTTCTTGCTCCCTGTGTATTTGAAAAAGGACTTTTTGTTATCTGTAATCTTGGTCACTAGTCCCAGTTCCATCTTGTCCTTGGCCTTCCTACCAGCCACCCTACGGCCTTGAGCAATGGAGGTGTGATCCTCTTTGGTAATAACCCCTTGCTTCCATCAGATATACACCTCCTTTTTAGCCCTCCGGCATTCCTGAATGCCCTTGTTGAGCCATGGGGGCTTTTTAGCACTCTTACCCCCCTTGGTATGCACTGGGACTGTCTCTCTTTGGGCTTGAGGAATGGCCACCCATCTTGGACTCCCATCTCCCTGAAACTTTGGGATCCCAATGCCTCTCGTACTAGTCTTTTTAACTCAGTGAAGTCAGCCTTTCTGAAGTCAAGGACTTCCGCCTTACTGCTAACCCTTGACACCCTGCACTGGATAGTGAATTCCAGCAGGCAAGGATTGCTATTGCCCGAGTGGCCGAGAATCCGCAATTCCCTCACCAGGTCATTGCCTGTGGCAAGGACCAGGCCCAGCAGGGCATTTCCCCTGGTGCGACTGTGCACCTCCTGAGTTAGGTGGAGGTCCTATATCTTGGCTAGGAATCTACATGAGTGGTCAGATCTAGCTGGCTGCTCTTCCCAGCAGATGTCTGGGTAGTTCAGGTCACCCATAACTACCACATCTCTTGACTTGACAGCCTCCACGAGCTGTCCTAAAAACTCCTGGTTCAGCTTTTCCCTCTGGTTGGGTGGTCTGTAATAGACACCCACCGTTAAGTCCCTATCCCCACGACCCCCTTGTATTCTTACCCAGAGCACCTCAGTCAGCTCCTCTTCTGACCCCACCTTGTTCATTGATGACGTGTATTTCTCCTTGACGTAGAGCACTACACCCCCTCCTTTTCTCCCTGCTCTGTCCTGCCTGTACAGCCCGTAA
>NW_017728992.1:127423601-127429796 GCF_001723915.1 Gavialis gangeticus | reverse complement strand
TTCAGCTTTTCCCTCTGGTTGGGTGGTCTGTAATAGACACCCACCGTTAAGTCCCTATCCCCACGACCCCCTTGTATTCTTACCCAGAGCACCTCAGTCAGCTCCTCTTCTGACCCCACCTTGTTCATTGATGACGTGTATTTCTCCTTGACGTAGAGCACTACACCCCCTCCTTTTCTCCCTGCTCTGTCCTGCCTGTACAGCCCGTAACCCTTAATATCTACTGCCCAATCGTGGGTAGAATCCCACCAGGTTTCTGTAAGCCCTACTATGTCTGGATTTATGATAGCTAGCAGGAGGGCGAGCTTCTCCTCTGCCTTCTGTCAGAATGCTTCTTCACACTCTGATTGGCTGTTTGTCAGCCAATCAGGGTGTGAATAAAGCATTACGGATAGACAGGCAGACAGACAGACAGACAGATTTAGGCTTTTATAATATTAGAATTCTAGAATCAAACCACTACCAATTTGGCTCGAAACCAAAATATTCGAAGATCAAAAAAACAGAGTAAAAAAGAAATATTAAAAGTGCAGCAGGCAAAGAAGCAACACTTACCTACCTTTAAGGTTTTTTTTGTTTTTTTGTTTAAAGGGCTTGATCACATAAGATGCTGAGCAGCCTCTAGTATTACTTACATCATGAATTGTACATTAACTCCAGCTAATCGAACTTTCAATCAATTTCTAGACCTTATATTGCAGCATCATAATTTACAGTTTCAATGCTTCCCTTCTTTATTTCACAGTTGCATTTTACTCAGATTATTAGAACACAACAAAACTAATATTTCAAACAGCATTTTAAATAAGTTTAAAAGGAACTGAACCTGATGAGAGAGATTCTGCTAACAAAAAGAATGATCAGATCAACAGGAAATTTAGTAGTTTCACAAAGAAATGTTAAATAGATATTTTCATACTCACATAAATACTTTAAAAAAATGTTTAAAGCATTTTCATTCAGTAACACAATGGCATCTTTTTTGCTAGATTATTAGTAAATGAACACCATATTATATAGTTTTCCAGAAGAAGTGAACAGCCCTGAAGTGCCCTAGAGAGAGAAAAAATGTATATGTTTTTGAAGCACCTTTTTGATTTCCTACCCACTATGGAATTCAGGTAATAACAAGTCTGTAACTAGTTTAGTAGCACCCAAAGGTTTATATACATTCACAAGTTATATGAACTGCCCTTTTCACAGCACTGATTATTTCTGATTAAATGAAATATCATCCAAAAAAATTAAAGTTTGTGTTTAGTTTCATTTTCTGTCATGAGCATTTTTTTCTGTAATTTCTGTTCTCATGATTTTGAATTGTTCAGTGGGGTCACTTTGGGTTTTGTTTCTAATCTTCTTTTCTTTATTGAAACCCCCCCAACTATGTGTTTCTTATCATTTATTTTGCACATTGATAAGTCTTGTATCTAAATTTTCCACATATTACTCACAACACATTCTTGCCATGGTATTTCCCATATTGCTCAATACATTACATTCCTTGTCTTATTCCATTTTATGTCACACACCAAAAGGTTTATAGATGAAATCCTAACTCCACTGAAGACAATGGTTTTTTGCCATTGATTATAATGGGGCCAGGATTTCATCCATTATGAACACAGAAAGAGAGGCTTGCATTCTTTCTCTTCTTTTCCCTAACAATTTGGCCCATAAAAACTTTTTGTCCCATGATTATTGCTAATCTATATGCTTATATTTTTGCTTTTTGTTATAATTCTGCAGTAACTATTCTCTTCCCTTAAATTCTAATTCATTTTAAAGTTCTCTCTAATAAGATTTCTGTCTGGAAATCAGACTTGAATTTTTGTTATTGTTGACTGGTATCCAACTTCAAAGCTGTTTTACGGTGAAAAAAATCCCTGCACTCTCCAAGATAATTATGTTAGGAGGATCAACTTTTAGATGCATACTCTGTCCTTTCTTTTCCTTTCTGTTTCTCTGAGTCACCTATCCTGTCATTCTTGTTTAACCTGTGTTCAGGACTCCAGAGAAAGAAAACCACCCAGATGTTGTTTATAGGTGTACACCTGCCACTTAGTGAATTTAATACAATACTATTTGTTTGTATAGTAGTACAAGTAGTTTCTTTAGTTATCCAAAATATTTCCTGTTACCAAAGAATTGACTGACGGTACTATCCCCAAGGCAAGTGAAATACGCAATTTTACCAAAAGAATTAGAAGACCATTATCAAGACTGTAAAGACAAGCACAAAAAAGTTAGAAAATATAAGACTGAAGGTTGCCTATACCACCTTGAATTGGCTTTTCTGTATATGTATTTTATAATATGTTTATATTACAAGATCAAATGAGATTTCTTAGAAGGAATCCTCCCACAGTCTGTGAACAAGATGGACAGCGCTCATGTTATGAAAAGATATGCAATAATTATTTTTTCTTTCAGTATGTGGCTTGTGCTATAACTCTTATCTGAGTACATCATTAATATTTTGTCATACGTGTTCCTACGGTTCTCACCACTGTGTTACCTGGGGGCTATAGACTGGGGCTGTGCGAAATTTCACCAAGTGTTTCATTTCGAAATTATTTCAACGCGTTTCAAGCCCCATGGAGCTCAGCCCGGTGGCAGGAGGTGGAGTGCAGCCCTGGTTCTGCCCTCCTGGGGCTGTAGAGCCACTCAGAGTGCAGCCCAGCAGCAGAAGGTGGGTGAAGCTGGTGCTGCACTCTGCCTCCCGCCACCAGGCTGAGCTCCATGGGGCTGCGGAGCTGCTCAGAGCTCAGCCCGGTAGTGCGGGGCAGAGCACAGCCCTAGCTCTGCCCACCTCTCGCCACTGGGCTGAGCTCCATGGGGACAGTTAGCATTTTATATGTTAAAAAGCAAATAAAAATAATTGATTATGTTAACATATTGACACTATGCATGTCATTTGCAGGTTTTAAACTTTTAGATCCATCACGTACTTGAAATCATTGAATAACTTATAGCAGTAGTTGGTTGTTATCTTCTTTATGAATTAAAGATAGTGGGATGCTTTGCCAGTGAAATTCACAGATACTTGCTGACAGCAGAGGAAGGAATGATGAGACTCAGGAGATCTCAGGCAGTGGAGGGGGATGTTCTTTAACAGGCTCAAACTCAACTGCCTGTTCCTCCAAATTAACCACTTCTGCTGAATCTCCTCCAAACTGTCCCCATGCTATCTCTTTGCCTTAATCCACATCCCTAAAGCTTTTCATCCTAATCACAGTGTCCCTGGCTTCCTGGTCTGCCATGCTGCATCCTCCGTTCCAGTTCTAGTCCCCATCTCCCTCCAACTCTGAATCCTAGTCAGCTTGTCCAACAATATCTATTCCACTTTACAGGTCTGATTTGCTTTCTTTTCTCTCTAGTCCCTCAGTTACATTTAGTAATCTCACTGGTTCCTAGTTTCATCTCTCTCCCTGCCTTCTCATCCAATTTCTGAGTCCTATCTTAACTTTTTTCCACAGCCTCCTTGCTCAGCCAGTCCCAGCCTGCCTCACACATCCCCCATCTCTCAATGGCTTGGTCTTCCATTTCCTCACTAGATCCCCCAGTGATTTTGATTCACTAATCCTGACTTATCTAGTCTGTCCCAGTTTCTACCATTGGCTTCTCTGTCAACCTGAATCCCATCACCTGCTTAGCTCAATGGTTCCTAGTCTCCTGCATCTTCCTCACTCAGCTTCTGGTCTCAACTAGTCTCTCTTACTCATTGACAGATTCCAACTCTGTCTCCTTGCCTCAATCCACTCCTTTGATCCACTACCTCCATGGCTGACTCTTGTTCCTTATGCATTAAAATAAGATGAAGGTTCCTCTTGATAGGGACTGGTGAGGGTGGGGACATGAAGGGAAGCAGTTCCTCAGATCCCAGAAAAAAAGTTTTGCCATCAGTTTTGTTCTTCAAACCCTGTGGTGAACCCAGCTTAGTCTGAAGCACCTTTGAATTCCAGTTCTAACCCAGAGTTGGAACATAGCAATACTATGAAGGACCTGAACCTGTTCAGCCTTCAAAAGAGAAGGCTGAGGGGGGATCTTGTGGCCTGTTATAAACTGGTTAGGGGGGATCAGCAGGCGCTGGGGGAGTCCCTGTTCCCCCGAGCGCCACAAGGAGTGACCAGGAACAACGGTCACAAGCTGGCGGAGGGAAGGTTTAAGTTGGACATCAGGAGGCGCTACTTCACGGTCAGGGCGGCTAGGGTCTGGAACCAGCTTCCAAGTGAGGTGGTGCAGGCTCCCACCCTGGGGGTTTTTAAGAGGAGGTTGGATGACCATCTTACTGGGGTCATTTGACCGCAGTGCTCTTCCTGCCATGGCAGGGGGTCAGACTAGATGATCTGCTCAGGTCCCTTCCAACCCTAGAAACTATGAAACTATGAATACAAACAGGCTCTTCTATAGGAGTAGGTCTGAAACTCAGCAAGTCTCTAAAGAGCATATATAAACTGCAATTTTTGCAAACATTTATAACTTGGCATTTCAAAAAAATTTGCCTAAATTTGCCCAAACATTACATTCAATGGAAATCAGGGTCTTATAATGGAATGTGATGGGCAGACTTAATAGCCCTGCTTGTGAGACAGAAATTAGTAGTATCTCAATGATATGGCATCTGATCTTGTATATGCCTCACAGCTTAACTTCTGGCACACAATAGAACTATCTTGGAACAGGTTATAATACAATTCCAGAGTTATGAAAAAAGTAGGGACTAGAGCACATCCTACATGAAGCTTATTTCATATCCCCCTACATTTTCACTAGGCAAAAATATGATCTATATCATCTTACAGCATTGGCAGTATGAGTTATATACACAGCATGCATTTTGAATTGTAGCATATGTACGGAATATTCACAATTTAAACAAAAGAAATTTAACTGAACTTTATTATTTTACCATATCCATTAGCATGGTATAGGAACTCATTCATAACATTTTATATTTATAAAGGTCTTTTAGCATCTGAAGCATTGCAAATCATTTTTATAAACAGTATGTGTGTGCATGCATATATGCGTGTGCGTGTGCGTGCGTGTGCGTGTGTGTGTGTGTGTGTTTGCCTGTATCAGGTCACCTGATGAAGAATTCCTTGCATTCGAAAGCATGTCTAACTCTACCCCAACTACGTAATTGGTCCAATAAAAGATATCACCTCGAGAAATCCTTGCCTTTCATATCATTCCTGGACCAGAACGGCTACAACATCACTTTCACACTACCATAACATGTATCTACACACACATACATTATAAAAAATATTTGGATTCATGTGTATGTATCTATATATGGTCATATTATATTACACACATAAACACATACACATATTACACACACAAGTATCTTTCCTTATACTGTACTGCTGCATCTCTAGCACCTTTCTTAGGAATCTACACTGGATTCAATGGAGTTTTGCTGTTCACTTTAGATGCAGTTCTACTGTCATTGAACAATACATTGTAACACTGCACAGCTGTTTAGGAGATGAAATAGACAGCTACTGTATCCAGCTGGGATTGTATTGTTAATCTTTATCAAAAAGTGCATGTGAGCTTTTTTTGAACTCCACTTCATCAACCTCCTGGATACTAAAAATCCTGGACTAAATACAAACATTGGATTTATGACACATTGTAACCTGCCTGACATCCAACTCCCCAGGTATCTCTCCACTATTCATCCCCCTTATCTCTCTTCCCCATCCCCCAGCCTGTCTCTTACCCATTGACTCCTCAATCTACATTTTCAGTGACTACCTGTCTTGTATTCATACCAGCCCAGCCCCTGGCTTCTTCACTTTTCATTCCATCCAGGAAGAGCACACACCAACTGCTGAAACTTCCTTAGCCTGATGAAGGGTTTTTGAACCTGAAAGCTTGCTTAATAATTGTTTTCCAACTATTTAAGTTGGTCTAATAAAAGATATCAGATTCACCCAAAAAACCTTGTTTGCCTATGTCCTTAGACCAACACGGCTACAACCGACAACCCTGAAGTGTGACTTCAGCTGCACCAGTGCAGTTATAGTGCTACACACCTGAGAACAGATTCAGTTATCTCACTATAAATGGGCTTATGCTGGCATAGTTTATGCCTGTTTGGGGAGGGGAATAGAAATAACAGAATAATGTACCTTTATATATACCTCAATAACTTTGTCCAGACTAGGGGTTGCCTCAGCATAA
>NW_017728992.1:127413840-127418601 GCF_001723915.1 Gavialis gangeticus | reverse complement strand
CCGCCCCGTGAGCTTTTTACATATTCATGGCCATACTGGAGAAAAAGCCTTATGGTACCTTGCACCTAAAAAACATGTGAGAGTCCTGAAAGGATAATTCTTCAGTTTGAGGCCAAATACCGTGCATCAAATCTGATTATGGAAAAAAAACATAGTCATCTGAAAATGTATTTGTTGAAAGTAAAATGTATTTCTTTCACAGAGAAATTCAAGTACTCAAGCTCTGTAAGGGAGAAGGGCAGGGGTACTGAAAAAGCTGGGGAGAAGAAAAGCACATAATTAAACCCCCAAGCTTAGACTATTGAGATACAGTACTGCCTCCCCACAGCTGCTGCTTCAGTCAGTTACTGCTATCTCATCTCACAGTCCTATTCTAGAGGAATTTATTTTAGAGGTCAGAAGGTTTCTCAATCTTTCCTAATCTTAGCATTCAGTCAAAGAAGACCCCAGTCTGTGTGTCTGTGGTGCAACATAAAGAATAATTGTAACAGTGTGCTTAAACAGGCCCTCCAGCCAACAGGAACTGGACTGAGAGTTAATTTTGCATAGATTTAAACATTAAGAAGTTTTGGATGTTATTTATGTAAAATGCGGTTGAAAGACTGTTCTCTGTAGTATTACTATGATCTGGTCCCCAAACTTTCTGAGCACCCCTGCCCTATTGGGTAGGGTCTGAAAGAATCAGGTACTTGGTATTTAAAAAAATGTGACTTTGCTCATAATTTACTGTGGTTAGAATTTATCAGTACTGAAACAGTAACTTCCAGTAAGTCTCAACAATGCTAACAGTGACAATCATTACAAAACACTTTTGTATTCCCTGCATCTCTCATCCTCCATGACTACAGTACTCTGTCCCATGATTTGATTTTTTCAGTTCAGAATAATGGCATATTTTTGTTTTAATGGATCTGAAAAAAATGTATGCAAGTTACTTATTCTCACAAGAGAAAGTTGGCAGAATCCTGGATTTCAGAGCAGAGTTCAGTTACCAAACAATGTATTTGAAAGCTTGTAACCTGGCTGTAATAATATCCTACAAAGCAGTGCTATTTCATTCTAAATTGCCACATTTACAAGAATTGACTGGATTAGCTCAAAGATGAACTGAATGTCCCTTGGGAATCCCATACTGGGGATTTTAAATCCACTCACCTGCCCCACAAAAAATCCAAGACAGGCAGTTTAAACCCTGATTCTCAAGATACCAGAAAAATAAGTTTTCTTTCTTTAAGTCAGAACAGATCCCTACATTCCACAATACTACTTTGTTCTTTGACTTCAGTGGGAATGCTTATGGTTTTTAGTAGTATGGGCCAGATTATGAGACCCCTATGTAAAATGAAAATCACCCTACTACTTCCTTGAGCTGTTCAATGAAATAAATCAGACAATTTGAGGAGTGAGGTAGACAGTATTTCAAACCCTAAAGTTTCTAATTATATGAGTTAGGCCCCCTAAAATCATGTGATTGTTTTAAGAACCAGGACATGCTTGTGTGAAATAATGTTAGGTTCTTTTTACTTTTCTGCCAAATTATGCACGTTTAGGGCACATTGAGCTCATATTTTTTGCAAGCTTTATTCTGCCACCAAAGGGTTACACTTAAAATCTTTTTGAAACCTATGGTTCCACTGAAAACACTAATTTTTAGGAACTTGAATAAAAAGCCAAAAACACAGTGAAACTGATGAAAAAAATCTGAGAGGTAGATACAATTTAATATGAGTAAGGAGCACCTGGCTTTTAATAGTGCTTGGTATGACTAACTGAAACCAGAGTCTTTGTTCCTCCGCTGAGGGTGTTACATGGTAATTTTGGGTGGCTCTTGGAGCGCTTAGCACTTGGATTATCCTCTAATTAACATGTGAAACCAGTTTTAAGCAGTTCTTATGCAGCTACCACTCAAGGGCAGAATTATTGCTGATCTGTGTTACCCAGTTTATATTAGGGCGTTGTTACATGTTATACTTTGAGTCCCACAAATGTTGATTGTCCTAGTAAGAGGGGTTGGGGGTAACTGGGAGAGGCCTGGGGGGCAAAGGGGAAGCCCAGAATGTGGGCCAGAGGTGGATTCTTACCTTTCAGGTCTCCAGGCCCCTGCTGGTCTGAAGTGTGACTACTCCAATCCCAAGATAGTGCTAAGACTGATCAACATTTGAGCAGCATATAGTGTAAGGCAGGGGTTGTCAGCCAGGGGTATGCGTACCCCTGGGGGTACTTGGAAAGGTGGTAGGGGATATGCATGGGCAGGTGGGAATAGAGCGCTGCCACCTACCACTCTGCGCTGCTGCCTCCCAAGAGCAGGGCCAGTGTAGGAGGGCCAGAGTAGTGGCTCCCCTCTGCAGGGAGAGAGAGGGCTGGATGCAGGGGGCAGAAGGGGAGGATGCTGTAGGAGGAAGCTCGCATGTGGCAGCCACCACTGCCGTATCAACCACCTCATGCAGCTGCTGCATGCAAGTCCTGCCCAGCTCCGCATCCGGCTGCTGCCACCCCACACCCGCTCTCCACTCTATGTCCAGCTGCTGCCACCAGAAGGGGCACACTCCTTAAAAAAGGTTGAAAACCCCTGGTGTAAGGTGTAACAAGGCCATGAGTTTGAACTAATAAGCATAACAATGGAGTGGATCAATCTATATTTGTACCAAGAAATGTGATTGATTTTAGCATTGGTTGAGAACAAGTTCCTGACATTTCCTGAAAATGTTTGTCTCCAGAACCAGCTCATGGAGACATACGGAGAACAAATGCAAAAGAGTGGCTTTCCTGTTATCCTGGCTCTAGCTGGCCCAATCTGGGAGTTATAGCAGTTTGGGAGGGTTTTTCTTCTCTGCTAAAAAATTATGCTTTTTACTTTGGAGTAATGTATATGCATTAGCTATCACAAGGTAAGAACACAATGAAGACTTGGCATTTCCATTGTACTCCGAGGTAAACTGAGGTGAACTCTGTTCTCTTCCTTTGGACTTGATCCTGACATCTTTAGCTTGCAGCACAACTACAAAGCTTGGTTTGTTTTCGTATAGTTTCAGAATAGTTTCTGTACATTTGTTACTCTAAAGTAAAACCATACTCTAACAGTAGTACGAACAAGTTTCACCTCACCCTACAAACATGGGATTGGGTCAAAAGGCTGCCACTGGTGGTGTTATTAAAAATGGTTTGGTTCTGTAAATACATACACAGACTATGGTTCCTGGGGAAAGACACTGGAAACTGGTATCCTGGGCTGTGTCTACACAGAGATCTTGTCCCTTCTTGTGATCATTTTTCTTAGGGATGTGATTTAAAAAAAAAAGGGACAACCCCCAACCGAGGCTGCATTTTTATTGAGGCAAGGCCTTATTCTGAGGATAAATGCATTAAGAACTGTGATTTATGGCACATTATAACCTGCCTGACATCTGATATCCCCAGGAAACCTCTACATTTTACCAGCTCCAGTATATCTCTAGGTCAACATTCCCTGCTTTCCCCCTCCCCATCTACCTGTCTCAGACCTATTGTCTCCCATCCCCTCTGATCTTCCCTGCCACACATTTGCATTTTCACAGACCTGCATTTGGCATATAGACTTCCAAACCCCCCAGGAGAATGGACACACTCCAGCAGCCTCTCCCTCTGCCTGAAGAAGGGTGTTTGTGCCCAACAGCTTGCAAAGAACAGTTTTTCCAACTATTTAGTTGGTCTAATAGAAGATATCACATTTATCCAAAGAATCATGTCTTCCTTAATGACTGTTGAATCAGTGTGCTAGAGGCAATATCTTTTATTAGACCAACTGGACAGCTGCAATTTTTTTTGTTCAGTCGGTCTAATGAAAGATATTGCCTCTGCTGACTGCTTGTAATTTTAGACCAACACAACTGCAAACGTTATCCCTTAAGGACTGTGAGGCACTTACACTATGGTAATATGGGTCATGTACATAGGATAGATCTTGTGGCATGGCCTGTTTTTTTGCAATAGGCTGTAGCCCTTACACTGCTGATGGATTATAGTCTTTTAACTGCACAGTCTAGTTGTAATGAACCAATGTTGTGTAGGCAGGTCCTTAGGATTCCCATTTTGGTGTTTTTACCTTGGAATAGTTTCTGTGCATCTATTACTTTAAAGTCAAATTGTATTGACAGGGTGCATCTACACATTCGTTAGTGTGCCTTAGCATTTAGTTTAGTATTCGCTTCAAAAAATAATAACTAAATACACAGTACCTAGAGTTATTGTGCAGTAGTGCCGTATCATGGTTTTTTAGTGACATTTACAGCGAATTAGCCTAATAAAACTGCACAGCCAGCTATTAGCACGGTTTGTGTAGATTTTATAGACATTAGGGCTGGAAGGGACCTTGTAAGACCATTGGATCCAGCCCCCTACCCCAGGGGCAGGAAGTCAAAGGATCCCAGCAAGATAAGCATCCAAATGTTTCTTGAAGGTGTCCAGAGTAGGTGCTTGCAAGGTCTGTTCCAGGCCTTGGAGGCTTAGACAGTAAAGAAGTTCTTCCTTATGTCCAGCCTGAAATGGTCTTGGAGGAGTTTGTGACCATTGGACCTTGTCATCCCCTGGGGTACTCTGGTGAACAGGCGTTCCCCCAGATCCTGATGCACACCCCTGAAGTACTTATAGGCTACCACTAAGTCACTCCTGAGCCTGTGCATTTCCACGCTGAAGAGTCCCATGGCTCGCACCCTGTCTTCATAAGGCCTGTTTTGCCCTCTGATCATACGGGTGGCTCTCCTCTGGACTCTCTCAAGCTTCTCC
>NW_017728992.1:127413053-127413722 GCF_001723915.1 Gavialis gangeticus | reverse complement strand
CCGCGGCGAGAGGCGAGAGGCGCTGCGCCGCAGCCAGCCCGAGCCGCGGGCGCCAAGCCCGGCCCCCCCCGCGGAGGCGGCGCGGGACGAGGACACTGAGCGCGCACAAACTTTCCCCGGCGCGGGTGGCTCAGTGCGTGGCCGTACCCTGCCATGGCCTCCTGCGACCTGTCCCTTCTGTGCACCTCTGGCCTAGCCATCGCCACGGCGCTGCTGCTCTGGGCCGCCATCGGCAGGAGAAGGTAAAGGGGGACGGGGAGAGGGCGCTCGCTCAGCCCGGGGCTCCGCTGTCTCGGCTGTGGGGAGAGCTGCTTCCCCGCGCGATCCGGGTGAGTGGCCGGGGCTTGAGTGGCCGGGGCTGGGACCACCCCCCCTCACCTTCCCCTTCCCCTTCCCCTTCCCCCCCGGAGATACTTTTGGAAACTGTTGCTGCGAGACAGGAGCCGATCGCGAAGCAGCTCCTGCCATTTCCACGGGGCTCCCCTTTCAGAGGTGGGAGCCGTGTCGGTCTAAAGCCATCTGCCTTTCTAAGATGGGGGTTTTGCAGCGCAAACCCTGATCCCTTCTGCAGATCCCGTGCCCCCCGTCGCCTTTTTTTTTTTTTTACCGCGGATGCAGCGCCCCGTGTTGCTCGCGGGGGCTTTGTTGGTGCCCGTGGCTGCGCGGCTC
>NW_017728992.1:127411601-127412971 GCF_001723915.1 Gavialis gangeticus | reverse complement strand
ATTCCCATTTTGGTGTTTTTACCTTGGAATAGTTTCTGTGCATCTATTACTTTAAAGTCAAATTGTATTGACAGGGTGCATCTACACATTCGTTAGTGTGCCTTAGCATTTAGTTTAGTATTCGCTTCAAAAAATAATAACTAAATACACAGTACCTAGAGTTATTGTGCAGTAGTGCCGTATCATGGTTTTTTAGTGACATTTACAGCGAATTAGCCTAATAAAACTGCACAGCCAGCTATTAGCACGGTTTGTGTAGATTTTATAGACATTAGGGCTGGAAGGGACCTTGTAAGACCATTGGATCCAGCCCCCTACCCCAGGGGCAGGAAGTCAAAGGATCCCAGCAAGATAAGCATCCAAATGTTTCTTGAAGGTGTCCAGAGTAGGTGCTTGCAAGGTCTGTTCCAGGCCTTGGAGGCTTAGACAGTAAAGAAGTTCTTCCTTATGTCCAGCCTGAAATGGTCTTGGAGGAGTTTGTGACCATTGGACCTTGTCATCCCCTGGGGTACTCTGGTGAACAGGCGTTCCCCCAGATCCTGATGCACACCCCTGAAGTACTTATAGGCTACCACTAAGTCACTCCTGAGCCTGTGCATTTCCACGCTGAAGAGTCCCATGGCTCGCACCCTGTCTTCATAAGGCCTGTTTTGCCCTCTGATCATACGGGTGGCTCTCCTCTGGACTCTCTCAAGCTTCTCCACATCCTTTTTAAATTGTGGAGCCCAGAACTGGATGCAGTACTCCAGCTGCGGCCTCACCAAGGCAAAAGTCCAGTCCGTACTCCAGCCACAGTCTCACCATAGATAGCAAAAGTCCAGGGCTTGGGGGGCAGTACTGATTTTGTGGCGGCCTGGCGACAACAGCACCACCTCGGTGCCGCTCGGCGTGCAGCCAGGCCAGCGCCCCACACACGCTCAGCTTTGCACAGCTGAGGAGGCCGAGGCCAAGTGCGCCTGCATGGCCCCGCACAGAGCACAAAGAGAGTTGTGGTTCTCGTGCACTCAGGCCCCCCACCCCCAATAATATCTTCTCCTTCTGTCTCAGGCTGTGATGTGGCTCAAGAGCAGGAAGCGTCTCATCTAGACGGGGTGTCTGCCAACACAGCTGGCCTCTTTCACCTCACCCTAGAAACCTGGGATGAGGTCGAAAGGCTAGCACCGGCTCAAGAGTGGGTGGCTGATTCCTAGCGGGGACTTCCTCCCGGGGCTTTCTAGTGACCTCTTATAACACAGCCCCCTCGTCTTCTCGTGAGCAACTGGCCTCCCCCGGAGGGTAGGTCCCCGCGGGCTTCTTCCGCCGGCCGCGGCCGGTGCGAGGCGCAGCCCCGCGCGGAGGAGCCCGGGGCCGCGGCGAGAGGCGAGAGGCGC
>NW_017728992.1:127396119-127411339 GCF_001723915.1 Gavialis gangeticus | reverse complement strand
CGGGACGAGGACACTGAGCGCGCACAAACTTTCCCCGGCGCGGGTGGCTCAGTGCGTGGCCGTACCCTGCCATGGCCTCCTGCGACCTGTCCCTTCTGTGCACCTCTGGCCTAGCCATCGCCACGGCGCTGCTGCTCTGGGCCGCCATCGGCAGGAGAAGGTAAAGGGGGACGGGGAGAGGGCGCTCGCTCAGCCCGGGGCTCCGCTGTCTCGGCTGTGGGGAGAGCTGCTTCCCCGCGCGATCCGGGTGAGTGGCCGGGGCTTGAGTGGCCGGGGCTGGGACCACCCCCCCTCACCTTCCCCTTCCCCTTCCCCTTCCCCCCCGGAGATACTTTTGGAAACTGTTGCTGCGAGACAGGAGCCGATCGCGAAGCAGCTCCTGCCATTTCCACGGGGCTCCCCTTTCAGAGGTGGGAGCCGTGTCGGTCTAAAGCCATCTGCCTTTCTAAGATGGGGGTTTTGCAGCGCAAACCCTGATCCCTTCTGCAGATCCCGTGCCCCCCGTCGCCTTTTTTTTTTTTTTACCGCGGATGCAGCGCCCCGTGTTGCTCGCGGGGGCTTTGTTGGTGCCCGTGGCTGCGCGGCTCGTGCCTTTCCTCACACGACTCCGTGGTACGACCCCAGCCCCCGTCCTGACCCCAGCACATGCCCTCGGGACACATGGCCTGGTGTCACCCCGCCGGCCCCAAGTGAGAGACCTGCCACAGGTCGTGTTGCAGAGCGATCCCTCGCCGAAGTGGGGGGGGGGGATGCACTTCTGCATGGTCGGGGCCCCGGGGAAGAGCCGCCTGACCACGAAAGCATGGCCCCTGCAAGAGGCGAGGGTTTGGATCCCGCGTGGCTGGGGTAGGCTCCGACAAGCTGCCAAATGCCATGCCTGTACCTGCATGTCGGAAAAATGTGGCACACGCCCAAGCGTTGGGAAAAGGCTCATCCAACATCAGCTCCGTGAATCTTCGCAACCCCCAGCCCTCACCAGAGAAGGGCATCTAAGAAACACTGGTCAGGTGCTCTGCATGTGTGTTTGGTAACTCCAATGGGATGCTTCTTATCACACCTTGCTACAGAAGCCGCATTCATCTACATGCCAGAGACAGCAGCAAATAAAGGTGACAAAAATGTAGTTACCTTTAGTTAGCACCTTGAGCGGGAGCTTTGCAAGTTACACCTACCTAGCTGAGTTATAATATTGACCCTTCCCTGTTCTTTGCCCTGGTGTGTAATGTATAATCAGAGAGGATAAGAGATCCTATGGCCTTTTCAGTTTGTCCTGTAGAACTGTAAATACATTATCATCTTTTTGAGTGAGTCACGTTGAACCAATGAAGACAATAATAACATGACCAATAAAATAGCATTTGTCTCACATTTCTTCTTTCCCTCTCTACTCTTGCGGTTTTTCTTGATTTTTACAGGTACCTGGCACATGTATGAGTGGGACATGTGTTATAGGTGTGGGGGGGGGAATTCTTCTTTTGAGAGGAAATAAAGAAACAAAATAACGTCCTCAGTATTTCTGTTTTTTGCTTTTCTATTAATATATAAAACAAATGTAAATATATAAATGACCTGACCTCTTATATTCATTTTTGGAAACTGTTAACAAGTGGTAGCAGCTTTCAAATAGTAATGCTGGAAATTGTCCTCCAGTGAATAAGTTCAGCACAGTATTGCTACAAACGTAAAGGGGGTGCTTGACCCCTAAAAGTTTGAGAACCATTGGTTTAGAGCAGTGGTGTTCAGTCTTTTTGGCTGGTGGGATGGACAGGTGGACAGCGCCCAATCCCTTTGTGGGCCGGATCTAGCAAGGCCCCATCTGGCCATGCAGAGTGTGGAGGGGGCAGCCTGGTGCCAGTCCAGCCACATGGTGAAAGGGAGCTTGGATTAGTCCCAACCTGGCTGTGCGAGGAGGGAAGGGTCATGGCATGGCCCAGCCCAGGCCTGGCTGAGTGGAGGGCAGGGGGGACATGACCTGGCCCCACAGGGGGGAAGGTGTCATGGCCTGGCTCCAATTTGGCTGTACAGCGGGAAGGCTGTGGCCTGGCTTTGGCCCACCCCATAGGACCTGGAATTTTGGCACTGGGGAGAGGTGGCATTACTGCCACTGCTGCCCGCTGCCAAATTTTTCAACCTGTGGGGATAGCCACAGGCCATATTCTAAGCATGGGTCACATTTGGCCTGCAGGCTGGAGATGGAGCACCCCTGGTTTAGAGGACCTGTTCCTTCTCTTAATAAAGGGACTGAGATTACTCCAATCTGGTTAAGTGGTCTTAACCAAGTAATCCCTGCTGCACACACATCTCCGGGCACAGTTCCACAGGGCAGCATCCTCAGGCTCCTCGGACTCATTTGGGAGGCAGTGGGCACTGGCTGGTGTGCTCCGTTTGGGATCACACTCCCATCCCAGTTTTCTCTTTCTTCCTGTTATGGGAGGATTATAGAGGCTCACTGTACCTGGGAAAACAAATTGACAGGAAGACGATAACGGGGAGAGTATATATACAGGGTTTAACTAAACTAATCTGTCCCTAGCACCTCTCCCCTTACAGCTTCCAGCATTTAGAGGCCTAGGAAATCCTCTTTATACATCATTTAGAGGTTACATAATCATTAACAGGTTTAATAGCACCTGATAAACCTGTCTGGCCTATTCTCTTTTGAAACTGCTTAAATTGTGTCAGCCTTTACAATGTCTTATAGCAATATATTCCATGTGTGTGAAAGAACTAACTCCCTTCAATTTTTTTAAAAATCTGCTTCCTAATAATTTATTTGGACCTATCTATCCTACGAGGCCCTGGAAGTAGGACTCCCTACCTTCCTCAGCAGACAAAACTGCTCTCAGGTTAACAGAATCACTGTGAATTGAACTCGTTGATATTTAGACCAGCATCTAGAACACCAATATGAGTCACTGGAAAAAGCAAATAAAAAAAAATCATCTTGCTAAATAACTGCAGTTCCCTCAATAGTGTGTCAATACATGTGTAATATCTTGCTGCATCAAAGTAAGTTTTTAAGTTTGACTTTTTCTCAAAGAGTTATGTGAGAAAATTGTGCTTGAACCTGTGAAAAAAGAGAGATGTGAGGCAGAGATGGCCAGCCATTTAGCACTGAATCAGGACTGGACACTGCTGGGACAAAGAACAAACTGTACAAAACCCCCATCTGTGGAGGCTCATATTTGTCTTTGACAAATATCTGAACAAGTCCATATTTTTTACAGCTTGTCTACATTAGAATATGTTGCTGCTTTAATTATGTTGGTGGTATAGAAATAGAGAACCCCCTCTAACATGGACTCAGTTATAACAGTATGTAAGTGCTTTTTGTCTAGTCTGTTTTATCCTGCTTCAGGAATTGCAGTGGGTTATGCTGATACACGGCACCTTATCTGTATTTGCATTTGTCGGCAAAAAAAATTGCCTGCCTAAACAACACATGCTGGTAAACCATTGAAGTGTAAGCCAGCCCTTTGATAAAGTTTTACTGAATTGCTGAAGAAATGGAGCCAATGAGTTGAATATTCTGTGAAGTCTCTAATTGGCACAATCTCTGTAGTACAGAGCATGGACTGGAATTTATATGTTTGAATGATGTCAGAAGCTTTCTCCAATAACTACGGTTCTTGGGAGTAGGTATTGCACCTTTATTTGAAGCTGCTGTACTGTTCAAAGTGGGCTGTGGAAAAAATCTTAGGAGGGAGCAATGGCCGTGTTTTAATGAGATGCTTAAGGGTATACCTAAATTAAGTCCCACCATCATCAGTGGGGCCTACAGGTGAGTTTCTATGTTTTGCTGATCCAGGATGGCTTCCTGAACCAGGATGGCTCAGTATTTGGAGGGGCCTGTTTCAAAACAGTAGTGGGTAAGATTGAAATGTTACTTAATTTAATTATTTTGCTGCTTGTTCATTTCTGTACTACTACTGGTGTGAGTCAGCCATAACAAGATTTCAGGATTAAGTAAATACACTTCATTATTAAATTATTTAAATATATTATTTGGCAACTGCATAAAAAGGAAAAGGGGGTTTCCCTTTTTATAAATATTTATCTTTTGAATGCCAGCCGCAATAATAATACAAAGAATTTTTTTTTCAGTCTTTGCCCAGGTTTAACATCACGGTGCAGAAATAGAACCAGAACAAAAGTTTTCTTAATCAGGGGAAATATTATCTTAAGTTAAACTTCATTGTCAGATAGGGTTGCCTGCCTCCTGCATGCTACAAAAAATCTATCTCTTGCTAGGTAGGAGGAAAGGCTAATTTAAAGGATGAGTTGGGAAATTTTCTTGACTCCAGAAGGAGCTCCCTTCCTCAAAAGTATTTCTAATAATAACAAAACCTGGTAGCACTTGCTAATGTATGTTTCTTTAGTGTATATTTTTAACATAATTCCAGTCTTTCTTCCCATTATTGAATTGGTGGTGTTGTTATTTCTAATTTTTTTTTCAAACGGTTTTTCTTGACCTCAGACTGTTTGTCTAAGTTAAGAGGTTAGTACAGGGATGGGCAATTATTTCAGGCAAAGGGCCACTTCCTGAGTTTTGGCAAGCCATCGAGGACCTCATGACGGGCAGCCAGGGGCAGATAAATATAAATTTTCTTAATTTTGGAGGGACCCTGTGGGCCGGATAGAATGGCCTGGTGGGCCGCATCTGGCCCCTGGGTCTCATTTTGCCCACTCCTGGGTTAGTAGCACACAGAGCCACATGTACGTTTTACTCATAGCAGTTATGTTACTGACGTCTCAGTAATAACTCTGAGATCAACAGTATTTGACCTTTAATGTAAACCTTAATCTTTCAGAGAAGTATTCTTTCTTATAGTAGGGCCTGACTTGAGGATATTTAGTACTGAGTATTGTGCTTGCTACCAAAGCTTCTTGAAAAAATTATGAATAAGAACATTAGTTGCACGATTTTCCTGAAAACTTAGTTTAAGGATATCAGTGGGTGCGTCTACATGAGATGTTGTACTGCACAGTAGTATATTTTACTGTGTAGTAAGCATGTGCATCTACACGTGCACATGCTTACTGCACAGTAAACTTCACTAATTGTGAGTAAGTTTACTATGTGCAAATGCAAGTAGCAAATTTACTTGTGTTTAGTTACTGTGCAGTAGCGCTCGTGTAGATGCCCGGCCAGGACAAAATCTGTTACCTGCCAGCTGGCTAGCAGGGGTGGAAGATTGCTCCCTGCCCCAAGGAGCTGCCTGCTGCTGGGGTGGGCTCTGCCACCAGAGGCTGGGCAGTGATTATGTCTCTCTGCCCCAGCAGCAGGGAGCTCCAAACTCCCCGCTCCAAGATCATGACTGGGGAATGGGGGCTGAGAGATCCTTATCTCCCAGCACCTGCTTCACCATCGCAATTGGGGAGCAGAGGGGGCAGGGGGGTGGGGGGCTGAGAGATCCTTATCTCCCATTGCCAGATCTGATGTTACAGGGCTAGTGCTGGAAGATCCTCATCCCACAGAGTGGGGGGTTGGGAACTGTCCCAGTCAGGGGCAGGTCCTAGCCCTGCACTTTGATCAGGCAATTGAGACGCAATACTTGGAAAGCGCTGCAGGGGTGGGGTGGCTCTTAGTCCCCGCCCTATCTGCTGGTAGGGCAGGTAGCAGCAAGTCCCCAGCTGAGCGAGGATTCCCTGCCCAGCCTAACTGCCCCACCGGTGGATTGGGGTAGGGGGCTGAGACCTGCCTCTCCCCTGCAGCTTTTTCTAAGTCCCATGTCCCAATCGGGGAGCCGGGGCCAGGAGCTACCAGCTGCCAGGGCAGGGAAACATTGTCCCCACCCTGGCAGCAGGCAGTCTCCTGGGGGCAAGGAGCAATGTCCTAGCCCTGGCCAGTAGACAGTTTGGTGGTGGCAGGGGCCTATTGCAGGGCCCCGGGAACAGGAGTAGTTTGCTGCTATTAGCAGCAAATCTGGTCCCACTTTCTTGCAACTTGTAGACACCTGCCCAGGAGCATTTACTCACAAGTAGTTTACTCGCAAGTAGACTGTTCCCGGATCTACTGCATGTGTAGACGTACCCAGTTCTTTTCATTCTCATTCTTAGGTTTCACAATTAAAATTCTGCAAAATGAATGGGGCAATGCTACATCTCACTCGCATGAATTTAACACTGTAACAACATAGGAATTGAAATACCAAGCCAGATCCATCCAGTTTACTATCCTATCTTGGACAGTGATTGGTATCAAATGGACAGTGATCGGTATCAAATGGATCAGAGAAAGGGGCAAGAATCCCAAAGAAGGCAAGTACTGAATACATTTACCATAAAGGATGCTTTTTCCTTATTTGGCCACTTAGAGTTTGGCTACAGCCTGATGTATGTTTGTGTTCAGTTTTCTATCCTTTCATTCTTTTAGGTTCCCTCCAAACAAAAACAAACAAACAGAAAAATCCCACTGAATTTTATCTAAAATTCTTCTCCAATAGATCACTCTTTTGAACCCAGAAAGATTATTTCCGAAAAATAAGACAACTTTGTTTTTGCCTCCAGAACTTCTTATCTTTCTTTGTGACAAGCTGTGAGCCTGCTAACAGCTCTCTTACCAAGTGAATTGTAGTTCACGAAATGTCATCAGCTTGTCTTTTTTACCACTTCTGCTAATTTAGGCAATATGTTAAGGTAGGCTTCTGTTTGAGGGAACATCAGGAAGGACAGATTAGAAGGATATTGGAGAGTGTAACCTCTTGCTTTCTTACCTGCTTCTTTGTCCTGGCAATTTGTTTTGTTCTATGCTATTGAAGAGGTACAAATGCAGGTATTTTAATACCCTATGTTTGTTTACTTTCATCTTCTACTTATATTGTCTGACTTGTCTTTACCCTGCAATTTAATAGAACTAAGGTGGCTAACCCTCTTTTATAAGTGTGGAAGAAGTAACACTTTTTAATTTGTAAAATAGCCCAGAAGGTTTTTGTTACTTCTGTTTTCAAATATTGCACTTACATTTCATAACAAGTTGGATTCTTTAATATGATAAGTTGCAGTTCACATTTTTTTTTTTGCATTCTTTCTGTTAGTGCTGAGCAGGAGTTGAGTGAAATCAAGTTTGCAAATCTCTCATGTTTTCAAGAGGTACAGTACTCAGTTTACTGGGTTTCTGGATCTCAAACCTCTAGAGGGGAACAAAGGGCTCTGGAACCATTCTGTTGTGGGTGTTGCATAATTGTTGACCTGAAAGGCAATGCCATTTCTTAGCCAGCTGAAATGAAAAGTTGAAATCATGTAAATCTAAGCTTCCTGTCCTCAGGGTAACATTATAAGAGCATTTTAAGAGCAACTGTGTATATATGTTAGCAAGTAACAAAAATCTCAAGAGTCTATGATCTATATAATATTGTTTGCTTAAGGTACACTGCCACCTAGCAACAGTTTGTTTTCCCTCCGACTTCTGTTGACCTACTTTGTAGGCGATGATCTCCATTACTTTGAATTTGCTCTGTTCTTTGTGAATGCCCAGAAGTCCTTGATATGTGCCAACCCAGTAAATGTACAAAAAATGCCAGGAAAAAGAATCCCAAAGCTATTTTCAGCAAAAATAAGCAACAAGAAAGTTCTGTTTATTTATTTCACTTGAGAAACTTTATTCCATAGAATTTCCTTCTCCGTTTTTCCAGCATTGCTGCAGAAAAACTCTTACCATCTTTCTCTTTAAGTAATGCTACTGTAACTTGGCTTCTCTTTCTTCTTTTAACAATTAATTTCTGGAAATAAAATAATTTAACTAATGGACAGTAATTTATTTTAATTTATTATTTGAATACTGAATTAATTTACTTTTAACTATGGAGCAGTAACTTGTGAATATATACAGGCTGATAAAATGTACAGTATGTATTAAAAACTAACTGTACCTTACTCAAAGTGTTGGTCGTTGTCCAGCTATGAGCCAGAAAAAATAGATCCTATGCAGAGTATTCACAGAACCGATTAGTTTTAGTCAATATTTTTGAAGTAAATTTACTAGATAACTTTTAATTAGGAAGTTATGTGAAATCTAAGGCGACACAGAAAAAGAGACAAAGGCCATGTCCAGATGAGTGTGGCTGTGCAGTATGTGGCGTCGCAGACATTGGCATCACATACTTCACATTCAGTTGTTTTCCAGGGGTCAAAAAAACCTATGGAAATAAAAGGCAGGGTGGCGCACATGAAGGCAGCATGAACCACTCAGAAGTGGAGCCGGGCTGCCCAGAGCCAGCCAGGCTCCAAGCAGCAGGATCACCACTGTTGTAGCCTGAGGAGGCCCTCTGGACCCCAGGTAAGGCTGTTGTGCCTAGCCCAGTGATGGCCCAGCCTCCCCAGCTCCACCCAGGGTAACTTGCCACACACCAGAGTGCACATGGCACAGGGGTTCCTTGGGGATAACTTGCAGCAGCATAAGGTGCACTGCTGCTAGTTGTCCCTGGGGAACCAAATGGCCACACTTGTGTGGACGTGGCTAAGGTGGTGCATCTTAAGTCTAGTGCCCCTTGAGAGATACAAAGGGAAGTTCACCTTCACTTCTGCAGGCATAGTGATGGGAAAATGGTCACTTCCCTTGTTTAAGCCATGGGAATGTAACGGGTATTCAAACTGTGAAGTGTCAGGGCTTACCTTTTTCTGTCATCCACCCAGGATGATCAAAGATGAATGATCTTGTGATTAGTTAAAACACTAGACTGGGATGTGGAGGAAATGGATTCTGCAGCTGATTGTGTCACCAGTAGTCTGTATTTTCTTGGAAAAGTTCCTCAGTCTCTTTCTGCCTTAGTTCCCTATGTTAAAAGGGAATAAGAGTGCTTCTCTACTTGATGATCTGGTGACTAATGTAGCTGAATGCCATGGGTGCTATAAGAAGAAAAATGCTTCCATATGGCTGCAATAATCCCTTATGTGGATCCTTGTCTTGGAATGGGAGGACAAGCTGTTTTGTGTAGCAGCAGAGTCCCTGACCTGCTCATGCCCCATATCCTCTATATTGTGGTTCAAGGAGTTAATAAGTGTGTTTTGGCCAAAATGCTCACCTCTTACCAATTATGGAAACAAATTGAACTAAGTTATCTGATGTAAAGGATGTATGTTATGTAGGCTATGTAATGTTGCACTATACCTTTTCCTCCAGTGTTTGTGCACTTGTGGGCGCGTGCCCCTACACATGGCCCTATGGCGCTGTTGTTACTGCAATGTCATTTAGTACTTCCCTTTGGAAGTACTAAAAGATGGTGCGGTAACAGCCCGTACTGCACTGTGCTGGCAGTGCATGGTTATTTTTGACTGCTGTATTGCTACAGCAATGCCCTATACTGAGGGAATGCGTTGCTATGGTGACATAGCTGTGGCATCATGGTTTGTGATTGCTGATGCTATAGCGCTATAAAGCATCACTACACCGCTGTAACATCTTGTGTAGATGCGCCTTACGGGTGTTACAGTCTGCCCTCTTATTCAAATCCAGTTTGTTTCCATCATGCATGTGGTTGCATTAAGAACATGAGCAGGGTTTTTTCTTTTCTTTAAAGATCACAGAACTGCTCAAAGTTCTAGGTGTATGCATAGATTTTTTCTTTGAGCATGAGGTAGATTTTGAATTCCAATTTAAATCTTCACAGATACTTTCCATTTGTCATTGCTTGATAGCATTACTGAATGCACATACTTTTTCAGCTAATATCCATTTACATTACTTCCAAAATAAGTTTGGCCAATTGAAAGTTTCACAATGAAAGTTTTCTCTTTAAAACCACATGGAGCTTGGCCACATGTATTCAGCTCTTTTCTCTACAAACTGTTTTTTTAATGGTGCCAAATTCTTCTGTTTCTTCTGCTTTGTTTGGCATATGTCAGGGGGAAAAAAATAAAATCTTGGCTCCTTTATAGAACAGATCTTGTTTCTTCTTAACTGCTTGTACTTTCTCTCTTTTCATAATTCAAATCAGGGAGAAAATTGGTTGTGCTTCCAATACTACAGATTGTTACAGTTTTCTGAGCAATATTCTAATGTCCTGAAGAAGACAAGCAGCTAAATGTGTAACCCCATGAAGGGCATTGGGGGAGGTGGTTGTAATCTCTGGTGGCATGACTATTTTTTACTGACACATGTTTCTGGCTCAGGCCCTGGGAAGGGGACAAACTTTTGCACTTCCAGCTTTTGTTTTCTCTCCCCCCTACCCCCAGCCTGATCCATTGCCCACTGAATATAATTAGACTGATGCAGCTGACTTCAGTGAGTATTGGGCCAGGTCCTGATAAAAGGGACAAGTCCAGCCCTCTGCTGGCAGCTGTAGGAGTAAATGTTGGCTGGTATGAGTCTTGCTGCAAATACAGTGAAGACCCTGACTACAACTTCGCAGGGACAGGACTCTTGGGAGTAGCTGGACCAGGGAGCAGATGCTCTACATGTGCTCCTTTGGGGGCCTGTCAGAGGTTCAAGTAAATATTTGTCAGAAGCTAATTGTTCTTCTTGAAGTACAGACTATCACCGAAAATCTGCACTCCCCCTTAATGACCTAGACAGCAGTTGTCTGACTTCTAAAAGAAGAGGAAGGATCTAGGCAGCACTATGGAGCAACTGCATTTCTAAGTCTCATTTCCTGTGGCTCCCCAACATGCAGTTTGAAAGCTACTTTTCCTGCCTCCTCCCCCTCAACAGATTTCTCCTCCTTCAAGAAGTTGTCATCAAACATTTGGTAAGTGAGACGTGCAGGCAGTTGCCTGCTGCATAGGGTGTTAGTGCAGAATAGAGCAAAAAAGCTGAAGTCATTTAAAAAAGAGTGCGTAATTTTGATAGAGGTCTTTTTTTTGAGGAAAAAAGAGTAATTTAATATAGCCTATACAACTCCAACTTTACATATTTCTTAAGTTTAGCAGCAAGTTGAAATCTAAAAATTGACCTAAAACAGCTTTTTAGATAAGTTTAGCTTCATTTTGGCAAATTAATTTATATTTTTTAAGCAAACCTAAAATTGCCTCTGACAATTGCAATGTTGTTTCAATTTTATTACTTTTTCAATATTTTTCTTGATAAAATCTGCAACTGGTGATCATAATTTTGTAAATCTCCATTTTTTTATCAGCAGAAATTACGTATATTTTGTTAATGGTTTGAAATAGTGAGACATTTAAAAGTATTACAAATCATTCCATTTAGTTTAACATTATAAACTAAGAAAAAAATTAAAAGCTATTTGTTTGATCACATCTGTTTCTGTTTAAAATTAAAGCTCCTCCCTCCCCCCCCCCAAAAAAATTAGAAGCCATTGAAATTGAGTTACCCTCTGTATAGATAAGAGGGCCAATGACTAGTTAGAGGTGCCAAACAGTCATAACTACCTGGGGTAATGACTTAAGAAAGACCTGGATTGTTGAGACAGCTTTATTTCTTTGGCTTGGCTTGAGAAGAATGGTACTTCATAGATTCATAGATGCTAGGGTCAGAAGGGACCTCAACAGATCATTGAATCTGACTCCCCTGCCTAGGCAGGAAAGAGTGCTAGGGTCAGATGACCCCAGCCAGATGCCTATCCTGCCTTCTCTTAAAGACCCCCAAAGTAGGGGAGAGCACCACCTCCCTTGGAAGCCCATTCCAAATTTTGCCCATCCTTACCATGAAGACGTTTTTCCTGATATCTAGCCTAAATCTGTTCTCTGTCAGTTTGTGACCACAGTTCCTTGTTAGCCCAAGAGATGCTTCAAATAAATGCTGGTTTCCCTGCTGCATTATTTTACCTGCTGAACTCCCACAAATATGATCCTTCATAATCTTTTCAAAGACCTTTCCAAGGATGGAGGTGGGACTGACTGGCCTATAATTACTCAGATCCCCCTTCCTCCCCTTCTTGAGTCTCAGCTCTGTAGTTGCTTTGGCCTTTCTAACTGCCTTCCTGCAAGTTCAGGCCAAGTAGTTATACTCCTCCTTGGTAGCTTCCCCCTGCTTCCACTGCCTATATGCCTTCTTTTTTTTGCCTGTAGGCTCCCCTGGATTCCCCTGTTTAGCTAAGGAAGTTTTGTGGCTTCTTTCCCCCTTTTCCCTCATATTGGGATAGTCTCCCTCTGTGCTCAAAGGATTGCTTCCTTTAGGAAAAACCACCATTCCTGGACTCCCATCTCACCAATACCCTTCTGCAGTGTGTCATTGACTAGACTCCTAAGCACACTGAAGTTAGTTTTCCTAAAGTCAAGCACTTCCACCCTACTAGTTATCTTACCTACCCTATGATATATGGTGAATTCAAGTGATTGATGGTCACTGTCCCCAAGGTGACCACAAATCTGCAGGTCCCCTACCAGGTCATCCCCCATAGCCAACACCAATTCCCAGTCCAGTGAGGCATTACTTGAGCAACAGAAGATGAGCTTTGGTTCTGTAACCTGTCCTTAATAAGTATTTCACCTGGGGACAGCAATTGTAATTTCTATAAGGGGGTTCTACCAACTAGTGTTATAGTGCAGATGTGGCAAATTAAACGTTCCAGCTGTCTTGTTCTGTGCCATCTCTGCTCACTACTTTTTAGTAGTGAAAGATGAAACTACTTTAGATGAAACCCATAATATGTGCTCCCCCCACCAGCACATATTAAGGGTCTTATCAGCTTCCTGGTGCTAGCCTTGTCCATTTGCAGGGGGTTTAGTCCTAGCTGTAGAAGTATGGCTAAGTAAAAAAGCTTGTTTCTGAACGGCCATCACATGGACCTTTGCAGATGACAGCTAGCTTGGTCAGCAAAGTAAAGGAAGCCATCAACATGTCTAAGTTAACCAGTAATGAGATGCAATTAAAGAAAGCACAGGGCCTGAAAGGAGATATTATAAGGGAAGACCATACATTAAATAATACAAATGTTCTATATCATAAGTCTACCTTATAATATTAGTAGTAGTGATTGATGTGATTGATGTAACAGAATGTATTAGATTCCATTTTGCTGTAATACATTTTTGTTAAAATGCCTAGATAATTTGCAAAGCAAAATAGCCTTGTCAAAGAAGACCATAAACCAAGGTAAAGCAGAAACAGGCGAGTTTCTCCCAACTAATTGACACCTTCCATGTTCACAAGAGATCTGGTTCAGTTAGTTTTACAAGTTTCAGTGAAACAAGGACATTTAAATAACCAATCAGAGATCATTTATTAGAATATTAGAACCAACCATCTATAAATGTGGAGAGGGGGAGGGAAATTTAGAGAACTCAGCAAATTCAAGAAGGCCTGCTGCCAATCTGCATGCCACCCTCCTCTCACCTCTTTTGAGTCTCTCCATCTGCTATAGGTGAGAAACTATAGTGTGCTGTCACAGGTAATCAGATGGACTTTGAGGTAAATGTTTGTTTTTGTGTTTTGAAGTGATGATGATGATTGTTGTCCTTCACTGGTGAAGATGACCACATCCAGCAAGGGGGGGTGGCAGGAGAAAAGAGAAAAGAAGTGGAAAAGAAAAAAGGAGAGGGAGAAAAGAGAAAGGAGAGAAAAAGGAGATGAAAAGAGAAAAGAAAGATAAAGGAGGGGTGTGGGGGCTAGGTCGCATGGGTATGTAGGTGGTTTATAAGCCTGATCATTGCCCTGATCAGTTTGCTGAAGAAGGGGCAAGAGAGCAATGAGGACTGGATATGGAAGGTTTTCATTTTTCTGGCCACATGTTTCTTCATTGCTTCTTCCATGCATTGCTGTTCTAAGGTCAGTGCTCCATTCTAGATTGATGACCTCCAGGATGGATGGTCATGAGTGATTTGCTCCCATGACTCCAGGTTAAAGCCAAAACTATGTCAGGACACCTTTAGGGTATCCTTGTACTGCTTTTTGGGTGTGCTGTGAAAGGAAACTCTATTTGACAGTTCGCTGTACAAGATTTTCTTTGGCAGGCAAGTGTTGGACATTCTTGAAATGTGGCCAGCCCATCTCAGCTGTGTCACTTTCAGTAGAGTATGAATACTGAGGACACCTGATCTTCTGAACACCTCGGTATCCGGGATCTTGTCCTGCCACTTGATTTTTAGTATCTTTCACAGGCAGTGCAGGTGGAAGTGATTTAGTTTCTTGGCATGACACTGGTAGATGGTCCAGGTTTTGCAGGTGTAAAGGAGGGTTGAGAAAATGATGCCTTTGTAGACCTTCAGTTTCATTGACCATCCAATGCCCCTGCAGTCCCAGACTGCCTTTGGAGTCTGCTGAAGGCCATGCTGGTTTTCGCTAGTCTTGAGCTGACTTTGTCATTAATGCGAACAGCACGGGAAATCATGTCGCCTAGATAGACAAACTTGTCAACCATTGACATCTGTTGGTCTTTTACTGAGATGTGTGGTTTCCAGGATGTTGTGCCAGGCACAAGTTGGAACATCACTTTGGTTTTCTTCATGCTGACAGTGAGTCCAAAGTTGTCGCAGGCTGATGAGACTATCTTATTGGAAAGATATAGATGTGGTTATTTGTGAGTGTAAAATTATACCCACAAAAATGAAGGTAATTAATTAAATTGACCTGTAAAATGGAAATGAAGTGGTTTGGTTTGAGACATTTATAAGACAGATATAGAACAGACTTATTAACAGGTTTAGCTTAGTTCCTGCGAACTGATACATCACCATAGCATTTCCACTGGCCCTTGTATTGCTTCCTTCCTTCTTTGAATTATTCTTATATTTCATATAACTTGCAGTCTTTCTTTTTCTTTTCCTTTTCTTACATTAAAGATTTTAGGGTTAGTTTTAAGTTCACATATGTGAGCAATGCTTTGCCTATATACAGGGTATAAAGCCTTTGATATTTGAGTGTAATGACTTGTTGACATAAATCCTTTAGAGGGAGTAGCTATAATGATGTGGGAATGCATAAAGAGGTCACAACTGGGGTTTTGCTGACTTAAAATGTCAAGTATTATGAATAAGTGCATTCTTTACCAGGAGAAAATGGAATATAAGAAATACGTTTTTGGGAGGGGAGACATATATTTGCAGTCAGAACTAGTTTCTACATACAGATTTGTAATGTGCTATTCTGACTACAATGATAGTTACCAGAGTCTACCTACAGTACATGAATGTATATATGTAATAATATATTGTGAGTAGTATAAATATACTTTTCAACAGCAATACCATTTGGACTGTTTATAATTTGCACAAATAAATATGCAGACTCTGTGGTGCAACAAGCTGGATTCAGGATTAGATCTGAAAATTAGAGTTTATTCAGGCTTAACTGAGACCCTGTGGGTCAAACTTCAAGGAGGGC
>NW_017728992.1:127351964-127396108 GCF_001723915.1 Gavialis gangeticus | reverse complement strand
AGGTCCCTTCTGACTCATTGATTCTATGATTCTATGAATTCTATGATTCTAGGTCTTAGTAGATTGCATATAAAAATTTCTAAGGTTATGTTAGGTTAGCTGTCAGCACTCAGGAAAGATGTAGAATTGTTCACAGCAGGACTGGATTATTTCCCCATGTCAATATAGCATGGAAAACAGCTGCTTGTATGATACCTGACTCACAGTTGAACAAAGCTGAGTTTTTGGGCATTTCAGCTATTTCATCTAAATATGTTGACTAACCTTTCAGGAAGGAAATACTTTACATATATGAATGATTCAGCATTTTTGTTTTGAGTAATCTGTGTTCTGTAAACTGTATCGTCAGACTGAACCTCATAAGAAGTTAGGAACAAGCTTGTACTTTATATATCGTATTACATAAATCTTGATTTTTCTTAACCTTTGAACTTTGGTATTGTGTGGATTTGCATTAGAGAGACACCTTTGGTCTTACATTAAAATTTGTTACTGTCACGATGCTAAGACAAAGAAGGACATCTCTAATCTGTTTGTTCTGACGAGATAATAACCTAAAAAAGCACTAAGAATCTGCTGCATCTGCCCCATGTACTTGGCTTGAGGCAACAGGACAATTTCTCTCTTTCCCTCAGAAACATTCATATATGATGGCCAAAAATAGATCGTTGTGACCAAGTGATCTTCTGCATAGTATAGGCCATTACTGCAGCTTTTATACTATGCCAAATTTCAAACATAATTTATTTAGCTTATTTTTTGGAAAGATATTGAATCTAGTTTAGAAAACTTCGAGTAATGTAGGAACCACCAGATGTCTCTGTAGGTCATTCTAGTACTTAATGAGTCTTATTAAACTTCGCCTTAGGAGTGCTAAGAAGAAGGTCTCATGTGGGACTTTATATCTTTTAAATATTGAAAGGATTTAATTAAAAAGATGAAGAATATTTTTGGATGTCACTGCATGGTAATAGGGCTGTATCCTGTTTAATGAATGCATGCTGCATTTACAAAGAGATTTTTCCTTTTACAGTGACTCCTGTTGGAAACCAGGACTGTTCAAGTAGATTTAGAACAATGGGGTGCATCTACATGTGCATGAACACATTTTAACTAATGCACATTAAATCTTGTACCTCCGCTGTGAGGTAATATGAAAGTGCATATTAGCCTGTCTTAATGCACCTTAACTAAACAGCATAGTTTTTACGTGATGCTTAATGCCCATTAGTCTATTTTAATGCACAATAAATAAATAGCTTAGTTTTTCAGTGACACTTTAATGCACATTAAAATAAGCTAATGTGCATTAAAGTGTATGAGTAGACATGCCCATTGTATCCACCCAACGTTTTTAACCTGGTGGGCCAGATGGGCAGTGCCCAGTCTGTCCATAGGCTGAATTCAGCTGTGGGCCCAAATCCACCACCTGGGGCAAGCATGGTAGGGCCCTATTTAGCCATGCGGAGGGGGTTGGTGGACATGGCCCAGCCCCAACCTGACCAACCAAGGAGAAGGATATGTGGCCCAGCCCAATTCAGCAACACAGGAGAAAGGGACCATGGCCCAGACCTAACCTGGCCCTGTAGGGGGAGGGATGGTGTCCTGACCCTGATTGAGCCACAGAGAAGGAAGAGGCTGTGGCCCTGTCCCAATTTCTTTGTGTGAAAGGAAGGGGCATGGGAATTTGGCAGCAGGGAAGGGTGGCAGTATTAATTGCCACTGCTCCCTTCTGCCAAATTCCCTGACATGAAGGATCCCTGTGGGCCAGATGCCGTGGCTCCATGGGCTGCATTTGGCCCGCAGGCTAGAGGTTGAGTATCCCTGGTTTAGAACATACCATAAGAACTGCCATTTACTTGGTCAGACTGTAGGTCCATCTTGCCCAATATTCTGTGTCACAGAGTGCCAGAGAGTGGATGCTGACAGGGAGAGTGAACTGGGATGACTCATAGGAGTGATCATCCTCGACCATGAGGGATTGCCACTCCTGCTACTGATGGTGACCTCAGTCCTAATGCTGATTCTGACAATCAGCTGATTGCCAGCATTGGCATGGGTAGGCTACATGTTCAGTTTATGCTACAGGCTACTTGTTCACATATTTTGAGGACCATCTTTGTGGCTGGTTTGCTGTGCAGGTAGTACTGTTACTATTTCTGGTGCAATTAAAACATTAATTGCATCTTAAAAGTAGCATGTGCCAGGGGCCAGAGACGTGGATCAATATGCCTCTTTCTAGCTTACTCTGAGAAGGGCAGAGCTCTGTGTTTTCTGTATTACTTGTCTGGTTTTTGTCATTTGCCATTTTTTAACAGTAGACATGAATAGACACACTTAAGATGGTATAAGCATGGGCCAAATGAACCACTACCACATTTTTGTTCAGAACAAGCTTTTAGAAATATTATTTATTTTATATACTATTTGGAATGTGTCTGAATTATTTTAAATACTTTTGAGACTCCTTCTTAAGAGACAAGAACATGTATGATATCTTGATTTTAAATTGTGTCTTAACAGTTACAGAGACTCAAATGGACTATTTACAGTAGGAATCTGAGTTGCAAAATGACTAATATTATAGCTATAAGGATGTTAGATGTTTTTAATCAAACTGAAAACAACAAGAAGTGCGGCTCCCAGAACTGGACGCAGTACTCCAGCTGCAGCCTGACCAGTGTTGCATAGAGGGGGAGGATCACCTCCCTGGCCCTGCTTGAGATGCATTTGTAGATGCACGACAAGGTACGGTTAGCCCTACTGACCATGACCTTGCATTGTCAGCCCATGTTCATCTTGGAGTCAATAATGACTCCAAGATCTCTTTCTGCCACTGTGCTCTTGAGGAGGGAGTTTCCCAGCATATAAGTGTGCTGCTGGTTCCTACTGCCCAAGTGCAGTACCCTGAACTTGTCAGTATTGAGACCCATCCTGCTTTCATTAGCCCACCCCTATAACCTGTCCAGGTCCTGCTGTAATCTGTCCTCCCCTACTAGTGTGCCCACCTCACCCCAAATTTTGGTATCATCAGCAAATTTAAACAGGCTGCTTTTCATACCATTGTCCAAGTCACTAATAAAGAAATTGAACAGTGCAGGCCCAAGGACCAAGCCCTGGGGGACTCCACTGCCCACTTCCCTCCAGGTCGAAAAAGACCTGTCCACCGCTACCCTCTGTGTATGACCCTTCAGCCAATTTGCAATCCACCTGACTGTGTAGGCATCAATGCCACAGTCACCTAGTTTTTTAATGAGAATGGGGTGGGAGACAGTGTCAAATGCCTTGCTGAAGTCCGGAAAGACTACATCCACCGTGACACCTGCGTCCAATGCTTTTGTGACATGATTGTAGAAGGCAATCAGGTTGGTCTGACAAGAACTTCCCCTAATGAAACCATGCTGGTTGCCCTTGAGCATCATCCCTGCTGCTGGCCCATCAGAGATGTGCTCCTTGATAATCTTCTCAAAGAGTTTCCCCAGGATTGAAGTAAGACTAATGGGCCTATATTTGCCCGGTTCCTCCCTCTTCCCTTTTTTAAAGATGGGGACCACGTTGGTTTTCTTCCAGTCATCTGGCACCTGGCTCAGGTGACCTAAGATTGGGCTGGCTATTTTTGGCCAGATCTAACCTCCCTGAAAGTGCAGATCAGTTAAGTCGATCTAAAGGCACAGACAGAAGTGCAGCTCCCTGGTCTAACTCATAGTACTTCACAGAAAGTGTCATGAGTTAGACCGATCCTCTCAACTGAACAGATGTTAGCTGTTGGGTTGGGAGGGTGGGGGATTGAGCTTTGATTTGGAGCTGATCTAGGGAGAGAGGCTATGTCTCTGCAGCCTCTTCCCCTAGCTCCACCCCAGTGAGATACAGGCATGGTAGTTTTTTGTTGTTTTGTTGTTTTCCTTAGCAGGTTTTTTTATGACCTGAGCTACCTCATGATCACTTTTGCCATCGATCAAAGCTAACTTTGGGATCCCTCACTGTTTTAAAATAGCTAACTTCCATACATTGCCTTTTCTTCCATCCAAAGGATCTGAGCAGTTTCCATTCTATCCACTTATGTAACTCTGGCCCTTTATACAACATTAGCTTAATCTTATTGACTGGTCAACTGATTAGACAGATTTTAAATTGTTTTAGACAGTAACAACTGAACATGTGTAAATTTTCCTCAATCCATTTGGAAGTTTCTTTGTCATGTATTTTCTTTATTTATCTCCATTTACTTTTTACCTGAAACCATATTTGGCATGACTGCTGTAAAATGTGTGGTTCTTGTAGCTAGCATTCCCTAAACTTAAACCTTCTTGTTCTCTTCATTTAGTTTTATAGCTTGTTATTTGCTTTATTAATATGTCTTAATAATGTCTCATCTGTCACTAAAGCATCATAGATAGGTTTTTAGGGGTGACATCTTGGCTTTATTGAAGTCTGGGAGTTTTGCCACTGACTTTACGGGAGCCAGCAATTTACTGTAGATCTTTATTCATGTCCCATAACATCCACAGAGACCTCAATTAATAATGGAGCTAAATGATATTTTCATATCTGAATAGTACTTCAAAAATCTGTCAGTTAAACTTTTTTGTGAATTGTGAAAGTGATAGCTGTTTTAGAGAGGGGAGGCAGGGGAAGGTCAGGTCTTAAAAATAAAAGAAACCAGGTGCCTTGGAGCAGGGCTGTCCAGCTGGCAGCCCATGGGCTATATGTGTCCTTTGAGAGGTTAACCTGCACCTGTGGGCTCCTTCCCATCACTCCCGCATTGTTCATTCTGCAACAGTAGCTGGAGTCTCCAGGCTCCTTTCCCCTCCTCTACCTGCTGCTTTCTCCCCGCACTTCACTTAGGGGGCAGGGCAATGCAGTGCACAATGTGGGGAGCCAAGAGTGAGTGTGAGGATGCACGGGCATGTGATGCAGTGGCAGGGGCGGGGGAGCCCATACACTGTGTGAAGTGCAGTGGTAAGGGTCTGTGGCTTGCCCTGATGTGGCCTGTACAGTGCAAGTTATTTACTTTCTATGAAACTCATTTTTACCATCTGCAAGTAGGAATAATGATATTTCTGGAGGTTTTACAAGGCCCAGTTAGAAAACACTTGAAAAATTGTTTAAGGGTCTGATCCAGCAAATCACTTGAGCAAGTGCTTATCTTAACATTTCAGTAGGTCATCTAAATTCAGAGGGTTTTGTCCTGCTTAGAGTTGAGCAGATGCTTAGATTGTTTCCTATAATGAGGACCTTCTTGCAAGGCACATGGGAACTTCTGATTTGATTATAAGATGAAGAAAATTATCTAATATGTCACCATCTTGCTGTGTGTCTAACAGTTACTTGTTCTTGAAAAAAAAATCCAGTATTACCTTATTTACTCGAATGCAAGACAAGGTTTTCCCCTCCAGTTGGCATGGGGGAAGAACCCCCTTGTCTTACAGTTGCATATAAGGAAATCTCACTAAATACATTGTCTATCATTAAACTGCTGCCAAAAGCAGCATGTGTTCAGCAATGGAAACTAACTATGAAGATGTTTGAATGCAGCCAAGACTGAGCGTGACTATAAAGCACATAGTCCAAACTAGGCAAACATGCGTCTTTTTTTACAAAATTTTATCCATTCTACTCTTACAAATCATCCCATATTAGGCATCCTTATTTTACCAAAACTTCATATCACCAAAACAACTACATATTAAGAACATCCAAGTGCATATATTAAACCCTTAAACAACATACACCATCTGCCCACCCCGCCCCATTTTTACAAAATTATTTTTCTTCATATAGAACCCCATGAAAAACTATTATATCAGTAACCACCTGTAACTCTCCACCCCTCATCAGTCCTGTCTTCTGATTCAGTGAAACAAGTGTGTACTGTCCTTTTTCCTCTACTTTTTCTGTGCCTCTTCTGATCTCTTCCTCATCCTGCTCAGTGTAGTATTTCAGTTCATTCCACCCAAGCTTTAGCTACTCTCTTTCAGTGAAAGACAACCCCTTAAAAACCTGAGGTTTCTTACTTTCCATAAACTAGTTTTAAAACATGCTAATAAAATCTTTAGTAATGTTTCCTCTGGTCCCTTTGGTATGAGTCCATATAGTACCATCTCTCGTGCTAACAACAGATTTATTTTGGTGACACTCAGGAAGTGGCAGACTCTGTCCCACATCTCCTTGCACCCCCTCCCAAAACACGTCTCACTGTTTCTTTTTCCCCACACCTCTCCCTTGGACATGTTGATGCGTTCATCAAGCCCCAACTGTGTTGCACCTCTCTCACTGGCGCCATCCTGTCTCTTTTCTTTACTGCTTTCATCTTTTTCTTATGATCCTTCAGGACCTCCAGCCCTACCTTCCCTATTTTATATCCCTGCACAAAACCTCCTATTCTGATATAATGAATCAGCAGTTGCCACACCCACGGACTCTTCAAAGAGGTCTGATGTATTCCCCATTTCCTCAGAATTGTAGCTATGTGAAATAGGGTGATACACCTTTCTCCTTTTCCTTCATTACTGCTTTGTGTACCGTGCTTACATAACTTGCAGAAATGACCAGTCCCAAATCTGGCAGCCCCTATTCCCCCATCTTTCTTGCTTTGTACAATTCATTGTTAGCCAAACTTTCTCTTTGGGCATTCCAGAAGAAGACACATATTTCCTTATGTACTTTTGCTATCTGCCGTCATATTGGTGGGAATACAATTCCTGTATATAGTAGCACAGCCACCACTTTTCCAGCAAAGGACAGTGTTGTTCCGGACCATAACCAAAGGTTTTGCCATATCCTTGCCATCACCTTTTCCCATGCTGTATTACCTTTCCCCTCAGTGTTCCCTTAGCACTCTGATTTCTCTCTTTGTTATTTGAAGGCCCAACTTCTCCAAGTCCCTCCAGTTCCTCACTCCCATTATGGTGCTTTTTGATTTATTTAGTTTAGCCCCCATTGCTCCTCTATACTCTGGTGTTTGCTTTAGCACCCTTTCCATCAAAAATCTATAACTACTACATTTATATCATCCATGTATAATATGCATCTTACCTCTCCTCCTCTTGGTATCTTTATTTTGCTTATAGGGCTATCAAATGATTAAAAAAATTAATCATGATTACAAAAATTAGTTGCAATTAATCATGATTTAAATTGCATAAGTAAAAACTCAAAATTATGTGAAATTATGCAGGTACTTTGTATAGTTGCGGATGGGCATGGGATGTTTGTGTGGGGGGTGGAATTTGTGAAGGTGTGAGGGACTGTGGGTGTGTGTGGGGGGAGTTTGGAGCCCAGGGAGGAGGGGTCCCTGCAGGGGGGACTGAAGCCTGGGAAGGGGGGACCCCTGCACAACCTGGCAGGATGCATGGTTTTGTGGGTCAGGCGTTAGGGGTAGCAGCAGAGCTATGGGGGCTGTGGCTGGGGAGTGAGGGGCAGGGGAAGGGCATGGGTATATCCCTACCCCCCCACCAAACATATTACCGCCCTCCCCCACATATGTCCTACAGGAATTCAGCCTGGTAGCATGTACAGCAGAGCCCAATAGCTAAGTATGGAGCTGAAGGGTGGGGGTGGGGGGGGAGATCAAGGCCCCCATAGTGAGGAAGAGTGGGACATGGGCAGGCACAGGCACTCGGGTGAATGGGAGCCTGGGGTTGGGGTACGAAGTGGGACGGAGATGTGGGAGGCTCGTCTAGGGTCATGGGGGGGCAGCTTCCTGCTACTACACACACCCATGGAGGAGGCATAGGGGGCATGTGCCCCCTGGATTTGTGCATGGGGCAGAGGCAGGCTGCCTGCTGTGGGCTGGGGCTTTGTGCCCTGCTGCCTTTGCCCCAGGAACCATGCACTGGCTGTGCCGTGCCGCCCCCTGCCTGCACAGTGATGGGCGGCACAACATGCGGCTCCCAGGGCAAAGGAAGCAGGGCACAGAGCCCAAGCCTTTTTCTGCCCTGCGTACATATCCAGGGGGGTACATGCCCCCCATGCCTCCCCCAGGGGTGTGTATAGTGGTGGGAAGCCCCCACCTGCACCCGTGGACAAGCTTCCTCGGCCCCAGGGTCCCATTCACCCCAGCCCCTGCCCCTGCCCATTCTCTTCTGCATTGTGGAGGTCTTGATCTGTGGACCCCCAATGCTTCCCTCTTCTCCCTTCCCCTCTGCCTCCATAGACTTGTGTGCTGGGTGCTGCTCTACACGCCACCAGGCCAAATGCTCCTCTGCATGCTGCCACACAGTGCTGCAGCTGCGCACCTGCACATGGCATCCCAATATGGCATCCATATATTGGTGCCCCACTAGTATGCGTGTGCATGTGGCGGGGTGCCCCCCCTTCCTGCTGCAGCATCTGGGAGCCCATGCTTGGGCTGCCTTGAGGCTTCTCTGCACTGCCACAGATGCCCGACTAGGCAGTTTAGAGGCAGTGGTGACAGAAGCAGAGAGGAGCCCAGGCACAGGTTTCAAAACTACGTGTGTGATTAACATGTTAAAAAAAATTAACGCGTTAATTGGTTCTTGCCTTAATCAGCACATTAACAGCAATTAATTGACAGCCCTACTTATAATCATGTCTTTTATTATTCTTTGTGCTAACAGATCCATGCTGAACACACATATTAGTTGTAATAGGGAACACCCTTGTCTCACCCCTGTATGGATTTTAAAGGCCCCGCTTAGATGCTCATTAATTTGGACTTGACTCTCTGTTTCTCTATACAATAACCTTGTCCAACATATACATTTTTCCAGGACCCTCTTTTTTCCTAGCACTTTGACTATGTAATCATTATCCACTCTGTCATGATCCACTCTGTCACCTTTTTCTAAAACTAGGTTTGCTATACCTGTATTAGCTTTCCTGTCTTGGATGTGGGACAGTGTATCTCTGATCTCTGATTGCTTCAGAGGTCCTTCTACCTGGTACTATACATACTCGGTCTTTATGTATTATCTTCTGGAGGTTTTTCCTCATCCTCAAAATTAGCATCTTGAACATTAACTTGCTCTCCATATTAAGGAGTGTAATTGGTTTCCAGTTTTTCAGGAGTTCCTTCTCCCCTTTCTTGAAGGTGACATGCATCAGTTCTGAATGAACTAAGTGTATGGGTATGTTAAATGCAAATTGCTACAGCCATGTTTAATTTCAAGGTTATTGTTTTCAAATTTGCTCCTCATTTCCATGTACTCAGGAAGAGCAGAGTCTGACAGTAAGGAGAGTAGGAAAGGGCCACCAGGGGAAAAAGTTAGGGTGAAGCAGAGAGCAAAGAGGCTACCTGATCCCCCAGATTTATCTTCCCTGCTGTAGTAGTGGGAGGGGGGACACATTCAAGGCAAACCTCCAATAATTAGATTCTATACCTGGAAAATTATTACAAATTTATAAACTTTCCATATATAGAGTCTAATTACTGGGATTTGTCTTATAATCAGGGTCATCTTCTATTCGAGTAAATACAGTAGTCTTATACTGTAAGTGTGCTTTCCAAAAAAAATCGTCTTAGATACAGTGACTTTTAATTGAGTTTCTGACTTCAGACTAATACAGCTAGTTACCTCTCTGAGTTTCTAAAGTGTTTGCATTTAATATTTTATATTTTGTTGAAGAGCCTTTTACTACTATGGGATAGATTAGCACTTTGTCTGATCAGGTAGATGAAAAGGTGCTCTATTTAATCACTTAACAGTTTATCTGCATACAGTTATTGTTAATTTTTACTGATGTGAAGAAGAGGTGATCAGGAACACTGTAATTTTTGCACCTCAGTTCTTTTTTTACAATGTTTATATTGAACCATAGAAAATCTTATAAAATAAGTGTTCGTAGTATTTTCTTATTGTCCTCTACTAGGAGAGTTTCACATAATATCCCTATGAATATGCTAAAAAATAAGTATATTCAAATATAATTTCTGCCCAGTTGAAAGGGGTGCCTTTATGTTACATTCCTGAATATTATGTCTTCCAGAGCAATAAATATGTACCACTACTTTACAATAACTAGAACCACAAATATATTGTGGTTATGACTTCTGTGACTATATGGAGACTATTTTTTTTCATAAGACTGAGATTTGTCTCCACTTCCCATGCTACTATCAGAAAACACCAACCACTGGACTTTCCAGTCCAGCTGGATTTGTAAGACAGGAATCAAGTTCAGTGCCTCATGACTAACAATTCGCTATGAATACGGGATGCACATTTTCTCTAAAACCACAGTAACAAAACTAAAGATCTAAAATGGGTCAGTGACTATTTCAGGGGAATTTATATGACACCAAAATAGTGTTCTCCACTTTCCTAGTAATTTTCTAGAAACAGAAGTTAGCTTTTGGCCACGTTAGCTCAAAAAAATCCTGTTTCTCTTGATCCAAAATTCCTTACAAAGATACTACCTGAGAGAGTTCTCCAGGGCCTTCTCATGCATACAAGGCATACAATTTTTTATAATTAATTTTTTTAATTGAATATTAAAAAGTTCTTAATTTTGGTGCAATGACCAAGATATACTTCCAATATGAAAAAGAAGAATAAGAAAATATATTGAGGGGGAAGGAGCAACAGCAGCCTTTTTTAGAATGAAGACCTTTTTTAAAGAAAATATTTAAATTCACGATACAAGATTTCCTAGACTTACCAAACCCTCTTCCTGTCCTCTGAAAACTGTCATGGGGAGCCAAATTTATATTTTTTCCAACAAAAAAGGCATTTGAAGCTGTTGCTGCACCACCAAGTACTTTTGATAGTCAGCCAGTGTCCTGAAAAATAGTAGTAGTCTTCCACTCTGTTCCTACCCCCTGGCATCCCCTCCTTCCTAAATAAATGATGTTTGAAACTAAATTGGCAGCCAGAGTCTGCTTCTATTTCAGCTTTCTGATGTAAACCTCAAGGTAAAAGAACTGCCCAAGTAAATTATGAGACATGCAGTCAAGCTGAAGATAATTTAAGTTATTGCGTTATTTTTAGATGTTGAGGTTTACCCTAGAAAGTTACACTGGGACCTTATTAAATAACATACGGAACCTGAACCTGCAAAATATGAGATAGCAAGAGAAAGGAGAGGGCCAGAAGATAAAACCATGTGGGTCACTCATAATTTTGAACTTTGTTTTGAGTGGTAGCATATGGAACTACTGAGACTGATCCACCAGGGAAGTTTATAAAGATATATTTAGATGTAGTGTATGATTTTGGTTGGTTTGTTTGTTTTAAACACTGTTTTCTCAATTTACTGTTTTAGATTTGTCATAATGGATTTCTTTCCATCTAATTACCCATGCTGTTTTAAAGACTAGTTGCAAATTAAAACTAACTTGATGAATGTCATTCTAACATTATGAACTGCTGGAAACTCCAAATTAAGGCAATTAAGAGTTCTTGAAAAAAAAAAGAAAAAGAAATAGCTTATTTTGTTTCCCAATAAAAAAGTTTGCTCTTGAATTTTAAATAAAAAAATATTTAGAGAACAGAGTAGCTTCAGTTTCCAAACTGCTGTTAAGCCAGCGCCTGTTCTGTATTTGTTTGTATGATTATTGTTGTCTCTTATCTAGCATCAGTGATATTTGTCAGGAGCTTAGACACTTAACTTGCTTTAGCAGAAACAGCAAACAACACTGTGCTCTTTCAAAGGTCATAAGATTAATTTAAATCTATCGGAGTAATGTTTTACCATGTTTACATTTAGCTATGAAAACTTATTTTAATATTCTTTATAAACTGTTTCAGAATCCAGACCCATGCTATCTATGACTTTTTCTAAAAAAGTTATTTGTAGCTACACAAACGTCTTGCAAGTAGGCTGCATTGATGGTGTCCAACTAGAGTGAGCCATACTGGAACCTGTCCCATTTCATATCCGTCGTTTGTCTGCACCAGATGCTTGTAGTTCCATAGCTACACTTGGGCAGGTCCCTATGAGTGGCAACGTGTATTTCCCTGGGAACAAGTAGCAGCGCAAACCTTGTGCCACTGCTACTTGTCCCCAGGAAATGCCTGTGCCACACACACTATTGCCCCCAGGTGGCATAGAGGAGGCTGGCCCCAGTAGCCTTACCTGGGGCCTGTGGGCCTCTGGGAGCTGCAGCCATGGTGCTTCTGCAGCAGAGATCCTGGTCAGCAGCCAGAGATCCCCTGTGGTCAAAAAATCCCCCTGTGCTACAAAGTAACAGCATGGATAATACCTGCATGTATGGTATGTGCAGCATGTGGCACTGGATCTGCAGTGCCACATACCACATGTCCGTGCTTGTCTGGATATACCTTTAGTGTCTAAAAAACTGATGTTCAGGTAAGGTCTCACTAATGATAAAGCATAACATTTTTACAGCTGAAATGCTTGAAAGATTCAGTTCTTTAATTTTGATATGTACTATTGCTATGTAAGCTGCATCAATCTCTTTTTTGCATATCAGCTGAGATCTGGGTTTTCTGTTTTCCATGGAAAAAAACATGAATTTCCCCTTTTACCCGAGAAAAATGTGGATTTTTCATTTTAACAGAGAAACATATGGATTTTGCACTTTTGCAAAGAGCTCTCTGCAGGCTGGCAGAATTGCAGCCTGCAAGAAGCTGTGGGGAGTGGGAGAAGGGTGGTCAGGCAGGGGGCATGATGTGCGTGTATATGCAGGCAACCTGGAGAGCGGCTCCCACAGGTAAGTCTAGCAGGGGGGTGGGGGGCAGGGGGATTGAGACCCCCATAGGGAGGGAGAGGACGGAGTTGGGAAGGGCTGGGGCTGCTGCCCAGCCAGGTGGTGCATGGGGTTTGGGGCCTTGGGCCAGAATACACAGCCAATAGGACCTTAGTGGGGAGCAAGATGAGGCCATGGGCAGCTCATCCAGGGGATGAGGAGCTGGCTCCCCACCACTGTGCGCATTCTCAGGAGGGCATGTGGGGTGCATACCTCCCAGATCTGTGTGTGGGGTGAGGATGGGTGTAGGTGTGGGCTGCCCACTGTGGGTTCAGGCTCCGCAGCCTTCTGCCCTCCCCCAGGGCCTCTGCAGCCTAGCAGGTGGGACTCAGCATGGCAGGGCAGAGTGGGGCTGGGCAGGAAAGTTCTTTGCTGCTGCTGGGAGCCACACACTGCCATGGTGAGGTATCCCTTGCTGCCTGCCTCTCCCCTCCGCCCGAGCCCACAACAGGCAGCACACAGCAGGCAGCCCACATCCACGCCCCCCCCGCCACCACAAGCTTGGCTCTGGCCATGCTGCCCATGGGGGAGGAGGAACTGGGCTCTGCGCTCCGCTCCTTACTTGAGCCTCAGTAGCTGCCACCTCTTGTGGGCAGCAGCTGGGGCTCAGGTGCTGGTGTGGGGGGCATGAGGCTGCAGACCCAGGTCCTTGGCCCTATAGCCCTGTCAGCTGGGGGCCCCTTCAGGCAGGGCTGGCAGAGCAGGGGCCTGTGGGTGGGGGGTGAAGGGCACCAGGAGGGCTGTGGGGATGTGGCTTGGGAGTGAGGGGCATAGACCTGCCTCCTGGTGGGCTAAAGGGGCAGGGAGAGCTCTGATTTTCCATGATAAAAATCCCAAAATCAAATACCAAAATGTATAGGTATTTAGAATTTATTTTATTATAGCTATTGAGGCACTGGTAGGCTTCCAAATTGCTTTAAAATTGTAAATAGTTCAAGAAAACATTGTGTTCAGTTGATACCTATATATATAGTGGTGTTTCAATTTAATCACGGAATTGGGGGGAGAATTTGTGACTTTTTTATCAGAAAAAACCTGGATCCCTGTTTATCGGGATAGAGAGAGGTCAGTTCTGTTCTGATACCTGAACAGCCCACATGATTTACTATAATTCTTGCAAAAGTACTTTGTACGCAGCTCTCATTAGAAAACTTACCTAATCATTTTTCCCTTTGCTAGTGCCAGAAGTGTTTTGGGGATTAGGAGTTTGGTTGATTTCCCTTTCTTCACTGACTTCCTTGGAGCTGCACCTGACTTATGCTCTTAACTAGAATCTGTTCATTTAATGTGCTATAGGAAATACTTTGTATTGCTTTGCAGTGTTTTCCCCCTCCTACTTAAGAGAGTTCCATCCAGTCTTTCTAGGTAAGGAAGATGTTACTGCATGAACACAGAGTTAGTTGTTTGAAGTGATGGGATTGTTAGGTCTTTGTCAGAGCCTCCCAAGAGCTGAGGAATGGCAGACTGCTGGCATAGTTAATCTAGTATATCAAAGTAAGAGGTTACAGTGCATCAATTTTATTTCAAAGATATTTTTAAAAATTGATGGTGACTTACTATGACCAGCACACAAAAAATATTGAAATCGGTAGAAATATGGAACAAAGTAATTCAAGAGAGACATGGTTTACCATACATAAAATAAAAATAAGACAGCTACTTCTTTCCAATACAGAAATACTACTCTTCTTGTTCCACATCAAGGTGGCTAAACTTCCTAACCCCTCTTGGTCCAACCCAAGATCTAGTCAGGGCTGGAACTGTAGGACACACCTTTTGGGTGTGCCTTAAGGGTGTATGAAATGGGCTGTATTTGATTTGGTTTCAGATTCAGCCCACATCAGGGACAGTGATTCTATTTTTTTATTTGGATCACTGTCCCTGATTCAATTTGGCCAAATCTGAATCTGAAGGTTCAATTCTGATTTGGAGAATCAGTGATTCAACCATAGATACAGTTTTAAATGTTTTTTCTACATACCTCAAGGTACCAGGCACAGTTTATGAATGCTGTGATGCTGGGGCAGATGGAGCATTCCACAGGAGTGTGGGGGAGCCCCCTGCATGCTCGGTAGCAAACCTGGAAGTGGACTGGATGTACTTCCATTCCACTTCTGGGTCTGCCGGGGAATGCAGAGGGAGCCCCCTGCACCTCCTCCCAGCTTGGTGATTGGCCACGGGGGGGACCAGTCACCAGACCCAGGAGGCACCAGTCACTGAGTCGGGGGTGTGAGGGAGGGCCCCCAGTGTGCTCCCTAGCAGACCCAGAAGTAGACCAGAAGTGCTTCTCATCCAGTTCCAGGTCTGCTGCCGAGCACGCTGGGGAGCACCCCCCAACTCCTCTGGGATGCTCCACCCACCCCAGCATCGCAGCATTGATGAGCCACCTGGTACCTTGAGGCATGTAGAAAAAACATTTAAAGTTGTATCTATGTCCAAATCGCCGAATCTTTCCAAATCTCTCCAAATTGATTCAGAGGGTTCTGATTCGATCTGGGGAGATTAAAGGGTCTCCTGATTCAATTTGGATTTGGAGATTCAGCCACCGAATAGGGCTGAATCTCTGCCAAATTGAATCAGGGACCGAAGCTTTGCACAACCCTAGTCAATACTCCAGAGTCAATGATCTATGCACAGTGCCCCAGGTCCAGTAAGAATTTATCATTAGTATATTATTTTTATATTATTAAAATAAGTAATAAGCAGGAACTGAAGAAAGTAGAAGGTAGAAGATACCAACAAAGAGAAAAAAAGAATGTTTTATTTAACTACTACTTTCTTCCAGAGCTGCATTTAAATTGTCCTCAAGTTGTGTACAACTTCAAACCACAGTTTGACCACCCTGTGTTCTGTTATGAAATCTCAGCTTTGCTGTACTGTTATGTAGGTGGTGATATAGATTCTAGCACAGTTTTCAAACCTGAACAAATGTGGCTTGTCTGGAAAAAAAATGGTTTTGTCATTTTGATTTTAGTACCGGTATTTTGAGGAAATGTAACAATAAAAATTCATTAGCATTCAAATAAACAGGAGCGTGTGTTTAACTAACATCCTTTTATTGCCATGTTTTCAATTTTGTCAGAAACTGGAGGGGAGTATTTATGACAGCACTAATTTATACCTTTAAATGTTCCAAGTACTACACGGAGTATTACCCATTACTTTAATGGCATTATTTTAATGACCGTAACATTCTCTTCACTGAATGATTAGGTTGCCTCTCAACCTCAAAAAATGCTGTTGTAAATATACTATATTTATCAGAAACATTAGATGTCTAATTGTATAAACATGATGTACAGTGTGTAATATTTAGCAAAAAACCAAAATGGTGTAAAAAATCTACAATTGGCTTTATGTGATTATTTGTTTATGATTATTTAAAAGAATTAAAGGTGACATAGAATCTAGTCCTGTTCCCATTACAGTCAGTCACAAAACTCCACTTGAATTCAGAGGAGCACAAGCAGATCTGAGATTTAGTAAAGGGCTGCTACGAAGTGTTAAACACAAACACCTTGCAAAATGGCCAGCAAGGGTTAATGAAACTCGGGATTTCAAAGTAAGCTGCTGTTTCATCTAAGGTGTCTTTTTAGTGCTATTAGCATTCAATTATATTGAATGTGTATGCTATTTTAGCCATTTCAGTGTTGGACTTTAAATGAAAAGTAGAGTTTCTGAGTCATTTTAATGAGCCTCTTCTTAAGTTTCATTCTGAGGTGCATTCACCGACTGTCTTCCCTGTATCACTTAAAATTTTGCTTTGAAACAGCCTTTTAGTACATTTTGCTCTATCTTAAGTGGATGTGAATCCAGCAAGTATTTGTCAGAAAAATACCAGCCTTTAAAAAAATATTACTTCTTTCCATGGCACTTTATACACACATACACACAATACATATTTATATTTATTATAAATATTATATCATTTTATTGTATGATTATAGTTTTCTTTATCTTGTACATATTTATTATATTGTGCTCATTTTATATATATATCTGTATAAAATATAAATAAAATACTGGAAAGTTTCAAACCTAAAAATGATCCCTTTGCAATGCCCTTATTCAGCAGTGATTCCCCATTGACAACTGTATTTTTGAGATCTGTCAACTAGCCAGTTATTAATTCAATTAACGTGTGCTTCATTATATAGTGCCAATTTATAATCAACATGTTATACAGTACTAAGTCTAATATCTTCCAAAAGTATTTTATTATGTCTACACATTTCTGTTTTATCAGGCAACTTATAATTTCATAAAAAATCAGTCAGGTTTGTTTAATGCTGCTTATTTCCTTAAAACCATGTTGACTGGCATTAATTATATTTCTATCCTTTAATTTTTTTTCCCTCGAGTCCTATATCACTTTTTCCATTATTTTTTTTCTCAGATTGATGTTGGTTTGCGTTATGCAGGTAATCCTACTTGACCTTTTAAATGCTTGCACAACATTAGGACTCTTCCAACCTTCTGGAATTTACTCACTACTACAACATTTTATTAACAACTGGTATGAATACACTAGAGCCAGTTAGCTCTTTTCAAAGTCTTAGGCACAAATTATTGGGGCTTGTTGATTTTAAAAATGGTTGTCCCTAGGAAATTCCATCTACTACCTCCTTTGTTAAGTTAGGACTGGAAAACTGTTAAGCAGCCTAATAAGATAGGAGTATATCATCTTGTTTCTTGGCCAGATATATTTTCTTCCTAACATACTTAATCCTTCTTTTGGTCTTTAGATCTGCCAACCATGGAGTTTTTCCCTGGTTTCTTTGGTGTCCCTTAGTGAATTTTTGTAACTTGTAACATATATTGATTGTTATCTATTTATCTCTTTTTAATTATTTATTATTGGTATTAACATTTATAATTGCTGTCTTTGTTTTCTTACTAACCAGGAAGGGTTTTTATCCAAAATTGAACTTTTGGCCATGTAATAAATTATATTTATAATTCTTCCCTTGAAGAAATTCCAATTCCTTTTACCATTTTAATATCTAGATTTTCTTTTTCAAATAATTTCACTCTTAATTTTCCTCAGCTTTGGGAAATTATCTTTTTTTAAAGCATCATGTTACTGGTAATGACTGTCCTTTGTCCCTGTTGGATGTAACCAGGTCATAATCCCTGCCACCTTTAAGAACCAGCTTCCAACCCACTGATTGATACATTTTATCCATCATATTAAGGTCTCCAAAACAGTTACCTCATGTTGGACTTAATACTAATTGTGTTAGAAAATGATTACCTATATAACTTTTTTAAAAATAGCTAATAATGATATATGGTTGGCTACATGGAGCCCAAACTGAAAGCCTCCATAACAGCACCCTTTCTTTTTTCACCCAGAAAGTTACTTAAGCTTTAACTTATCCTAAAGCCTTGACAAGACCCAGGCTCCAACTTAGAGAATAATGTCCCTAACTACTTCTGCATGAAGACTTGGAGTTATGACTAGAGTGGATCTGGTTCAGTGATCTGTATATCTCCCTGGCAAGAGGGGCTCTGGGGAGTAACAGTAACAAGTTTTCTGTAGCCAGAAACCCCTGTCTACACTGCCAGTTCATGAATAAAAACAGGAAAGAGAAGCCAGCACCAAGGGTTAGTAACCCTTATGCAGTTCAGGGCAAGGAGCAATTAGGAGCCACAAATTACACCATCCAAGAGCCAGCACAAGCGTGATAATCCTTATGTACCTAAAACTTGTATGATTCTGCAGCTTTACATTAGTGGAGTAAGGACATCTGCAAAGTATGCAGATAAGGTAATGCATTTTAAAATAACCAACCTAATGCAAATAGAAAAATAACACATCATATGTTGCCACTTAATTATTTGTATCAAATTTCATTCTTTTTTGTTGCTTGAACCTTCAGCCTTAACAGATAAATAACACAGATAGTCTTAAAATATTTCTATAAAACTCTGAGGTTATTTCTTAAAGAATGATATGTTAAGAAGAGGCAATAAAAATCTTTTTATTTAAGGTTTGTAAAAGGGGTGGATATGCAGTGAACCGCAGTAGGGGCTGGGGGGGCAGAGAGAGAGAGAGACTGTTTCAGATACTTGGAATTGCAGAGGAAATGTTTCTTGCATTCGAAAAGATTGGGGAGGATGCCAATAGCAGGCAAAAACAGGGAGTGGTAGTGGTAGAAGAAAGCAACAGCGTGTGTGAGATGAGCTGGTACAAATCCTTGGATGGCTTACAGGGATGAAGGCATGAATGAAGATAGGAGTAGCAGAGGAGTCGAAACATTAGCATATGTGAATGAACAGGTTGTAGAGGTAGTGATAGCTTATCAGGCATGGAATATGTGGGAAATAAATTCAGAATTAAGGAGGACATATGAGGGTTAGAATCTTTGGGGGGAAAATGTAACATCAGATGAGAAAGTATATGGAGTTGTTGTCTCTTTAGCCAGAGGAATTGTGATAAGGACATAAGTTTTCAAGGTCCAGGCAGAAGAGTTGGAATCATTAAAGGTTTCAAAAAAACTGATGTACACCCAAGCATTATCTGCATAAAATGAACATTAAAGGGGGCAATTCTAAGAAAGATGTTCTACAGCTGCTGTTGTTTTATTTTAATAATCATTATTTACGCTTCCTGGTTCTCTAAATATATGTTCAGAATGCAGTGCAAATACAGTGCACAGATGCCATTTGGTGGAATTCAGGGATTGCGCTGAGGCTTTGTTGTGTTTGTAAAGTCAAGGTCTAAGACAACTTGAACTAGAAAGCGCAAAGAAGATTTGATAGAGGAAAACGAGTGTTTTAGAAAGGTTAGTTAAATCACCGTTTTCCTCTGTCCCAACCCCCAACGCCTAGCTGGGAAGATGGTAAGCACAGATTTACGTGCTAACTGTTTTCAGTTTTGTCTTTTAGTTTACTTTCAAAATGGAAGTAATAACGAACACTCTGCCAACAACTAGAACCTGTCATTTATTTTTAAATACTTATTAAGCTCTTTCATGCTGTTCATAATGTAATTTAACCACAAGCAAGGAGAGATCAAAAAACTATTGTGCATGCGCCTTAAGGTCAAATGACTTCACACTTTTTTTAAATCTATACCTTTCCTTGAAAGATACAATAGATTTTATCCCTTCCAATCCCAAAAGAACCAAGTATCTTGATCTTCAAATTATAAGCAACCATAAAATCGGACTATTTGAATGATTTCCATGAGAAGGAGTTAAGTTGTCATGAACATACTAACTGTGAGGCTTGAAGAAAGAAGAATTAAATAGTGAGAAAGTGTTGTGTTCCATTCAAGTGCCTCCTAAGAGACTACATCTCATTTTTATGCTGCCCTTATGCTTTTCTTATGTCATTTATATGTTTGAATGGCAACAATAGTCTTACTTTTCCCAGTGATCACCTCTTACTGTGAAAGAGTTCCAGAATATGTGCCTGTTTGTCTCTTTGCTTCTACAGAAGTATAACATTTATTTTTATCTATCTATCTATATATAATATTTAAAACTAGTCCTTTATTTCCCACTTGTCAGTGTGCTGTGCCATATGGTGCCAAGCAGCATGCCAGATGATAAAAATATTCCTAGAACATATGATATCATCAGTCAATTCAAGAAGGGTGAAGCTTCTTGACCAAAGCATTTGTGGCTTTGATACATTTTCATATGTGTAAAGTGTATATTTTGAAATGGTGAAATATGTCCAAGAGGTCTCCCGTATGATATTATTTCTTAAATATTTATTTGGAGCATTTGTCTTTCAAAAATGAAAAAAAAGGAATTGTTAACAAAGAAACTCCTAGTATATGAGAAATACCTCTTACAGCAAAAATGACCTGTCTTCTAATGGCTGGTATCCATTTGCTTATTTCTAAGTAAATGCACTAGAGTCAGGTCTGCAACATCGGACTGGCATCCTTCCATCTCTCTTTAATGCTAGCAGAGGGAGATCTTCCTGGTTAGAGGATGCTGTTGCCTGCTCTGAATAACCACCCATGCAGATTTTGGGAAAAATCATGTAATGCTTGATAAAAGACTTACTATTATGTTGTTGCTGTCATCAACATTTCATTGACCACCTGGTTTTAATAAACTAGTTCTCTGTATTACTGATTGCTTTTTTTTTAAGTTCACTGGCTTCTCCAGTTTCATACAGAAGTATGCTTTTTACCAAGAAAGCCGAAACATATTACACTTTACATTGTTATTTATTCTTTTTGACCTGTGGTCACCATATCTGTTGATTGGATTGTAGTCCTGGCAAGGATCCCCCCAACCCTTAGAACAAGTTACAAGGAAGTTACAAAGTACACATTGAAAGCCAGTGATGTGATTCTTCGCCAAGAACATTTTTCACTATTATCACAGGAATAATGCATATGTTGAAATATAATGTTTTTGCATATATAGAACCTGAATTTCTATGTTTTTTTAAATGCATACATAAAACATAAGATGACAAATCCTATTAGATTTCTTTTTGTACAGTGAAAAGAAGATAAGAGAGTATGGTAGTGACAGTTAAAGGTTTCTAAAATAGTGAACATGCTGCAAATATTCTCATGATTTAATTTCCATGTAGCAACACTAATGGGGCAGTTTTAATGAAAAAAAATAGTTTCAACTTGCAGCTTACACTTTCAACCCTCAATTGGTTATGGGTATTCTCTTTTGTATTTAATAGCCCATCATAACAATCTCATTCAACCCATGAACCCATCAGCAATTTGTTTTTACAGGTTAATATACTTACAAATGATTTTATAATAGAATATTGTCATCAGAGAGCAGATTTATTAACATTCCTCCTCCCCCCTCTGATTTTTGTCTTTTTGAATCCAACGGTATATATAATTTGCTTCTTTATGGTGAGCTCTTAGTCTGAAGAAGGCTGCTTTTCCTTCTTATTGAACTTGTAAGCACTTGAGGGTAACCAGAAATACTTCTCTTCACTTTTAAGAACTTTCAGCCATATTGTGACTTATTTTGTAGGTACCACCAATTAAGCATTACAATGCCTAAAATTTAGGAAGCTTGCCAAGGAGAATGACTTACGTCAATGACTTATGTTCTCAAGATCTCCATACAGTGAATATGGAAACCAAGGGTAATGAAGAACACCTAGCTGCTGAACAGGGAAGCATCTACAGAGGGCGCTGACAGACATGCAGGCCCCTGCTGTAACTCATGGTGCTTTACATGAAGTGCCATGAATTACAGTGCCCCCTCCCCCCCGACCTAACAGACATTCACCTGTTGGTTTGGGGGATAGGGGGGAATCAAGCCTACTTGAGGATCCCGAGGAACCTGACTGCAGCTGAGGAGATGCCCTTCCCCTTAGCCCTCAACCCTTGCTTCTAGCTCTGGGGCTATCAGCAGGAAGGGAGAGGAGAGGGAAAGCAAGCTGCCATCTGGAGTTTGCCATGATAAATTCACTCTATGGGAAAACAAGTTCCCTAAGGTGCTTTGAGGTGAAGCCCCTTCATTTGATACCTCATTTACTGAAGGTTAACCTGTCAAACAATCAGCCACTTTAAAAGTGCTCTGCAGCCGTGCATGTGTATCACAGCATGTCTGTAGAGTGCTTTTAGAGGGTCAATCATGTGACAAATGTAACTTCTGTCTGCTCCCAGAGAAATATTAAGCACAGGGATATGCCTTGCTCTCCCCTGCTCAGTTTAGGGGTCTGAGTCAGGGCTCCTTAACAGGCCTCTCTGTTGTCTTGGGATCCAGAAATACTTAAAGAGGCATGTGCCTGACCCACAGTATGCTGCTTTGAGTTCCCTGTGAAGTGCAGCATCCCATATTTACTCATGCATGTGGCCAGTGGTAGTCATACCAGTCTCTTGGATTATTTCTGTTTTTTTTATCCAGTGACTGTCTGATGTCAATACATAGTCAGGAAACATGGACCAGAACCCAGTGGAATATCCTAAATTATAAACTCTCCAGAGTCAGACCTCCTTTTGCTTGCTGTTCTTCTGTCCCCATGACTCCTGGAGTCTTGGCTGCACAGTGCTATGGTTCTTCAACATGAGGGGTGGAGGATGTCTCTACTCTTCTTATTTCTTAGCTTGGTGGCTAGGACAATCTCTTGTGAAAAACAGAATATGTGGGTTTGAATCCTTTCAAGTTGAAGAAGGTCTATAACTTTGGTGTCCCACTTTCTGAGTGACTACTTTGATCACTAGCTAGTTATACTTAGTATAGATAGTGTCATGGCCACCACTGTCATTTTTAACTAAAGTGATTGTGGCAGCTATGAATTCTGTTGGATTCAGTGCTGTTGGTGTTTGGTATGTTCTGAGCATGCTTGCTGACTCTGGAGGCCAATTTTCTGCTCCATTTTTTTTTTGATCATGACAGAACTCAGACTGAGATACTTTCACATGTGCGGAAGCCTAAATCTAGACACGTAGGGAATTTCTGGTATCAAACTGTAGTTACCAAACAAACTGGGGTGCCCAAAGGGCTTTATATCCACTGGAGTTAGGGTTTTCTGGATTGCTTTTTCTTTGGACTAGGACACCTAAAATTTCCCAAGTTCCACTTTTAAGTGCTTAAGACAGGAGTTGTCAAATGGGGGTATGCGTAACCTTGGAGGTACTTGAGAAGGCCCTAGGGGGTATGCATGGGCAGGTGGGGACAGAGTGCCGCCACATACCGTCCTGTGGTGCCGCGCAGGTGTCACCCACCTGACTGGCTGTGGGGGGGCAGGGGAAACTTCTACGTGGCTCTTGCTGCTGCTCCGTGTCTGGCTGCCCTCTCCCAGCCACCCCTCTGGGGTACACTGCTCCGTGTCCAGCCACCGGGGTACACTAATCCAAAAGGGTTGATAACCCCTGGCCTAAGGTGTCTTTCTAGATCTATAGTTATCTGATTACAATTATCTCTTGGTAGTTTTACGAAATGTTTTCATACGTATGAAATATCCAATTTTCAATTTGGATATTTGACTGGTAAGATGTTAGGGTTATATAATTTATTTATTCAGATTTTCAAAATGCAACTATAGGCACCTTTCCAGAACTCTGGGAAACTATCCCATAAATTATAACATGAATATAAATGAAGGATGAGTTATCAATAGAGAATATAACTTCTGCTCCCTAATTGCCCGCCAGTGTTTTAAATTCAGCTGGCAGAATCCAGTGGTCAGTGAAGACTAAGTGGAAGGCAAATCCATTCAGATCAAAAAGGCCCATAACATATGCATATCTGCTCATTTTCCTTGCTAAAGTGCATGATGCTGTGCCCTGCCAATATTTACTAATGGCTTTCCTTTCTTGTCTTTTTTGTTTCTTGGATTTAACTTCATGCAGTTACAAATTACTTTAAAGTCCCAAGCCCAGAACCACAACTCCTGCTGCATGGCATATTTTAATCTTGTGATTAGTGTCACTGAAGTCTTTAATACAATCTGACCACTTGCGCATAAGGTTAGGCATATACTTAAGTACCAAAAAAGGCCCATAAAACATGAATATCTGAATTTATCCTTGCACACATGATGCCAAGCCCTGCCAATCTTACTTCTTTTTTTGAGTATTATTAGCTGCTTTCCTGAATAAAACATCATTCCACTCCTGCATATATCTCCTGGAAGAAACAATAGCATATTTAGGCTCTTTATTTAGTGATTGACTGTTTTCTTCATCATATACTGAAGTCCGGAGTCTATAAACTATTCTCTAGCAGTATTTTTAAGGTTGAATAGTAATTACGATAATACAAGAGGTTAAAGAGATGGGCATGATTAAATGCTGCAGTAACCCCCAACACCATTTTTTAACACTTTATACACTTCAGTAAGGAGAAATGTTGATTTGCGGATTGGGGCCCAGATGTTTGGGTCAGTGAACATAATTACCCCTAATTTAGAGATAAGAAAACTGAAGTACCAGTATAAACACACATTTTAAAGGCCATATTATTAACATTATTTGCTAGAATTATGTTTAACCATACCAAGGGCCAACCTCTGATAATTATTTGTTGCATAGATGAGACCTCAATTTTTTGCATGTTGCACAGAAGTTTGTAGCAGAGCTAAGAAAGTATGTCTATACAGTGCCACTCAGTGTTTTGTGCAGAGCTGAGGTAATTCTGCATGTACTAGCTTCTGAACTGGAAGCAGTGTAGTGTCTTTATGGCTAGGTGCAAGCATTCAAAAAGACTGAGTCAGAATAAATCTAAGTTTTTTCTAAGCAGTATAGTTTAGATCAGTAGTGAACAGAATACACATTTTTCCTTTTGGTAGTGGGGGGGCGGGGAAGGGGAGGGCATGCAGGCTGCCTATCTTAGACTGGGTTCTACCAGTTTTAAACCAATCTGTGTGCCAAACTTTTATGGGCTTAGACCAGTTTCCCATCACTTATACCAGTGAAAGTGTAATGTCGGTACCTGGCCTGTGTATATTGTGCCTGATTTAATAAACTTTGTTTTGTAGCAGACATAAGTAACCCAGGAGCAGTTCTATATTGCTTCTTGTTTGGAAGCTAGCACATTGAGCTAGTTTGGGTATCTCTGCAGAGTACTTGCACAGACTCCAGTATTGCAAGCTTGCATGGTCACAGCTAGCTTGGTATACTTAATACACAACACTGCATTGTGCTATGTAGATATAACCTTTAGAATCTAAGCCTCCTGACATTCTTTGTATTTTAACCACAAGATTATCCCAAAAAATGTCCATAAAACTACAGGTTGAACAGAGATTAATTGCTGACTTAATTAGTAAACATTGCCAACTGTTGTGATCAATTTGTAAGCAAGCCAAAAACCACAACAAAGTAGGAACATTATACAACTTAAATCATGTGTATGTGTAAGGGAGATGTTGACCCTTTGCACAAATATATGTAAGCCAACTCATGTGAAAAGCTTCTCATCAGTGTAAATTAGCCAAGAACAGCTCTGGGTTGCTGTAGCTGAACTATTTTTGGTACTTCCTGGCAGTTCACTGATAGATAGCACAGGTATCTCTTTGCAAATCGCAGTATGGAAAGCAAGTCAGAACACACATTGTTTGCTACATCACTGTTATTTTTACTTAGTTAAGAGGCATTGTTTAAATCCCAGATCAGCCCAATTTTCACAAGGATTCTGTGTTCTCATTTTAAGTGAGAAATGGTAACTGGTTGAGTAAATGCAAAAAAAATCCTACATGTCTGAAGAGGATTTAATAGCTTTTTTTTAAAATCAGTGACTTTCTGTCCAGATAAGGGAGCACATTTGCAGAAGGGAAACATACTTATTAACATAAAAATGGCATGTACACATGGCTTAGTGCACTTTTTGTAACTGTGCAAGCGAGTTCTTAGACACCTAATTGCCCATCCTGAAGTGTAAATTGCTTAATTTGCATTCCCAGTCAATTAAAACATGCATGTAAATACTGTTTCAGGTGAGCGTACATTTTGTTTACATTCAGATCTTTGCCTACTTTTAGAAAATACAACTCATCTTTTTTTTATATGAGCATCTTGCTTCTTACAAGTTTTTAAGAATGAGTCTTAACAGAAAGCAGATGATTTCAGGAAGTTGAAACAAAGAGGAAAATCAAGTCAAAAGAGAGGAGCTTTTAACACTGCAGAAGTAAAATATATAACATTAAACTGAAGACACCATGATAGGTTTTTAACTCTTTGAGTGGTTACAGCAGTTAGCCTTTGTCCTAGTCAAGCAGAAAGAAAGACAGGAGGCAAAGGGACACATTTTAATTAGGTTACAACTTTTAACTCATCTGGGCACAATCTAGTAATAAATCATACATTGTGGGTTGTTGTTCTCTCCTTAAGTGTTCCCACTTGTTTGAAGGTTGCCATGAACTCTGCAAATTCATCCCAGCCCCAGATACCCTCCCTGTAATGGTTAGGGGAAATTCAGGAGGGAGGGTGCAGTGGTGGTTGTGTCCTCACTGTGCCAGATATAAGCAATCCCAGTCTTTGTCATGTGATGAAAAAGGCATGATCTGCTGGAAGAGAGGTATATGTCCCTTTCCTCTTAGATTTGGTTTGGCAAGGGTTTGGTAATCTGCCTACGCTTTTTCAGTCAGCTTTGGTGGTATTCCTTGGCTTCTCATCCCAAGAGAGACAGGGCAGTATTAAAAAGTCATGATGCCTTTTATTACCAGTGAAGAAAAAACCCTACCTTCAAAGTTTCAAAGAGCTCATTCTGTGGTGCAGCACCAGTATGTCCTTATTTAAATGAGAGGTAAGAACTTAAGTCTACCTTACAAGTTCCAGCTTGAGACACCCAATACCATATAACATTTCTTAAGAGGATACATCTCCTATATTGATTGCACCAAGATAACACTTTGTATTGTAGGCCATGATGGTTTGGAAAAGACAAGTGTCACAACCCCTCTTCTGGGTGCTTTGTTTCTATTTCTGGCATTGTCTGGAGGGTGCTTTGAGTCTAAAAAAGTTGAGAGAACCACTGGCAGGGGTTCCCAGATGAGCTCCAATTATCTTCCTGATGAGAGGGAATTAAAGCAGTTGCTTTAATTTTCTTCAATTATTCCTTAAGACAAATCATAGGGAAGACAAGGCAGCCAATCTCTTCTGGGATGAGTGAACCTTTGCCATATCTGCTATATAGAATGAATTGGCTGCTGTGGAATACCTTGAAAATATATGGATGTGTGCTGTTTCTTGAGATGTAAGGGCAAAAAGGTCACATGCACTCTATCTACTCTCAGTAATTGACCAGAATAAATTTTTTTGGATACCCAGGGACCAACCCTCCCCCTACCCCCACCTCCTGCTCTGCTCCCTTGCAGCATGGAGAACAGCTGAACATGCAGTATGTGGCACTGCAGACATGTCTGCGGTGCCACATACTGCATGGTCATGCTCATCTGGATGCAGCCATGAAAGCCAAACAATCTAGTTGGAAGTACTAGAATGTCATTCCCACTATGTGTCCGCTATGTGTTTTCTTCACAATAAATCACTCTAATATCATAGCATGCACTGTTTTGAATTGGTTGAAAAATATTAATAGAATCCTAGAGAATTAGGGTTGGAAGGGATCTCAGGAGATCATCTAGTCTAACCTCCTACTCACAGCAGGACCATCCCCAACTAGATCATCCCAGTCAAAGCTTTGTCTAGCTGGGTCTTAAAAATCTCCAAGGATGGAGATTCCACAGCCTGTCTGGGTAACCTGTTCTAGTGATCTGCTACCTTCCTACTGAGAGAGTTTTTCCTAATATTCCTACACTTCCCTTGCTGCAACTTGAGACTCTTGCTCCTTGTTCTGTCATCTGCCTAGAAACAGTCTAGTTCCTTCCTAGGGATTCTAGAGATCTTGCTTTCTGATGAGTTTTGGGAGCATTCTTCTATTTTTGTAAGTTCTCAGGAAGATAAAAATGTCAGAAATATTGCTTTTTGAGCTGTAACAATTTTCCCCATCAACAGTTCTGGAGAAACAGTTGGGTTTTGAATTCTGGAACACCCTCTGACTCTTTCCCTGACTTTCTCGAGGGTCCAGTGTATCAAGAAGTGATTAGAAGCGTATGTGATGTTTTTTATATTCAAAAGCTAAATGGTGAATCAAAATCTCACTAGGTGAAATGAAGTCATATGACAGCTTAAGTAGGAAAGCATGCAAAGTCTTAAATCTGATACAGTTTTTACTGGTGCAAAACAAATGTTGTGAAAATAGTTTCATAGATGGTCAACAGAGGGCAGGAATATTTTATTTCTAAAAAAATTCCAACTGCCACTGTTTGCTATATCCATTCTAACTAAAGAGTTGAGTACTTTAAGTCTATTTTGTCATATTACAGTGATATAAATCATCAGTTATAATTTAAAAAGACACTGTCAACCCCTTTGAGGAGCTAAATGTCCATTTTAAAGCAATTGGCGGATATGAGTTATGACTACAGGCATTTAATTTCTGTGTTTAGATTGTAAAAACCACAGCATAAAAAAACTGAAATATTGCTACTACTCAGTTCTAGAGAAGAATCATTTCTCTGATGAATTCTATAAAGTGCAGTAGTTCTTCCTGATGTGAACTGCTATATCACTATTAGGGTAGAATTATATTCTTGAAATTCATGATTGTTTGAATTTTAAGTACTGTAATAGAGATTCTTTGTAAAGACATGGATCTCCATCTGACTTAAAACCTTAAGGAAGTTTAGTAATACCTCTTTTAATCTCTACCTGCCTTCCTTAGTAATTGAAACAGTGTTTGTACTTCAGCTGGACAGAATACCTAACAGGTTCTGAGTGCAGGATAAAATCAATGTCATGTCTATTTAATGCAAGGGAAAAAATTAGAATGGATTTAAAGGAGCTTTATTCTGAACTCCACCTTTCTCCCCCAAATATATTTTAGCCTTGAAACAACATGCAGACATAATCCCTTCAGGAATGTTAACTTCTCATGTAAACACATCTCCAGCAGGTCTTGTGCTGCAAGAATTTTTTTTTCTTAGAGTCTGGAAGTGAGATTTTCTCTTGAAGAATATAAACCATAAAAATTTAGGTCTGGAATATGTTACCTTGGTCATGTTGATGCAGCCTTACTCACATGAGGAGAGCCACTGAAGGCTATTCATGAGCAAGGGCTCACCAACATTATTTAAGGTCTTTGACTCTGGGCCTGAGCAGTCAGTTTAACTACAGTCAGTCTGCTCAGGTGAGTCAAAATTAATGTTCAAATCTTAATGAGTTTTTTTAAAACACTGTTTGCTTTACTGGCATGTTTTGAGATTCACCTGCACAATTTAATTTACATCCAATAATATTTAACTTTTCATGAAGAAACCAAAAGGGAGAAAAGGCTGTTTTCCAAAACTTGCAGTTTTTCTTCATCCTGAGTCCTCCTCATGAACACATTCCTATAATTCTTCAGCAGATTTTGACTCTCTCAGACCATTAGATAAGGCACTTTTCTATTATGTGGGTTCACTGAAGAATGCTGGCCACCAGCTCCAGGCTTTTAGATCTAGGGAGTTACAGCTTGCAGGGGTGAGTGGTGCCTCCTGAGTCTGGGGGGGCGGGCACAATTTGTGGGCAGGCCCAGGGGCAGGTCAAAAGCCCCATATCCACTCCTATACTTATGTGCCATGGCTTAGTGCCTGGCTTTCTCCCCACCCCACCAATATGCCACTGGCCCACGCAGCAAAAACCTGCCCCATCCTGAGCAGTGCTGAGGGCTAATCTTAAGAGGGGCATGTGCTCCCCCTGGACCCCCCCCACCAGTTTCCTGTGACAGCTTGTGTACCACATTCATGATGGTTTCAATGTGGGGAGAGGTAGCAAGGACTAAGTTATGCAGGTCTTCATAGATTAACATTAGTTCTTGAAATTGAACTTGGAGGAAGGCAATACACCTTCAAAATTAATGAAATATTGTAGTTTTTAAGTGTTGGCTAACCGATAAGCAGCTAAATTCTGTACTATCTGTATATTTTAGGTAATCTATGTGTTCACCTGTGTGGTGTTGAAGAGATGCATTTTGAAACCACAAAGCCATGGACTGTAATGAGTCCTGGGTCAAATACAAAATTTTTTTAGAACTTTACAAGAAGTAGGAGTTCAGTGAAGAGAAGCAAGTGACAGAAACCATAAGCATTTCAGTCAAATTTGGATTTGAAGTAACTTCTTCCACACCCAAGTGTCACTAAATTTGCCACAATGTTAATTGCTTAAACTTTATGTTAGTTACTCTAGCCAGATAGAACAAAAGTCACGGACTATTCTTTAGTCTAAACTTACACTTACCTCCTGAAGAGCCTAGTTGTAAATTTTGGATAAAATGGATTGCCTTGTTTTAAAAACAGAATTTGCTTAAATACTTTGCTGTTAGGCAGATGGGTTTCATAGCAGTTTATTGGATACAAATAAACCCAAGAATGATTTTGTATACATCTCCCATTATACTGATTTATGCCACTATAGAAAAAAATTGCAACAATATTGGCCCTCAGAAGCGCAGATATTTTTGTGTAGATAATTGGATACTTTTCATATTTATCCTACAGCAATTACAAATATGTCAAGTCAATGGGTGAGATCAGGAACAAAGAAGATGCTCTCTGAAACCTTATGCATTATCACTTCTGAGGTTTTTGATGGTCTCATGAAGAGTACCAAATTATCTACATAAAAATTAGTGTATTTCTGTGGTCAGCAGCATCATGAAATCTAGTCAGTTTACCAAAATGAGTTAAAAGTGATTCTAAGAACCATTTCTATTCTTGTGTTCTCCTGTAAATTTTGCAATGTTATGATTACATTTTCTTCTTTTATGTCCTGTGTTGTGTTGCAGGACCCCCACAAAGACAAGGGGAAATACGGTAATACAGGGAGAACATTAAACTAACTTTATGCAACAATCCAAGGCCATAATAATGCAGGAATAATATCTAAGGACTTCTCCTTTGTGTGAAGCTGTGCTCTGCATTTTGGCTTACTCCCTTAGATCTTGTCTGTTTCTCTTCTTGTAACAACAGAGTATTGAACTGGCTACTTTTGTGCCTTCAGACCTTGCTGGTATGGACTGGTATTCTCTGATCAGGAGTGGGAGACTCGTGGTGAGGTGGATAGGGAGAGTATAATGAAAGGAACAGGGAGAAGATGTGGATGGAGGAGATCCAGGTACCAATTCAGGACATAATTTAAACATATTCTTAAAGTTAAGCATGTTATGTAAGTGCTATCCATATCTAAACTAAAGATGCTTTTCTGAATTGGGTCTGAGGTAAGAGGCTAGGACAGAGAAAAGGAAATGGGATATACAATGGACTAGAGAAAGAGAAAGACATGAATGAGAAGACAGTCAACAAAGAGAGAGAAAGACAGTTGAGGACTTGTAGGAAGTTGAATGTGGAGAGAGAGAAAAGGAAGCATGAAGATGAAATAAAGGGCAGTTAGAAATGTAGAGATAAGAGGAGGCTGAATAAGATGACCTAGCATGGGGAAAATTAAAGTTGATCACAACAGGACAAGAATGTCACATTTTTAGCAGCAAAATGTTCACAGGTAGCACTTATTTTTCAGGGCAGGGGGGCGTTGCTTGAGAAGCATCTGGTTCCCCAGCACCATCTCACAATGCACATACTTTTGAGATTCAGGACCCTCATGGTCTTATTATTTATGTTGCAGTATCACCTGAAAGCCCCACACAAGATTATGGCTTTTGCGAGGTGGGAGCTATAAAACACACAGAAAAATATCCTGTCTTGGAGCAAGATTCAACTGTGCACTGTGCATACCTCTAATGTAGCAAATAGGGAAGGAAGATTCAGGATGAGTGCATCACACTGATATCTCACAAATGATGTGGATTAGATATGTGCATGATTTGATGATTCCAAGGCATTTGTAAAAAGTGTGCATGTGTGACTGTGGGTGTGTGTTAGCATAAACAAATGGCTATTCACTGGGAACTCATCTGTTCTGTTAAGTGAAGAAGGACAAACACAGCTACCTATTAGAAAGCGGAAAAAGGAGGACCCAGGATGGAAGCTGAATTTGAAGAGAGAGAAGGGAAAGCATAAAGATGAAAAAGGAGAGCTAACAGGGGAAAATCTGAGATGAAGAAATAGAAAATGGGAAAAAAACAGCATGTCTTTGTCAAACACATGCAAGAACTTCTACCTTAGATTATTCAGGCATCTTAATTTCAATCCTCAGAAAGATACTAAAACAAAATATTAAACAATCAATTTATAAGCACCTAGAGAATAATAAGGTGATAAGAAACAGCCATCATGGTTTTGTCAAGAATAAGTCATATCAAACTAATAATTAATTTCCTTCTTTGACAGGATAACTGGCCTAGTGGGTAAGAGAGAAGTAGTAGATATGAAATAGATCTTGACTGTAGTAAAGCTTTTGACAGTCCAACATACCAATCTTGTAAGCAAAGCAGGGAAATATGGTCCAGGAGCAATCACCATAAGATTACATCCCCCATCTTAGCTGGATAAACATTTTCACCCAAAGAGCAGTTATCAATGGTTCACTGTCAAGTTAGTGGGGTATTTCAAGTATGATCTTACAGGTGCCATATCCTATTCAGTACTTTCCTTAACAACTTGGATGATGAAATAATACACTTAGGGATGCTGTGGATGGCATCAAGCTGGGATGAGCTGCAAGCATTTTGGAAGACAGGACTGAAATTCTAAATGATAATAATAAATTGAAAAAAATTCAGAAACAAGATGAACTTCAATAAGGCCAAGTGCAAAGTACTTTTGTTTGAAGGAGAAATCAAATGCACAAATACAGAATGAAGAATTACTGGCTAGGCAGCAGTACTGAAGAAAAGGATTTGGAGTTATAGTGGATCACAAACTAAATATGAGCCAACAATGTGATGTTGCAAAAAAAAGGCTAATCTAATTCTTGGATGTATTAACATGAGTATCATATGTAAGACATAGGAGGTAATTATTCTGCTCCACTTGGCACTGGTGAGGCCCCAGCTGGAGTAGTGCATCCAGTTTTGGGCACTAAGCTTTACAAATTATGTAGACAAACTGGAGAGAGTCCAGAGGAGACCAGCAAGAATGATAAGGAATTTGGAAAAGATAACCTAAGAGGAAAGGTTGAAGGAATTGGATTTTGTTAGTCTACAAAAGAAAAGGCAGGAAAGAGGGGCATGATAACAGTTTTCCAGTATATAAAAGTTTGTTATAAAGAGGGTAGTGATCATCAGTAGTTGTCCGAGTCTGCTTCAGGTGCAATAAGTAGAAAGGTTGACTTTCAGCCAAAAAGATACAGTTTAGATACTAGGAAAACTCTTTAACTACAAGAGGAGTTAGGTGCTGGAACAGGCTATGTATAGGGATTGCAGAATCTTCACTGGAGTTTTTACAGATGGGTTAGACAAACATCAGTTATGGATGATATGGATGTACTTGATTTGGCCTTTCTGTGGGGGGTTGGATTAGATGACCTCCCCAAGTCCCTTGCAACCCTGCATTTCTATGATTTTCCATTTATGTCAGTTATTCATGCAGTTCACATCAGCTCCCAACAGAAGCAGGCCTTAATGAGGGGTTTGAAGAATGACCTTCAGGATGAATCACAGAAGGCTGTTGCTTTCAAGAATGGCAAAGGGAGGAGATATTTGTAGAAGTAGTTCATGAGCATTGAAGGTTGGTACTCAGAGAGGGGGGAAGGGGAGCATAGTGGCCAATGTGTTATACATTAGTATGGATTTAAAATTTGAGCTTGGGACATAGATGAGCACTATTACCTATTGCCCTTTTAAGAGTTTTTATCAGGGATTCTTGACTTGACTTGAAACACTTTTTTATTAATTTAAATTTCATAGAGAGCCTAAGGCTGAAATATTAATGGGATGTTTTAAAAAAAAATGTATTTTAAGATGGAGTTATGGTTCTCGGCAATTTCCGCCCTTTTTCTTATGTCTTGATATATATCTGTCTCAGCTGATAATTCAAAAGTGAAAAAGCTTGCCAATGGGATTTGCAAAACACAGCTTTAGTGGTGCTTTTCTCTCCTGTAGCATAGGAGGCTATGAGGTTTTTTGTGTTAGAAACCTAAGTTTCTTATAGAGTGCTAGAGGACGTGTTCTAGCAGTGAAGTACAGGACAAACAGGAGTGACAGGACACAGATCTCTCTGATCCAGTTGGTCCTTCCAGTCCTATATGCCCATTAATATCCGTGATATTTGCTTTTTGGTCATTTTACTTACAGCAAGCCAAATTTTGAAGTCCTAACACATTTGAGTAAATTTTTGCCCAGGAGTTTTTCTTGAGATACTATGACTGCTTGTATTATATAAGGGATTGATCCTGCACCATGCTAAGCACTCTGCCTCATTGAGCCAGTTATTTAATGTTTAAGTTCACGAGTCATCCCACTGAAATTAAAGGTGAGTGCACTGAAGTGCTCTTTTGGTTATTTGTGGGCATTATGCTCAACGATTGAGAGGACTGAAACCAATGTGTCTTAAGATAAAAGATTTAAGTGTTCATCCCATGACGTGTACCCATGGTGCAATTGCTTAATTTTGTGGCTTGGAGAACTTCTATTCAGGTATCTGTGCTGCAAAATTCATACACCCAAAGGTGTGAGGCCACATCCTTGCGGCTTTAGATATTTTACAGTCTGTTAACTGAAGAACTTTCTAAGAGCCAAATCCAACCATTCTGCACCACAGCACAATATACTGTATTCCATCATTGGAGGGACAGAATCCTCCCCAAGGAATGGGACATAGTGCAGCTACTTTGCAAATACCAGTACATCCCAAATAGAGCTTCTGTTCTGCCTCAATCCCCCTATATCTCCATGTTTAGGTCTGAGACCTGTATAGCCATGGTACTAGCCCATGTTTACCCTTACTTGTTTCACAGTGATGTAGAGTGACATTTTATAGAATTTCTTTGTGGGGGCACTTGACTGCTTTGTGTCCATACTCCTTGACACAGCAGAACAACCATAGTTCTGTCTTTTAGGATGTTAAAGCCTGTGTGAGAAGGAGAACGATTGCTGTAAGTACATACTCATACTCATTAATATACCATCATTACTTTTACACTTTTTCCAATATTCTTTCCTGTATCTTTAAACAAAACAAATCATATAAACAAGTTAACAGTACGTAGGACTGGTTTAATGCACAACAGAAACAAAGTCATTCAAAATTAAGGCTAGATCTTAATTATTAATTCACCGTGGTTGTGTATATATATCCTAATGCATGGTATGTGAGAGCACCTACTGCTTGTCATTTGCCACAAAACCATGGATGCCCCACAGAATGAATTAAGGATAAATCCTCTTCCTTGCCTCTGAATTTCCTCTCTAGTTTGTTTAAACTGAATTCATAATGTTATACAAAATAAAAGAGTTCTTTTGTGTGCCAGGGTGTGTGTATGAATTAATAGAATTTTTAAATATATTTTAAATTTTTATCATCAAGAAATGCTCCATTATCAGATAGATGATAAAATGTCTTGAATAGTTGACTCTGGGGCTTTCACTAAACTGCCCATGAATGCTGAAACCATCTGTTTTTCTGGACGTTTGTCAGGGTGAGTGTGGCAGAGGCAGCTGTTTGAAAAGGGACGCTTTGGATGATGAACCAGCCCATTGTTTCTAAGCGATTCACTTGCATTCAGAGGCTCTACCCAAGCGTACTATAGAGCAATCAAAATCAAACTATTGTTTGTACCAATCATATTGATCTGAAAAGAACGTGGTGGGATGACCGCATTGTAGATGCAAATAGTTGTTTAGAGCAGCTGTATGCTAGCCAATATGTACCACAGTAGGAAACCCACTTGGAAGCTAGAGGGCTCTCTGCACCCTACTGGGGAAAAAGAAAAGATTATGCCAGATTGAACTCTGGTTTCAAGCAAAAATGAAGACACAGGTTTGTGGCTATTGCTAGTAATTTGCTTTTACTGAAATAGTTGACATTAACCCTATGGTGCCAAAGTTAATAATTAAAACTGATTGGTTTTCCTGTATGCAGACATGCAAACTGTAAAATAAAGAGTTTATAAACAACATAATTACCTAAAGACAATACAGTAAAAAAAATTATTTCTTTGGGCTTCAAATGTCAATATTTTACAAAAAAACAACTAAAATTAAATGTTGGATTATTTTAAATCATTTGTGCACATTCATACACAGTTTAAAGTTTTCATAATTTTTTTATGATGATGAAAATATAGCAGCTGATATGAAACATATTGTGGTGTTCATTTCTCTGTTACATATAAATGTCTGATCTATGCAGAAAGCAGAAGGAAAGATCATTTTTAGTGTATATAATGAAGATCATAGCTTTAGTTTAGAGTAACTGAGAAAGCCACACTTCATCCATTAACATTTAAGCTTTTTAGTTGTCCTTGTCACTTCATTGCATGCATGCTAATATCTTCTCATATAAAATTTAATCTGTTGAACTAAATGAAGGAATTAGTATCTGAAAGACATCTTTCATTAAGCAATTAACGAATCTTTCTAACAAATCTACAAAAGCATATGTGTTTATATTTAATAAGTATTTGTATGATCATCCAATTACTGTGCATGGATACATCTTCTTTTGTTTGTTTTTAGAATTACATCATCTAAACTTAAAGTCAAGCTCTAATAATGCTTTAGTAAACACATTGTAATTGCCAACTGCTCTATCTAGACTACTTTGAGACTACTTGTCTTTCAAAATCATTGTACAGTCATGGAGAATGAGTAAAAAAAATGTGTTTTCTCTATTTTGACTGAATTACTCTTTATTTTATTACAAATCACCTTTCAAATGTTTTCTTCTCAACTTAATTTCTAGCCTTCTTTTGAAATAGGAACAAGACTGTAATATGAACATTATTAACTCGGCTTCCCAACTTCAGAGGAAATAACTTCGTCATCTGTGTTCTTTCAGTTGATAAATATAACTCACCCAGCCCTGGGACTGACCCCTGCCCCTGAATGGGCAATTTTTAGCCCCCACCAACCCTTCCACTTCTGGTTAGGCAACCCTCACCCCATCCTGCCAACTCCCCCAGCCCTACACCCCCCTCCCCTGCAGACCTGCTAGCCCTCCTCATCCCACTGCCCCTCCTTCCACCTCAAGTTATTTACACCAGGTTCCCTGAGCAGCTCTGGGCACTGGTGAATACCTGTACATACTGCTTCCAGTCTATGATCATACACCTTAAAGTAAGCTGCATGGTCATAGACCATATGTGGCAAACATCTGTACATACACTTAGACATAAATGGGTTTAGACACATTCTATTGTTATCTGCAAACAATCGGATTATCAGATGTCCCTAACCTTTTGGTTTCTGTGTGAATTTTTGGACTTGAGGGACAAAAATGAGTTTCAGTTTCCAAATTAAGTTTGAGTTAGAGTTGGCTAACAGATTTGCTAATTGTCCTGTGTTCCAAAAGTTTAATCCAATGCTTTTATGTATGTGTTTATGTAAATTAAAAAATGTATTCATGAATAAACAACCTGACTTCTAAAAGATGGGAAAATACATGGGAGGCTAGGATGTTCCCTTTCACTGATTGATACCTCTTTTCATGGGCAGTCCCAATGATTTTAATGAGACTGCTTGTGGAGCAAAGTACAACTCAGTATGAGGAAAGGTGACAGAAACTTGGTCTGTGATTACTGTCTTCATTATGCGCCTTCAGGGAAGCATATTTTGTTCTTGATGTGCATGCACAACAACCATCAGCAATAAGTGAAGGCAATGTGCTGTGCCCCTGACTTAAGGTAAAAGCTTTCTCCTTTGATTGACATGTGTAAACTCCTTCATTCTAGCAATGAGTGAGAGAATCAAAATTTAATGACAGCAATAAAAGAAGGCTAAATTAATTGAGTTTATGCATGAAATAAATATGAAATGATATAAAATTGAACTCACTGTCCAGAATCTTAAATATTGTGGAATGTCATTTGACCTACCTCTCATCCTTTTCTTTTTCACTGAGGGATAGCTTTACCCACTTCTCTTTGTGTCCAAAACCCAATTCCTTCCCATTCTTGATCTACCAATAAATATTTATATATTCGAATATTAATATTCAAGAAGTATTTAAGTTGCCTGGGCTTCACATTTGAAGAAATATGAAGATTGTTTTTATCCATCCTCTTGGATTGCCTCCTCAACCTTCTGAAAGCAGTCTCTGCTACTGTAGCACAATATGTTTCAGTAGGGTACTGAAGGTTATCAGACTTGGTTGATCTGATCATTGCATTGGATCTACAACCAACAGTAGGGTGGTCTAAGCACCATCACTGTAGAATTTTTCTTAGGTGAAGAAATCTACTTTTAAATTTAGATTCCTCAGTTAAGGGATATAGTTTGCTCAAATAGTTTTAGTTAATGTAATTCTGTATTATTAAATAGGCATTCATGGCATGTTGGAAAAAGTGTTTTGCATAGAAACTTAAAATAAGCCAGTGTAAATGAGTGGGGTTGGAGGAAGAACAAGCATTCTTCTAGGATTGGTTTGTAGAAGGGTATTTCAGAGCACAGATTTCCTTTTCTGATTACATTATATTTTGGCTCAACTCTTTCCATTGTGGAATGTTCCCTAAGGCTAGGGGCAGACATTAAACATAAAACAGTTTAAGTGATCATAAACTGGTTTAAATCTGTAACAGAACAGAAGTTTAATAGAAATAAACCAGTTTGAAAATGGCTGAAACCGGTTTGAGATAAACCTGGTTGAATGTAGTATCAGACTTAACCGATTTGGGTCAAACCGGTTTATGTAATGACTGTCCCAGCTCCCTTCCTGGTCTAAGTTAAATCAGAGCCCCCCACCATCCCAGCATGCTCTCTGGGCTGAGTGGGGTTCTCTGCTCCAGAAAGCTGGGCTGGCCCCTCCCTTCTGCTCCCTAGCTGCAGCTCCAGCAGAGACTGATGGAAAAGCAGGGTCTGCCTGGCTTCCTCCTGCTCCCCCCTCCCCATCACCACTCCTTGCTGAAGCTGGAATTCCCCCCTCCCCTCTGCCTTACACAGACAAATCTCAGCATTAGCTAGCATACCACATGCTGGCTATGGTCTGGTCCTTGCTGTGGGAGATGGGACAGAGGTAGACAGGACAGTGTAGGCTTAGGGCTTTTTGGAGCTAATCAACAGGTAGCTGGGGATGTTCCTCTGTTCCTTCCTTGGAAAAAGTTGTTTAAGAAGAGTTTGGGTGTGGGGGAAGGACTCCTCCCTAATCGGAGTGTTCTGCCTGGGCCTGATCATGCCCCCCTCCCCTCAGCTCAGCACTCTGGAAGGGAAGGGAGGACTGCTCTAGCACCCCCTGGCTTCTAGCCTGAACTGTTGCAGGCATGTTCCTGCATTTCTGGAATGAAAGGGGAACGTCTATCCACCTCCAAATCCGTTCAAGCTTTGCAGGTTAGACTAGCCTGCAAAGATTGAATCAATTCAGTCTCAGACTTTTTGAATGTCTGTCTCTAGCTTAAAGGAGCCCAGCAATACCAGGGGAATGGTTGGAAGGCACAGTGACTTCACACAAATGGCCATAAGCTGCTAGCAGAAGTCTTCAGTGGTTGGCAAAGTATTTCTGAGCATCCAAAAATTCCTGGAGTGACCAAATCTCATCCAATTTGGGAAAAGCTCTGTAATGGAGAGTACAGAGATTTTCTTCTCCTGGAGCTCTAGCTAACGATTTTGTCTCCATTCTTTTCTGCCTACATTTCCACACATGCATGCTAGGAGTTAGACAGCAAGGAAAAATTACTTAGAAAGCCTGCTAATTCACTTGAGTTCAACAAGTTTTCTGTAATTTACAATCTGTCACTGAGAATGATGAGACAAGAATTGCAGGGTAATGGATAAAATAGCATAATTGGTCAAGTAGAAATATAATTGAAAGACACTTTGAAAAGAGTATGAGGAACAAATAAAATACGATGTCTTTCTGGAAACTGAGATTCACTAAGCCTCACCTCTGCCCTCCGCCCACCCCAAATCATCTAAGAAACTTAAATGTTTGAAGTTTAAATTAAGATTTACTTCATAGCCTCCTATTGCCCCCAGTGGGGAAAATTTAAAACTAGTTACATGTCATCTCAAAGCTGAAAAGGTTTGCAGTCTTTTAGATGAGAGTAAATTTATTTAGCTTTGAAGGAATCACAAGTGCAAAGTGTGTTTTTTGTGGCTGAATAAAAACAATGATTACAGTAACTTTTGTCAAATCAGCCACACATTATTGCAGGATTGTAATTGGATGTAGGCATCCAAAGTTGGTATTATGTTAAGCAGCAAATGTAATGGGTAGCATTCCCATCTCACTCCAGACCCTCACCATGTGCTGTTTTAAATTCAAACATCCCTATTTTCTAGTTTAGCTTTGTTGCCAACTTTATAATAGCTGATTATAAAGGGCTACAGCCTATGCTTTTTCCCCGAGCTACATATGTATAGGGTTTTCTTTAGCACCTGTTTGTCTCTTCTCTAGGTTCCTCACTCAAACCCTTTCAAATCCATGGGTGCCCAATTCCAGCGGTTCTTAACCTTTTTATACTCCAGGCACCACTTGGAAAATGTCAGCTCTTAGCTTTCACTCATTTTTGAGTATGAAAAAACAATAGAGCAATTGTTGTATTGCAAAAAACTCAGACCACAACAGTTCAGAATGTTTTTAACACTATTTGAAATGTATGGGTTTTTCTTGTGTATCATGTTTGCATACCTAACAGTGCTAACATTGTGTGAAACCCTTGAAAGGATCTCAAGGCACCCCAGATTGCTCTGGTTTAGAATTACTGTCCTAGTCAATCAATAAAAGTTTTACAGGGTCCTTGCTTACTCCATAGTTAGCTTCAGTTATATCTTGAATGTTGATCCTAAATTCAAGTCTCCTCCACACACAAAACCCTTTAATTTGAGGGTAGTAATATTTTTAACATGAATTGGCTGGCCACCTGGGAGGCATTGCTGAAGTTTACCCATCTGGTCATTTGTTAGCTTGGTCATTCAGAGTAGCTTGAATGTTATCTTGCATTGTGGCTGTTTTTGCTTAATTAGGCTAATTTGAGGCATTAAATATAGTGTAGACAACTCAAATGCTGGAAGCATATAGGAAGCTTAGGAAAGGTATTATCTCCATTGCTTTGTGGGGTAGGGCCTTGAAAGAGCTGGTACATGTCTATGAACCAGACTACTTCATTCTGAAGCTAATATTTCATTCCCTAAAATCTCAGCTTTATTTACACAATTATGTCTCTAGCTGGAGAGCAAGGTCCAGAATTTATTCAAACCGGGTTCCATGGCCCACTGGGTCTTAATATGGCAGCTCCCTTATGGAGTCATGAACAGAGGTGCACATTGCACAGTTTATGAAACCTCTTGACACTTACCCCTTCTGCAATGAGAGGAAAATGGTGGAAATATTTCTTCTCAGCACATCCATTGACTGCCTAGGTGGCTTCAGGGAACAATAGGTATTGTCATGGTTGTCTGTTTGGTCTCTGCTTCTGGATCCTCTAGTTTTAAATCCTGCAGTCTCCCCATTCCTCTTTTCCCTTTCATTGTCCCAAGCATTCAGTTGTAACTCTGGACCTGTGGCTCCATTAAGGGGACTAAAGCTCAAGGAACCCATTGATGCCAGATGATTATGATTATGTTTTTAAAATGTGTGCAACCTACTGTGAAAGACAGCTCATCTTGGCAAGTTTCACAGGAAGAGCTTTATTGGCATATGGACCTTGGAAGAGTACTGTTATCTTTTTCCCTTTGATATAACCCCCAGTGGTAAGAGAATGTTCAAACATCTACAAGAACAGTAATTCCTGTTCTTGTGGTAGTATTTGGTTTCCTGGCCATCACCAATATTTCTTTTTCCATGTTTGCAAATCTCTTATTCCCGAGGTGCCACTTAGATTCTAGAATAAATTAAAAACATTTCCTTTCTTTCCCTAGGAGAGCCAGTATAATGTGCAGCATTGACCAGTCTACTTGCTTTTTTGCAGTGATAAGAATGAAAAATGAAAAATATGGTTTAGGGTGTAAACAAACATTCAGAAGACCTGAGTCAGGTTGGGTGGCTTACTTTGAGCTGCCTAAACCTGAGATGGGTCCCACCGCACACAAGTGTTTGTGTGGAAGTTGGAGAAAATAAATCTTTGGGAGTCGGAGGGGAGGTTGGGAGGGACTGGCAGGATCAGGTGGACTGGCAGATTGGTGGGAGGTGGGGAGGGTAGGGGATGCCTGGTCCAGGGATGTGGTAGTCAAGGTGATAAAAATATCCTGGTCAGGGTAGAGGGGCAGGAGGGCATAAAAACAGCAAAGCCCGGGGACTCTGGAGAGTGACTGGGCTCAGTGCCTTGAAAGTACTCTACATCCATGCCATGACAGAAGTACATAGCTACAGAGCTCTTTAAAAGTGCCCAATTGCCCAACAACTTAACCCTCATGGTTGAGATGAGGGTGCTTCAAAGTGGAGTGCCTTCATTAGGTTCTGTCTGTCCCTACATGCAACTGGGGCTCGGCTGGTGCAGGCCAGCCCCACCCGTGGTGCTGTCTGCAGGAAGGGAAGGGGAAGAAGCTGAGGGCTGAGGTTTGCCTAGCCTGAGCTGGAGGGGAAGCAGGTGGATTGGAGCCCCTCCTCTCAGGGGGGCTCTTGTGGCTCCCTCTCCTTCAGATGGCTCCCCTATCCTTCAGATGGCACTGGAGTGGGGGGCTGGGGGGGGGGTAGAGAAAGGGAGAGAGGCTGTAAATAGGCAGTTCTTCCTGGGTTGGCTCCAAAGTGGACATAACGGGCTCGATCCTCCACCCCCCTGACCCAACAGCAAATGTCTGTTGGGTTGGGGAGGGGAGGGGAAAGGAGGTCACTGTAACACATGACACGTTCTTTAAAGTTCTATGAGTTAGAGTGCCTTTAGTTTATCCTAAGATCAGTTAGGATAGTCTAAATATAACACTAGTGTGCACTATTAGTAGGTAGGTACTTCCACCATGGTAATTGCTGTATGTCTGAGCAATGGGTTATCTGTAGAAAAAGCTTGATCCCTTGCTCCTGATCTGAAAGGGAGTGGACATCACTTCACGCAATGCACAGTACTTCTGGTAGAAAGAACTCTGTCCCCCTGCAGCAATTTTTCTGACTAACGCCTTGCTGTCACTGATGGTCTCTGAATGGAGAGAAAAAAGAAGGAAAAGGCATTGGGGCTGCTGATAGGTATGTGGCATTTAGAGAAGGCTGGAGACAGACTTTTTTAGTTTAAAAATGCCTAATCAGAAAAATAGGATAACTTCCACTCCAGTTAGTTCTTAAATAGTCATAATCTTAATTGACTTCCAAGTTTCCTTTGTACAGTCATTTCTTAATATGTGCTTGGAAACATTTGAATGTATGTACTTAAAAACAAATTTAAAAATATACTTTTTCTGGTGTAAAAGCTGTTTTACAATATGCTTCCCTCAAATCTACAGTTTGCTAAGTTTCTATATCAGAATGTGAACTGAATATGGACTTAGACAGAACTTTGTCCACTAGCTCTGGGGCTGGTAGGAAGCAGACCCTGACCTATTTTTGTTAAAACTTTCTTTATAAGTATTTTTCAAAACTATTTAAAGATTAAAAAGGTAGGGATATTCATTTAAATTTACTTTAAAGATCACTGGTTCAGGACTAATCAATGTATGGTTTATTAATCAGATGTATGTAGCTGAAAGAAGGCAACTACAATTCACTTACAATTGAGATTTTACCCTATTTTAACGTTATTTTAATGAGCTACAGATTTGAATGTGGGCTTTGTTCATCTGTTGCTTCCACTCAATTGCAGTTTCACCCTAAGAAGACACAAGACAGATTGATCAAGCTTCCAGTCATTGTGAAACTTAAATGAAGTGAACAGGGCCTTATGTTTCAAAACCAAATGAGAAGATTAAAGCAAAAAAAAAAAAAGCAAAAAAAAAAAAAAAAAAAAAAAAAAACCCCTGGTTTTTTTTTCTCCTTTTTTTAAATTTTTTTAACTTCTTTACCACTAACC
>NW_017728992.1:127341292-127346964 GCF_001723915.1 Gavialis gangeticus | reverse complement strand
TGCTGTTCTTAAATTTGATTAAGCTACTTGCCACTAAGCACTTTTGGTTTTACTGTAAATACAGGCTAGAAATAAATTTTCATGACCGCAGGCACCAATCAGCAAGTGATACCATGAATAATTAGCACTTAGAAACACTTGTTCACATTGGAATATTTCTTTGATTGCCATTTCCAAAAACACATTCAGATAATGGTACTGTACAAATTTTCTTCAAGGTCTAATTGGGATATATCTGTGTGCCAGCAACTACAGTAGTAGTGTGAACAAACTTTGCAAATTTGCTGATTTTTTTAAAATGCAGATTAGTGTTTTATATTTTGTGAAAACAGGAAAAAAAAATCAAATGGCCTGAGATTTGTTTAGTAAATTGTATCCATTTTTATTTATACAGCATGTGTTTATTTTAAACTGCAACACTCAATACTGTGCAATAGAGGGAAACACCCTAACAACACTGTGACCATACTTAACCTGCCCAAAATGGAGTCAGTCACAACCAGCCATGTGCACGGACACTTTTAACATAGCAGTGAGACTTGATAAACCTGTATAACCAAGTGCCTTCCGTGTGGTGTAGAGAACCCTGGGCTTTTAGCTGTAAGTGAGGTAGTGCATGTTCTGGAAGCAGTCTAGAACTGTGTGCCATTGCAGTCAGCTTGGTTTCCAGCAGCTGAACCAGCTCATTTAAAGGTGGTTTAGATATATCTATCATACTGCAGTATGGAGTATAGACACGCCCAAGTATTCAAAGTTTAAATCACAGTTTGGTCACTTCGGTCATAAATAATGTATTGAATAGTTTAGCCCTTGCATTTTATATACACATTTAGAAATTCTGCTAATCATACCAATGAAGATAATATCACGAAATATATTCCATTAAGCTTCTTTTCTTCTGTAATTTTGCTTTTAAAGCTGATTTACAACTTCTCAAAATGGTGAAGTGTTTTATGTTGGTTTTTGAATTTGACGACTTGGATTTCATATCAGAAATGCAAGCTTGCAAAGTGATCTGCCATGTGGAGCTTTAAATTCCCACTCAAATGATTGTTTTTTTGGCTTAGGGAGGTGATGTATGTAGATTCCATTGGGTCAAGTGGAGTGTAGCTTTTTTCTACTACTTTTTAAACTGAGATATTCAGAAGCAAAATTATACAACAGGTAGTTATAATACTGACACTATTAACAGAACAGAATGAGTTTTCAAATGGGAGTCTGCTGTAGGATCAGTAGAAATGGTCTTTTATTACTAAAAATAATATATGTGTTGATTTACATATTCAAGGCACTTTACAAATATCAAATCCAAAGAAACAGCTGTAAGCTTTATTAGAACAATTTTTAAAATGGGAAACATGAAACAAAAGTTAAAAGGATGATTTTCAGATGCACTGAGCTCCACTAACTTGAGTAGCAGCATCACTTAGACTAAGTAGGTATGTTTACATAGCAAATGTCAATGTGATTGTAGAATGGGTCAGTGTGGTTATGCTAGATCAGTTTGATCTAGTTAGTGCTGGCAACAGTAACAGCAAAAGTATGGTAGCATGGACTTGCCACAGGCTATACACCTCTGGGGATCCTGGGCTCTGGTTTGGTTTGCATGTTGGTGTCTGTGCTGCCACATTTTCAGTTTTGTTATCTGTTCTAGCTGCTTTAAAGCTAATGAGGGTAGGTCTGCTTGTATTACAATCACCTCTTAAGAACAGCACAGCAGGGAATCAATAGTGGCATGGTTATCAGGTTCCCAAACTCCTAATCCTATTCCTGTTTCTCTAGAGCAGGGTTGCTCAACCTCCAGCCCATTGCACCCAATCCCACCATGCAGGACTGGGAGTGCGTGGTGCCAGGTGGGTGGGTGGTTCCCAGGAGCCAATACTACATGCAAGGAGTGGCAGGGAGCAGGACCAAGCCCCCAGGACCCAATCCCAATGCATGGAGCAAGAAACAGGTAGTGCTGGGCCCCAGGGACCAATCCAGCCTGCAGACAGGCCCTACCGCATTCATCTGGTCTATGGGGCCGAAAAATTGAGCACCATTGCTCTAGAGCATAGTGTAATTCCCTGTCTAACCTGAATGGTACAGTAACATCTATCAGTGTTTGAAAGCAACCTTGCAAAGAATGAACACATTTTATATTTGATAGGGAAACTGAGCCATATTCAGCAATGGGTTCTTATACAAGGTTAAAAAGTCCAGTTACCGTCTACCCTGTTCTTGCACATTGTTTGTTTAAAACAATGCATCTCATATGTACAGCATGTTTTGGTATTTTGAGTTGTAGTCATTGCTAGATGTTGCTTTTTCTCATTCTTTTATGAAGATAACTGTTATCTGTAATAGGTAAGTGGTGTGCATGTATATGTGTGCCAGGTGTGTGTATATGCACATATATATGTGCATATGTATCCCTATCTCCCGGTGATGACCTTATCAGTGATGTCCTTTCTATCTCAAGGTAGAATTTGTTACTGAAAATTCTGTGGGACACTTATTTACAATATTTGCACCAAATTCAACATGTATATATTTATTTCCGATGCATAAAATATATTTACAAATATTGTATGCAAATATTTAGAAAGCATTAATAAAATGTTTAAATTGAATTTTAATAATATATGAAGAGTGATTTGTGTTGTATTATACAGAAAGATATGAAGAGAAAAGTACCTGTTATAATGAAATTTTGTAAGTATTTGTGGATTTATTTCCTTACAGTGGCAGGGTCTTTGGCAATAGAGTCAATGGATATTTCTGTATAGCTTCTCTGCGTTAAACAAATTTCTCTTGACATTCTGTATATGTAAGTAACTGAGAATATAGTTTATTTCATTTAGCGTTCAGTCATCTAAAATCAAAGCATTTGGAATATTATTACTTAGCTTTGATGGTACATGGTAGATTACTCATTTATAGGCATGCTCTGTTTAAACTGAAGTTTCCATATAGCACAGGTTACCATCTGTGTTTTTTCATATTATTATTGCCCTCATAATAAGTTCAAGGTGAGGTTTTCAGGCAGTAAGCTGCAAGTCAGTTTTCATATAAACACTTTAGAAAAGCTATCCTGACATCAGCAGCTTATGCAGTCTTCCATCTATAATGTAAATTACTACACCTGCTTTATTTTTATCCTCATTATTTAATGCATGTTTGTTTAAATTTTTTGAAGTATTAAAACTGCTAGGCAAATATATGGGAAAAGGGCATGACTGTTCTTGCAATAGAACACACAAAAGAGGCCACATTGAAACAATAAACATAAAGGTCCAGGAGGTATTGCTATGAGGTTCACAGATACTGTGTTCCAATCAAGCTCAATAAGGGTTGAATTCCTATTATGTTTCTAAAGCCACCAAAAAGACATGGGAAGGAACCAAAAGTTTAAGTCAAATAAAAAGCACTTAAGCCAAGAGCACATGAATGTATAGCTGGGTAATGGACCTTTCATCTCTGAAATAAAAACAGTTCAATTCAATTGGAACTGAAGTTTCCCCTTTGAAAAAGTTTATTTTAATGAGTTTCCATTTTATGCGTGGGCTGTTCTTTAATCGATGCTGCTCCATTGAAGTTTTACCCAATGAAGACACAAGACAGATTGTCCAAGCTTGCGGCTATTGTTAGGAGTTGATGAAGTGTATGGGCCCTTATGGTTGATAACAGAAGTAGATGGTCAAAGCCAATAAATAAAACTTTAACTCTGATTGTTGGGCGCTTTATGCTGAAAAGCTTTCTATTAGCATGAATCTTTGGTTTTGAAGGACTTGTGAACCCAAAGGCAGCTCATAGCTCTGTCACACAAACTAAGTCAGTCAGACAAGCAGCAATCTGTCCTATCTGATAAACCCAGTTTTGTCTTTTAAAATTCTAGACTTCTCTTCAGGAATCAACATTGTTAATATCTTGACAGACCATTAACTTCATAATACATGTTTCTGCTGCCCTGTTGATTTATCATAAAAATTTGATGTTTGTAGAAGTTAAATTCTACTGTCCTTGATAATGTCTTAGTGATGTAAATATTAGAACGAATGATTTAACAAATGTAAACGTGTTCAGTATTTAAAGAAAACTAGGAAAATATTTTTTGTGGCAGCAGTAAGATGATTCAGAACTGTAAAAGAATCCAAAATAAACTGGATTCTCTCTCATTATAGCAAAAATCATAATATTAACCTAGCTTTTCAGTGACAGATGTGGTTTGTTCTATAGATTATTCCAGCGATGCTACAGCCAGTCTGACTCATTTATTACTCAAATTGAATACATCACTAAGAACAGAAGAGCAACCATAAATGCAGTTCAAGTATTCCATATATTTAATGAAGAACTTTTACTTCATTGATTTTTATTATGCAGAAAAGCAATTCTTAAATATTTGCCTTCTATCCTATTCTGTGCAACAGCAGTTAGGGCTAGAGTGCCAGTCGCTGCCCCACATTGGATGTGGCATGCAGTTGCATGGGAGGATATTTAGTCTCAGGAAGCCATCATGTATCTAGGAGTCCCCTGGTTCTCAGGCTAGGGGAAGATGGAAAATGCAATATGTGGTTCTTCCAGCTTCTGTCCGGCTCAGAAGAGTGCAGGGTATATAAATCAGACTGGTTCCTGTTTGATGGGTAAAAAGGGAGCTTCTGATAGAAGCCTATTTGTGTATCCATCAGCTATGTGTCTATACAAGGCTCAAATAAAATATGACTTTTCTGGTTTTTTCATTGGTTCCTTTATGGTCATTATTGCCTTAGGAATGGAGCATCTTCAAGTGCATTATGGCTAATATCTGTCATATATACTTAACTCTGATGTCCTCTCCTGCAAGGGAGAATTGGATGTACCACGTAGTGTTTTGTTTTGGTGGTGATTTGTTGGTAGACTTTTTTTGAATGAACGTTACCTTTAAACTGCAATTACAATCTAAGTAAAGCAGGGCTCTGTAAAGTACTTGGTGATGGTGGGTGAATTGTGTACTTATTCATATTCCTTATACTGAAAAAATATTTATGGAATCTCAGTAGCTGAGATAATGACTCTCGGTAGAACAGTGCAATGTTTGAAATAATGATGGAATAATAAGTGATCTAACTCAGTGTATTTGTGAGTGGATAATTACAATGATAAGATTTGTAATATAGGTGATGAAACTTAGAGGAGGATAGCTTTAAGAGTGCTTACGCAAGTGACATTTTTTGCGTGATTGGGCCCTGGAAGTGTTCTATGGCCATGACTTAACACATGCGCACAGTAGCAAAGTGCTTTTAAAATGGCTCATCACATGAAAAATTAACCCTGGTAAAGTGAAGTATTCAATTAAGGTGCTCAAAAGAGAAGCACCTTAGGGAACCTATGTTCCCTCCTGAATAATTTTTTGCATGGGGACAGGGCTGGGCTGGTGCTCATGCCAGCAGCACCAGCCCAGCCCCAGCCCCAGGACTGTTAGTGGGGGAAGGAGAGGGAGAAGCCGACAGCTCTGTACTGGCTGCTCCTTCCCCCTCACTCCCCTGCTGAAAGCCCCAGAGCTGGGGGCAGGGCTAGGGAGAGGTGTAGTTCAGCAGCTTCCCTGAAGGCTACCAGAGTGCCCCCGCTTGCTGGCTAGGACTGGTGCAGGTAGGCTCCAGTCCCATGGCCCCTGGCCCCAACAGGTAAATGTCTATGGGGGGGGGGGGGGC
>NW_017728992.1:127336793-127341263 GCF_001723915.1 Gavialis gangeticus | reverse complement strand
TTTGGGGGGGGGGGGGGACGCTAACTCATGGTGCATTATGTAATGTGCCATGAATTAAAGAGGGGCTCTGAACATCTCTATGCACCCTAAGTGGTATTTTCCTTAAATGTAGAAAGAAATCTGTTTTTTTTTATAACAAAGCCAAATAATTTAATTAGTTCACCTTAGTATGGAGCCCATATATCTCTCCAGAGGATTCTTGGGTGTAGGAAATAAGTTGAAAAAAAGGATGGTGAGGGATAAGCAGGTCAAGAGTGGAGTGGGAGGGAGAGGACCTAAGAGATATGGAGTGCAAAAATTACATTGAAGTATCAGGAATTTGTAGAAGTCAGGAAGATGAAGGAGTCCCTAAAGTTGTTCTCTTTGGAGCAAACGAAGGAATGCCACGTCTTTAGCAGAGACAGTTCAAGGGATGATTATTTAAGATTTTATGGAAAAGAAATCTACCACAGTCCCCTAAAAATGAAAATGGACTGAATGGGTTAGCTGGCTCTCAGGCTTCCCTCTGCCTAGTCATCTTAAAAGGACATGAATGATTAATACTTTTGTTAGGAATGGAGGATTCTAGGACTAGAAGAGTTACATAGAAACATGCAGAGGTTTGATAATTACATAATTTTCAAATCTTTTAGAACTTGTGGCAGTGTAGCTAAAGAATAGCCTATATCATCTGTGTAAAACATTTTCTCAGGCTTTATACCGGAGATGTTATTTTCACTTTGACCTAGTAACTAGTATTTTCTGTTGTCTCTCAGGATAAATTTGTATCTGAAGTTTTGATTGGACACTCAGTCCACACTTCTCCTTTTCAGAAGCTCTCAACTGGAGTAATATTTTTGCTTTAATATAAATTCATGTCTTCCTTTATTTCACCATTTTTCTTTGCTACCATAAAATACTGTGCATTATAAGCAGAACTGGAGTATAGTCTACTCTTAACCTTGTCCCTGTTGGCAGCTGGCTGCAACTTCAATGATTTGGGACTGAAATTTTCCATGTTCCATGTTGCCTTGGGCTGAATTGTATTGGAAAATTTCAAACAAAATGCTTCAGTCATTCCTAAAAACAAGACTAGAAAAAAAATACATTACTTTTCAATGTTAAAAAAATGGCTGATTTTGAAGCTCTAGCATCACAATACTTTGAAGCAAGGACTTTTAAAGAAGGAAATCTGTCAGGGGATAGGTTTTGTGTGCCTTTGACTGTGCCTTGCTTGTAAAAAAATCAGCCCAGGTTCAGTTAAGTTTTAGGACAGAAAAAATCAAAATTCTCACATGCTTAGAAGAGATGTAAGAGCTAATATAAGGCCATTCCTTCCTCACTGAGTCTCTACACAAGTCTGCACCACTGGGTGACAGTGTAGGGATGGAGTATCAGGAGTTCACTTAGAACTTCCTCCACTATCTAGTCTCTGTCACAGTTACAGGCTATGTACAGACATTACACATAAACAAGTATAAGTGATTGGAAACCTGTAGCAGAACAGAAGTTCAACATATATAGACTGGTTTAAAAATGGTGGAACCTGGTCTAAGATAGACCTGGATAGATGTAGTATTAGATTTAATCAGTTTAGGTTAGAGCAGTATATCAAACTTCTGTACCAGATCCCATAATAAATCTTTTTAGTTCATAGTCCTCTGGCATCACAGGCACTCCTCAAAAGGTGGTGTGGTAGCTCTGGCTAGTGTTCGTCTACAGTGGGTGAGCACTGGGCCAGCCTTGCCCCTGGGCTCTCATAGACAGGAGCCAGAAAAGCTTCTGTCTTCTGCCTAAGCAACCATGTGGAAGGGGAGGGGGGGAATGGAGCTCCCTTGACACATGGTCTTAGCCCTGATCCAGTGGGGTGGGGGGTGGGCACACACTCTCCTGACAGCTGCAGGGAGGAGCCATGCATCTGTCCATGGTGCCAGGAACTGGGGATGGGAAGGGAGGGAGCAGAGCCCCTCATTGTGCAGGTTTCCAGCCTCCCAGCTTTCTGGCTTGGGTCTGGGGGGGTGCTGGCCAGGTCCACGTGGCAGGGGGCTCCACTCCCCACTTCCCCACCCCCAGTTCCTGGAGGACACGTTTGTGGCTCTGAGCTGGGCATCCTGCCTGAAGCTGTCGGGTGGTCAGGTTGGGGGGCATGGGGAAATGGAGCCCCCAACCACATGGCCCCAGCCTCAACCTAGCAAAACTTGGGAGAGGGGCCATGCAGGCTATTCAGGGGTGGGCAGCTGCTCAGTGAAGCTTGAAATTCTCCAGTAGCCAGCTGGGTGGCATGTGCGTGCACCCTCAGCCTGCTGGCCTCAGCCAGTGAAGGCTGCCTCCATGCCCACCTCCCTGAAGGCCAAATGTGAATTCTGTTTGCCCATGACCTAATCTAGGGCACACCAAAAAAGCCACAAAAGTTAGTGTGAATCCACCTCAGGCTTTTTGAGCCTCTGTATCTAGCCAAAATGACTACTTGCAGACATTGAACCCCCACCCCCAAAATGACATTTTAAACTCAGTGCATTCCTGCACTGAGCCCAGAGCATGCCCAGAAGAGGCAGTATGTTAGTTCAACCGGGCTCACCCAATATCTGGCTAGATCAGGCCCTTTAGTGGGGCTGTTTTTGGCACTTTTATCCAATAAATGATTGAATCAGCTTTCGTTAAAAGTGACCAAAAGTTCCAGTGAAGCATCCAATCTATATAGACAGTGTAGAGCTAGGCCGAAGTAAGGTGCTGATTCTTTCAGTAAAGCCCAGTTTTATTTTTTAACGTCTGCAAGCAGTCAATGTTATATAGATATTTTGTGCTTATTTTCCTGTACTGTAAGTACTTGGTTGTCTTTTTTTCTCCAGCAGAAAAATAAAATCCTATGGAGATGTTCACAAACATTAACATGATGATTTTAACAGTTCCAAATATGTCAATTTAATTTACAGCTATATTAGAAAATGGAATGTGAAATACTGTATATTGACAGGGATTTTTTAAACCATGCACAAATAAAGTAATAAACTTTAAAAGCCTCTTAAGAAGCTGCTAAAATACATAATGCAAATATAGGATGGGTTTCAAAATATGCATGATATGCATAGTGAAAAATTTTAGAAGCTGTTTGTGCTAAGCTCCAATGAACATTGCCCTGACCTTGAGTCTGGGGTATTTTTAAATCCTATTCATTCACCTTTCCTCTAACTTCCTTTCCTCCTTCACATGTACACAAGAGTAAGAAGTCTGTATTAAAGGAATTCTCTCTGTGGTATACACAGTTGCCACCTAATATGAGTAAGATTTATTTATGTATTTATGTGATAAAGTACTGAATGGGGGTTCAAGAGATGTTGGTTTTATTCTTTACTTGAGTTTGGCAAGTAACTGTGGGCAAATCACTTGTCCTTTCTATCTTCGTATCTGTAAAATGATCTCCTTTGTAAAGAGCTTTGAGCTAATTAAAAGTACTATAGAAGAGCTAGGTATCATACTATTCTTTTTGTTATACTATTGTAAATGAGTATAATCCTTGAAGTATTTACAGCACTTTAACAATGGCCAAGGCTGGAAACAGATGCTCCATGCTACAAAAGATGGCAGAACTCTTCTGATATGAAACAATTCTTTTGTAGCCTTAAATACAGTAAATTAAATTAGTTTGACCCTGACCGGAAGGCCGTAACACTTCAGCTGTGTATTTGACAGTTTTCTTCATACTGGCAGTCAAAACTCCCACTTCAAGCTGTGGCCAATTTCCAATGCTTCCAAAGAAGGTGAGAAATACTACAGAAGTCAATAAAATGTTCATTATGGTTCTTACTAGGCTGCTACTGGTGGCCAGCAGAAGCCTTGGAGCATGGAGTTACCTCTTACAAAAGAGAGAGTTATCTTTCAGCCCTAGTACTTGAATCCACATCACATGCAGTCATTATTAAAGTAAGAACACCTCGGTCCTATCATGTGGTCCATTCCATAATTGTGTTGAGCTCCATCTTAGATCAATTAAAGTCCTTTGTTCCCACTATTTTTGTTTGGAAGACTATTCCAGCACTTCACTCCTCTAATAATTAGAACTCATTTCCTAATTTTGAGTCTAAATTTGTCAGTAACTAGTTTGCAGCCATTTGATCTTGTGATGCTACTGCTCCTTAACTATTAGACAGATATCTCCAGAGAGATGGTGCTCTGTGTTTTGTCTGAGTGGACTTTGGTTTCTGGGACATTAACTGTTTAGGATTACAGTTGTGCTGGACTGAAGTTCTTTGGGCAGCAGTACATAATGGAATGTAGACGATGTTGGGTTTGGCCCAAAAATCTGACACAACTCTATCTTGTTGTTTGTTTTTTATTTTTTTTTCCCAACTGGGTAGGAACTTGTGTGAGTTCGTGCCGAATTATATAAGGACTGAATTAAGCACAGGCTCAGACCTGGATGTTCAATTTAAAACTTTTATTGTTTCACAAAGTCATAAACTAAGGAGGTCTGTTGGTTCACGAGGTTCCCAA
>NW_017728992.1:127306596-127331793 GCF_001723915.1 Gavialis gangeticus | reverse complement strand
TGTCCACACTCTGCTCTGAGTGAGGCCTCTAACATACTTTTTCTATTACTTATATATGATAACACACATACATATGCATTTCTAATTCTTACCTCTATTGGTTACTAGTTAACCCATCTATATTATAATATTTTCCAGACTGCTTTAATAATAAGCGGTTATCTTTCGTCATTGCGGTTTAGCCATGCGGTTTCCGTAGTTCGCAATAGAAGCTGTGTGCTTGCAATTTTTATCAGACCGTCAGCATTCTTATTCAAGGGTCAGATAATGATCACCAGAATGTCAACGGTTGACTTCTCAACCTTCTTGAAGCATTCTGGGAGTTTTAGTGCATTGGTAATTATGCTAGGCCTTGCTTAGCATGAGCACTGTCTCACAGAACTATAGAGTTTATGAGAGAAAATAGTGGATGTACTATACAGTGTAGTAACATAGAAGGTTTTTAGAATAAGTTTATTGTTTAAAATAAAATATGGAGTAAATGAAGAGAAACTCTGGGTGTATTTTAATAAAACTACAGCTGTAGATTATTTTTTCCCACAAATCATTCACATACCTTGAGCAGCCATATATAGATGTTGAGAAAGAAATCCCTGACTTCAAAGCCTGAAGTTAGTCATTCCTCCTTTAGCAAACAATCTGACTTCAACCCACATTAGCTTTTAAAATACAGTTTCATATTTAAGGTGATTTGGAATAGTTAGCATGGATTCACCAGGGTCAAGTCATGCCTGACCAACCTGATTGCCTTCTACTGGCTCTGTGGATGTGAGGAGAGCAGCGGATGTGATATACCTTGACTTTAGCAAGGCTTTTGATATGGTCTCCTACAACATTCTTAGAAACAAGATAAGGAAGTACGGGTTGGATGAATGGACTGTAAGGTTGATAGAAAACTGGCTGGATCATTGGGCTTAGAAGGTAGTAGTCAATGGTTCAATGTCCAGTTGGCAGCCAGTATCAAGTGGAGTGGCCCAGGGGTCAGTCCTAGGGCCAGTTTTGTTCAATATCTTCATCAATGACCTGAAAGATGGGATTGCATGCACCCTCCACAAATTTGCAGATGCCACCAATCCGGGTGGAGTAGTAGGTATGTTCGAGGCTAGGGCTAGGATTCAGAAAGACCTAGACAAGTTGGAGGATTTGATGAACAGAAATCTGAGGTTCAGTAAGGAGAAATGCAAAGTCCTACACTTAGGATGGAACAATCCCATGCACCAGTACAGGCTAGGGACTGATTGGTTAAACAGCTCTTCAGAAAAGCACTTAGGGGTTACAGTGGATAAGAATCTGAATATCAGCCAACAGTGTGACCTTGTTGCAAAGAAGCCTAACAGTATACTGGGATACACTTGCTAGGAGCATTGCCAGCAAATCAAGGGAAGTGATTATTCCCTTCTACTCATTACTGGTGAGGCCACATCTGGAGTACAGTGTTCAGTTTTGGGTCCCCACTACAGATAAGATGTGAACAAATTGGAGATAGTCCAGTAGGGAGCAATGGAAATGATTAGCGGGCTGGGGCACATGACTTTTAAGAAGAGGCTGAGGGAACAAGGCTTATTTAGTCTGGAGAAGCGAAGACTAAGAGTGGATTTAATAGCAGCCTTCAACTACCTGAAGGGTAGTTCTCTTCATCCAAAGAGGATGGAGCTAGAGTGTTCTCAGTCATGAGAGATAACAGAGCAAGGAGTAATGGTTTCAAGTTGCAGCAAGGGAAGTTTAGGTTACATATTAGTAAAACTTTCTCATGAGGCAGGTAGTAAAGCACTGGAACAGGTTACCTAGAGAGGTGGTTGAATCTTCATCCTTGGAAGTTTGTAAAACCCAACTAGACAAAGCCCTGGCTGGAATGATCTAGTTGGGGCTGATCCTGCTTTGAGCAGGGGGTTGGACTAGATGTCCTCCTGAGGTCCCTTCTAACCCTAATTTTCTATGATCCTATGAACTCCAGTTATTTGGAGCTGTTCTGAAGTATCCTCCTTTCTTATACAGGACTACAGAGGTCTTCTACCAGAAGAGCCTTATGTTGGCCCTCTGTGCTAGCATGAATTTACTTAAAGTTATCTTTACCAACTCTGAGTTCTAAGGTTAGAGGCTGAAGCCATTGTATTATATTGTTAATTCATTAGAATATAAAGGGCTGCTAGGAAAACTATAGTGGGTAAGAAAAAATAATATTATGCTTACCCTTGTGCTAGTAGGTAGGTAATACTACAAAATAACTTGGTTATACAATTTACTGGAGAGTCTGTTGTTTGCTTTCTTTTATTAATCTCACTCACTGTTGCGAGATATGGGTCAGAAAGGTAAGATGTACTCTTTTGTACAGAAGCAGGGGAATAATGAGGACATCTGTTTTCATATGGTACTTGACATACACTACCAGAAATTTGATGTCATGCTGTCCAAACTTGTACATCATTGCAGAATAGCATTGGATTTTCTGATTGATTCTGACAAGTCACTGACAATTTTTGAGGTGAAGCACATACATGACAAAGGGCAAGCAGAGGCTGCATATGTCAGCTGGAACCCTCCCTTGTTGACTTGAAGGGGTGAAATTGCTGACAGTCTGTCTTTATATGCCCCCTGTATGCACTACCCCAAGCTGCATACCTCTTCATATTGTTTAGTTATGGTAGTTGGGGCCTTTGATTATTATCTGGAAATAAGTTTAGTGCTGGAGAATTTTAATTCTTTTGGTGGATTAATTAGTTTATGGATGGGGTAAAAAATGTTAGTGCAACTTATTAAGCTCTAATTTAATTATATTATGTTTAAGACATTGTGGTGTTTGTATTTGGGTTTTTTGTCCTGTACTTCACTTACCCTCATGCTAACCTGGTACCTAATTTCTAACCAGAGGTGCCTTTCTCTTTGTGTGAACACTTAGGACTTTGTCCACAACACAGTGCAGTGTCATGTGGAGATACCCCCACTAATTTTAAATGAGTTGACTCAGGTACTAGATTAGCTACCCTGGGCACTTTTACGTGTGCTCTGGGGGGGAAGCCATGTTTTAATTAGAATGTCTCTTTTGGTGGTAAAGGTGAAGTGGTAAGGGAGTGATTATATTTTAAGTAAAATAAGTGCAATTGCAGTTCTGTAGTGGTTTATACAAGTTTACCATTACCAAAGTAGTATAGAATTCCTTCAGATCCTACTGTCAATAAAGTCAAATGAGTTATATAGTTGTACCATAATACAACTGGCTTGTACTAGGGTGTTTTTCTGTGTACATGAAGATGTAGGCATACTAGCATTTACCAGTTAAAATTTCATGTGATTATGGTTTGTAGAAACAAGTTGTACATTGCTATTTATGAACTTATAATTTCTAATGTTCTTTCTTTTTCCTTCTTTTGCTGTGCTTGGCTTCCACAAGGATGAGAATGATATAAGAAGCTACCGTGAGTGCATTAGGATTCTTTCTCGATATATGCATCCAAATAAATTAGATTTAGGTGCCAAATATACAGAAGTTTATGGAAAAAGATATTATGACCTTCTGGTTGAGTCCAGAACATTGCTCCCAAGCTAGCTTCTCTGGAAAGAAACTGTGGGTGGAAGAAAGAGACAAACTTCTACATACTTTTTCAACTGATAGAATGCATATTCAGTGGGTGCAACTACACGTCCAATTAATTTGAAGCAATAAACTCTGGAGCAGTTTGCATCAGAATAAACTACTCCCAGGCACAGTGTCTATACGTGAGTCCAGGACAATAGCAATCTGAGCTGGGGCGGCGCTGTTTATGCCAGGGCTGCTCCTGCCCTTCTCTGCCCTGGGCTATAGGTGGTGGCATCAAATGGTGGAGGGGCTGACTGGGGCACGAAGATGCTGAAAGTGCGGAGCCATGTGGCTAGGCAGCAGGCAGGAGCCTGGCCCCCTGCTGACTGGGTTGACTGGGTGCAATTTACACCCACAGTTAGCACCTACACAGGTGTTTAAATGCAGTTAATTACTCCACTGTAAGATTGTACGGTCAGGGATAGTAGTATCTTCTGGCAGTATTAAATAGTTTACTGTGGCCTAATAGCATTGCATGTATAGATAGTGATGCTTTACTCTGACCCTAATTAGTCTACTTGGCAGTAAAGCACACATGTAGATGCAGCCAATGTCTTTCAATAAAAGGGGATTAATGAAGATTATCCTGTCCTCCCCAATGGGGACTGTAAAATTTTAAAGGTATTTGGAGGCCCAAAGCATCTCATCTAGCATGCCACGTTGTCAAAAATGGGTATAAAGAACAGTGGATATTGTGGACTTTTTTTGCAATTCTAGTGGCCATAAATGATTGACAGTCATATTCAAAGCTACAACAAGTTCCTTTTTGCTGCTTATGCGGCAAGGTTTGACTTTGTGCTTGTGATGCTGAAAGCCTGTGTGAGTATGCAAATACATCTTCCTGAATCACCTGAATTTTGGTGTTTTTCACATTTAACTCTTTCAGTGTCCCAGAACATTTTCGATTCTGGATGCATTTGGGTGCAGCTTGCTTTAACCAGCTGTATTAATCTGATTTGTTAAAGTAAAGATCTGACATTACAGAAATGTTTTATAGACTAAAAATTCCATTAAATTTTCATAGACAAGAACAGAACAGAAGCAATGTGGGCATATCTGAAAAAATAACCCCTATCCTTTGATTTTTTTTCCTGATTTTTTTACTGTGTCCTTTACCCTCTTTCGGGGAGACAGGAAACAACTCTAATAAGTAAATACATATATTTTGCATCACGTATTTTATACATATGATCTCCACTATTATTAAACTTCTCCAGGACTTAAGATGAATAAAACCAGTTAAAAAAATTTCACCTTTATTTTGAATGATCCATTTCTTACTTTTAAAGTTTTCAGTTAAAACTTAACAGGCTTCAAGTTTCTGGGATTTTTTGTGTGGTAGGGGGTTATATTAAAACAATTGCTCTGGGAAAACATTATTAGTTGTACATACATAATTTCAATTCGCTTCAGAAAGAGATGCATGTATGTAAATGAAGGGACAATTTGGCTCTTAATTGTTCAAATTGGCTATGGTGCACCTGGTATTCATAAGCACCTACATTTTTATTAAAATATGTACAATGTGAAATTACCTGGTCATATTTTTCTCCAATGTTGATGTTAATGTTTATTTTCTTGTGCCATTTTCTGTGGGGCACACATCACGGTTAGCAGGCTTCTGTGATGTCCTCCTACCTGGGGATCTTCCCAGCTGCACTTAATGGTCAGGTACAGACATTACACTTAAACTGGTATAAGTTCTCGGAAATCAGTCTATTAAACCTGTAAGGCCAGATACAGATGTTACACTTTTACTGGTATATGTGATTGGAAACTCATTCTTACCTGTAACAGAACAGAAGTTTGGCACATGCAGACTGGTTTAAAAATGGCAAAACCCAGTCTGCGATTTGACCCCCCACCACCAAAGGGTGAATGTGTGTACTGTTTGCTACCAATCTAAACCACACTGCTTATAGAAAACCACATAACTTGGAGGGATTCTGCCTCTGGGTTTTTTAATGTCTGTACCTAGCCCAAAGGTGGCAGAGGCCTCTTGCCTTCACTCTCCTCAGCAGCGTAATGAAGTTGGTGGGACCAGGGCACCATCTTCGAGCACTGAACCAGGAAGAGGAAGAGCACAAAAATAGCACCAGCTGTGCTGCCATTGATAGCAGGCTCACCACTGATGCTGCCTGGTGTACAGCTACTGCCCAGGGTGCTCGAGCACTTAGTTATGCATCTGCCTCTTCTTGGGAGGAATTTTACAGTTCATCCACTCTTAGACAAGGACCTTAATCTAACTGGGAGAGGATTCCCATGGCTTTCCTTTTTATGACTATGTTACAGCAACTGATCAAAGCGACCCAAAAATTACCTCTTTAAAACAAAGCACTTTTTATTCTCTTATCCAGAGGTACAAATATGCAGGGCCAAGGTAGGAAACAAAAAAAAGAGAATCCTACATGCACATGAGGTTATCTCAGTATAAGCTACTCATTTACAAATAGCATAAATGTTGAAAAAGCACTGTCTTTAGTCTCTATATGCAGGAACTGTTAGGACAAGAGCATCAAATGATTTGAGCTGTCATATGACTGTGTAGGGTGAGATTTGGTTTCTTGCTGGAAAACAAGCCATATGATAGTGCTTTAAAGCTGAACCTCTTTGTGTTCCAGACCCCCTATACATGTAAATCCAGACAGCATTTTATACTTGGGTTATGTTGCCCTGACGATAAGCACTAAAATGGAATTTAGAAGGCATAACTATGTACAGTGACAAATTGTAGTATCTATGGCAGCTTCTTCCATGGCAAAATGCTTCTGTAGTCTTTAATCCTTTAAAATAACACTCCTAAAGGACCTAGTTTGTTTCCCATCAAATTTTGTTGGTGGCGATCCTGCTTGGCAAACCTAAAATGTATGAGGCAGTTTTAGATCACCTCTTCTGTATCTCCATACATGAGAAAATAGACCACCAAGACGGGTATCATATGAGCTGTTCCAAACTTGCATTCCCCACAAACCCACTAAATACGTATACCACAGGTCATACAAATCTGCAGAGGGGACTTTCAGAGTGTAGTTAGCAGGCATGCTTAGTTCATTTTAATGCATTGCCAACTTCACCAAACACACCCAGAAATTACAGTTGTTCCTAGCAGAGTTCATACTATCATAAAATCATAGAAAATTAGGGTTGGAAGGGACCTCAGGACCATCCACAAATAGATCATTCCAACCAGAGCTTTTTCTAGTCAGTTTTTACAAACCTCCAAGGATGGAGATTCCAACACCTCTCTAGGTAACCTGTTCCAGTGCTTTGCCACCCTCCTAGTAAGAGACCTTTTTTCTAATATCTGACTTAAATTTCCTTTGACCTGAGACCACTGCTTCTGGTTCTGAGATGTGCCACCATTGACAGCAGTCTAGCTCCATCCTCTTTGGAACCACCCTCCAGGTTGTTGAAGGTGGTTCCAAAGAGGATGGAGCTAGACTGTTAAATCCCCCCTCAGTCTTCTCTTTTCCAGGCTAAATGAGCCCAGTTATCTTAGCCTTCCCTCAAAAGTCATGTGACCCATTCCCGTTGCTGTCTGCTGATCTCTCTGTAATTTATCCACATCCTTTCTGTAGTGGGAGGCCCAAAATTGGACACACTACTCCTGATGTGGCCTCACCAGTGCCAAACAGAGGGGGATTTTCATTTCCCTTGATTTGCTGGTCACACTCCTACTAATGCAGCCCAGGATGCTGTTAGCCTATTTCACAACAAGGGCACACTGTTGGTTGATATTCAGCTTCTTGTTCACTGTAACCCCCAGGTCCTTTTCTGCAGAGCTACTGCTTCGATGGTCAGTCCCCAGCCTAGTCCCTAGTTAATATGTTCTGTATATTTTTAATACCAAAATTTTGCAGGAGAAGATGCAGACAAGTTTTATAGGATGAAGATGTAGACATCTTTTTAATACCAAAAGATTCTCTATCTGTGCTAAAATATAAAAGGTCTAAATTTGGTCTAGTATCTGTATAATGTGGATCATTTAATCTTTGTATTATATTACTAATTTTTGTTTCTATTTTAGGTTTCAGTGGGCACATCTACACATTCAGTTAATGCATTTTAGATAATGAGCATTAATCTAGTACAGGCAGTCCTCAGACTTACAACACAATTGTTCCTGAAAACTGCATCTTAAGTCAAAATGTTGTAATTCAAAACCAATTTTCTCATAAGAAACAATGTTATAAATGGGGGATTGGTTCCTGAAACAAGGCCCAATACCCTATTTTCACCAAAAATACCCCAGACTTTTGTACTCAATCAATTGCGGATGATTAGTATAGCTATATTAAAGTATTTATATTTTAAATGGCAATCATATTGATTTGGAAGGAATTCTTTGAGGTGACTTTGCTGAACTTTTTGAAAAGCTCTTGGTTGGACTTTTTGAAGGGTTCTTGGCTGGAATCTTCTCAGGAGTCTTGGCTGAAGGTTTTTCTGGAGTCTTGTCTGCTTTGTTAAAAAAGAAAGTGTCCAAGGAAGTTTGGACAGATGTTCTCCAGACAGATAAGTGATGCAGCGAAGTTGTTCCCTTGCATGGCGTTGCATCAGATCAAGCATTGTAAGTTGAAACTGACATCATAAAGTTGAAACAGGGTGTCAGTTTATAAACATTGTAAGTGCGAAATGTTATAACTCGAAGCGTTGTAAGTCGAGGACTGCCTGTACCTCCATTGTGAGGTATTGGAAAAATGTGCATTAGCCTATTTCAATGTAAATTAGCTAAAGAAGCACAATTTTTGTGATGTTTTAATGTATATTAAGATAGGCTAATATGCATTAAAGCACATGTGTAGATGCACCCAGTGTTATGTAATTGAAATCTAGGGGCATGTTACATTGCATTTTATAATGCTAGTTTCTAATTCAAATTATCAGATAAGCATTTGTACAAGGCCTGTTTGACACTAAAATGTATCTTTGTGCTGAACCTCACTTTTATGTACCCTATTGAGACAGTTGATGGTATCTTGATTGATAGTCTCTAAAGCATACCTTAATTAGAGTGCCTCAGTATTACTGGGAATGTTATTTTGATAAAAAGAAAGTAGCACATTCCCTACTACTACTGCTACGATGTGAAGAAAAGAATTATTTTTCTACCAGAGTGTGGATTGTAATACAAGCTATTGCAGAACAATACTCATATGTTGTAACATTATAAAACCATTTCATTATATTCATCATCCTGTTTTTAGTATGGCAGGGCCATTCCAGGATTAAGTTAACTGTAAGGAGATTGCTTCTGGGCATGCCAGCTTGTTTCCTGTACTGAGATCCAGATTGCAAAAACTTACTGATTTATATTCTGTTGAATCCAAATGTTTTTACACTAATAAAAGATTTGTACATTCACTTCTTATTTTGAATGTGGTAACTTCAGATGTTCTTGTTTTCAATGTCAGTTTCATTAGTGTACCAGGGAAAATATAACAGTATTTCCCCTGGAAAAACATCTCAATGATTTTTTGATTCTCAAAGCAATTTTTTGTCAGTGAGACAGGTTTAGGGGAAAAGGCAATATGATATAAGAGGACTAAAGACAGAAGTGTATGAGATTATGATAGGCACACATACCCAGCGATCTATAAAATGGAGTCATCCCTGAAAGTTCAGAGCATATACCACCTCTCTAGTGTTCTCTTTTCAGGAGGTATACTTCACTTAAAGACAAGGTTTAGCTCTTGCTTAGACATCATGACTTGTGAGCACCGCAATCTATCTTTCAAGCATTCTGTCCAGCAAGCAAAGCTCTTGTAAACTTACGTGACCCACTTGAATAAGAAATAAAGAGAAACAACAGCAGGAGTTTCAGTATATTAGTCTTCCAGAAACAAACAAGAAAGTTAACATCCTGTAAACCTTAATTTCCTTTAAGCAGTGGCTCATTGCAAAGACTGACAGGTAAAGTGATTGGCATTTGACAAGCAGCTTTTTCTTGGCACCTGACAGTTCTTAGTTCCATGATTTATTCTTGAACATAGGGCGGTACAGTTACAGTTGCTCTACAAAAATTTTTTTACAGCAGCCCTGCAAACATGTATACTGATGCCTGGGTGGTGGATTTTAGAGACTAGAAGTAAAACCACTTCTAATGATTGATCAATTGAGGTGATAAGGTCACACAGCTGATAGGCTGTTTTTTTTTTAAACTATTGTATAGTTCTTACCTCAACAGACACTCTAGGGAGTAGTGATGCCATGGGTTCAAAATATTAATTCTTCTATAATTAAGGTTTGTCAGCACTTCTGTTTGATCAAAGAATTGTGACTTTTGGAAACCAAAACCCTTCTGAATAAAAATGTAATTCAGAGGGTATCACTCTTGATTTAAGCCGTTTTGCTGTTTAGGGGTAAAAAGAGTGGAGAAAAAAAGAAATTTGGGAGATATTAATTCAGTGGTTGGCAGATGCTTGTTGGGATTTTAAATGATATCTATTTTAATAAAGATGAGATAATACATAAAATATAGGTGCTTGGCCTAGATTGAACTCCTCTGGAATCCTTAGTTCCAGCCTGCATGTCTTTGAATTGTACGAGGTGGCAGGAATCCTTCCTAAACCCCTTCATGCAATCCATAGGAGTTCTTTCCCCAGGCTTATCCCAGCTATTTCACTGCAACAAACTTCACTGTATTTTTCACTAAGTAGTACATGTGTAACAAATTGCTCTTTTAGTTGCTCACTTTGGGTTTGATACCAAGCCAAATGAAATTGATGAAAGGATTCCTATTGAATCCAACTTGAATTATACCCTTTAAGAGTGTAGCAAAAAGTGTGCATGCTCAGTATATGATTTGAGAAGATCAAAATCTCATCATTCTATCAAATGCAAGCCAGTTTTTCTCTGGAACAAGCAAAGCACATCTTCTCAGTGAGAGTTACTTTCTTGCCAACTTCTGGCTCTCCAGCCCAGTCATTCTGGTAGCTGAGCTGTTCAAAACAAGGATGCAATACTTTTTCTTTTTTGTTTGCTAAAATTTTTAATTTTGTGTTTCTCATACTTGGATATGACTTATGTTGATTCTCAACCTTCCTTAAATATATATATTTATTCAGGCAGAGACAAAGCATGGGAGAGTAAAACAAAAATACAAAAGTTGTGGAAAACTGCAAGCAAAAATTAAAGTGAAAATGGATATGCAGTCTTAACTATAGTACATGCTGCTACTATAGTAATAACTACTATTATAGTTGTTCATTTTTCCTGGCATAATCTCTTCAGCTGATGGACATTATGGTGTATCTGCATCCTTCTTACTTTAATAAATTGATTACATCTTGAATGATCTAATTTTTAACCTTTAAAGATTTTCTTTCAACAAAGGGATTCATGGGGGTGACTCTGAAACTGGGCCCAGTGGATGTGACAGTCTGTGTTAAGATATGTTTCCATCTAAGTCAATAAAAGTTATCTCTGGCTGATCGCTTGGACAGAAAAAAAATGATGGTGCTTTATGTAGAGAATATGAAGTGTGTTGCAGAAATTTGAGAGCTGTCATTATTATGTCTTGTGTGTCCAAAGCTCTTAATGTTTGTTTAAAAGAGTTAGACAAATTTAAAATCTACTACGCAAGGATCTAGGGTTGAAAAAAAGTATCAGGCAGCTATTTCAGTTTGAGTTTCTAACCCATACAGCTTGTCCCTCTCACAAATGGATAGCCAAGGGTAACAGTGTAACAGGCCCAAAAGCATTTGCTTTACAGCCAAGAGGCCAAAATGGACAATAATATTACCTTTTTTCCCACACCCTATCCTGTCTTCCTTTCTTCTAAGTGTATTGTTCTTAATTCTCTCCATGATTTGCTCTTATAGAATTACAGGATTGGAAGAGACCTGAAGGATCATCTGGTCCAACCCATTCCATGAGTATCAAAATACTAAATGTTTCTAGATCTCTTGACTTTCTTCAGGTTGCTTGCCTTCCAACCACCTTTGTCATTTTTGTCACCTGCCTCTAGACCCTCTCCAACTTGTCATGTCCTTCTAAAAATGTGAAACCCAGAACTGCACACAGGGGTCCTAGATAAGGTCTAGCCAGTGACAAATATAGTGGTACTATCAACTCCTGTTTGTAACACCTAATACTCCTTTAGAGCAGCCAAAAATTACAATTTCCTTTTTGTGTGGTTATATCACACTGTTGACACATCTTGAATCTGTCACCCACCAAAATTCCCAGATATTTCTAGGAGTGCTACTGCCCAGCCAAGCCACTTTTCTCCCATTCTGTGTATGTGCATTTGGCTGTTTTTCCCTAGGTATATTGCCTTTACATTGTCTGTGTTGAACTTTTATTATGTTATCTCTGGCCCAGGCCTCCAATCTATCGAGAGCCTTTTGAATTCTACTCCTGTCTTCCAAAGTGTTTGCAGTTATTCTCAGTTTCTTCACCACCCTTGGATCCTCTATCCCTTTCTCCCTTCCTGCTACTTCTGTGCCTCGGTCATTTTCCCCTTCTGCTCCTGTTCTTATACAGTGCAAGATCTCAGATAGAAATCCCATGAGTAGGCTGATTTTTCTCCACTACAGATTTGTTTTCTCCTCATTCAGTCTTCTCATCCTTCTAGCTAAATCTGTTTTCTATATAAATCAATCTTATGCCAACAATCCAAGGTGCTCTTTGCTACCTTAGCTTGTTTCCACAAACTCTGCCTTGTTCCTGACCCTTATTTTTTCCCTCCGCCCAAAATCTTGTCAATTTCTTCCAAGAGAAAATTGACAAAATACAATGTGACTTTCCTTCCCCTCACTCCCTTCTTTTCACTTCCTGCAACATTTCCCTTATTGTCATCAAAGGCAGAAATTTCTTGGCTTTTCTTTTCCAGCCCCTCCATTTCTTCCATCAACCCAATTCCCATTTCAGCTAATCTTTTTATTCCCTCTTTTCCTCTCTCATCCTGTCCTTTATGCTTTTACTAACCTCTCAGTTTACTCTGACTCTTTCCTGTCACTGTTCAAGCATTTTTCAGTTTTTTCAATTTTGACACCTTGCTGGGGTTGTTTGACCCCAGTACTCTTTCCTGCCATGGCAGGGTGTCAGACTAGATGATCTTCTCAGATCCCTTCCAACCCTAGAAACTATGAAACTATGATTCCACTTGTTTCACAAGCTATGGTCCCGTCTTCCCTTAATCTCTAAACTCACTGAATATGACAATTTCAATTGCTACCTGGAATTCCTCTTCTCCAGTTCCATCCTAGACTATCTCCAACACAGCTTTTGATCCTTTTGCTCAGCTGAAACCGTTCTTGCTAAAGCTTTTATTATCCTCCTCTTAGCCCAGTCTCAAAGTCAGTGCTCCAACCTCTTCATCCTTGATCTGACAGCCATATTCAGTATAGGCAACCACGCTTTTCTTGAAATTTTGTCTTCTCTTGGTTTCTGTGTTGTTGGCATCCTGCATTCTTATATTCAGGCCATGTCTAAGTCTTGCAGAAGCTTTTTGCATTACATCTCCAAGATATAGCCCTCCATTCCTGTCACACATCTAAAACTCTTGTCCATGTCCTTGCCATCTCATCTCACAGTTCCTGTACTGCAACGTACTTTTTCCTGGATTTGACAGTCTTTCCCTGCTCATTTACATTCAGAATGCTGTTCATAGGATCATAGGAAAAAAAGTCTGGAAAACACCTCACAAGGTCATGTAGTCCAGCTCCCTGCTCAAGGCAGGATCATTCCTGATTGAACCATCCTAGCCAACTGTCTATTCCAACCTGCTCTCGAAAACTTCTAAGGATAGATATTCCACAATTTCTCTAGGTAACTGGTCCCAATACTTAACAACCTTTACAGGCCAAAAATACCTCCTAATATACAACCTAAATTTCCTCTGATGAAGCATGAGGCCATTGCTCCTAGTTCTGTTCCCTACAGCCACAGAGAAAAACCTATCTCCATCCTTTCTATAGTCACTCTTCAGGTATTTGAAGACTGTTATCAAATCCCCACTCAGGCTTCTCCTCTCCAGACTAAATAACCTTAGTTATTTCAGGCTTTCCTCCGAAGTCTTGCTTCCCAGACCCCTTATCATTTTTGTCACTCTGCACTGAACTCTTTTCAATCTGTCTATATTCTTCTTGAAATATGGAGCTCAAAACTAGACACAGTACTCCAGGTAAGGCCTCCCCAGTACTGAATAGGGTGGAAGAATTACTTAGCTTGATTTGCAAGTGTTAATACAGCCCAGCGTATGGTCCACTGTAACCCCTATGTCCTTCTCTTTAGTAGTTCAGCTTAGCCAGTCATTTCCCAGTCTGTACTGTACTTCCAATTATTCCATCCCAAGTGCAGGACTTTGTACTTGTCCTTGTTGAATCTCATCTGATTGATTGTGGGTCATTTTTCCAGTTTATCAAGGTCATTCTAGATCCTAGTCTTGACCTCCAGAGTGTCTGAAACTCCACCCAACCTCATGTCACCCATATATTTGCCAAGTGTGCATTCAAACCCATCTTCCAAATCATTAAGTAAGATGTTGAATAATGCCAGGCCCAGGGCAAACCCCCAGGGAACCCCACTTGATACCTTCTCCCAACTGGACACTGAGCCTTTGAGTTCTACTCATTGAGCATGATGATCCAACCAGTTACATATCCACCTTACAGAACTTTCATCTAGCCCATATTTCCTTAATTTGTTAATGAGAATGCCATGGGAGACAGTGTCAAAAGCCTTGCTAAAATCAAGGTATATCACATCCACTGGTCTCCCCCCCGTCCTTGTTATAGAAGGAAATTAAATTAGTCAGGCATGACTTGCTTTTGGTGAATCCATGCTGGCTGTTTCTGATTACCCTGTTTTCCTCAATGTGATTCATAGCTGATTCATTGAGGACCTGGTTCATGTTTTTTCCAGGTATCAAGGGCAGGCTGACTGGTCTGTAATTTCTTCGATTCTTCCCTTTCTTAGAGATGGGCACTTTATTTGCCCTTTTCCTTCTCAAACTCATAGCTAGTGGCTCTGAAATGACCTCAGCCAACTCTGTCTGTACCATAAAGTGCATCCCATCTGTCTTTGCTGACTTGAAAGCGTCTGGATTCTCTAAGTAATTCCTAACTTGTTTTTCTACTACTCCAGGCTGTTTGTCTCCTTCTTTATCTTTGCTGCCAATTGTACTCATCCTCTGGTAGCTACCCTATTTGTGAAGACTGAAGTTAAAAGGCATTAAGTAATTTTGTCTTCTCTGCTGCATCTATAACTAGATTGCCTTCTGCATTCCATAAGGGACCTATGGTTTCTTTAGTCTTCCTCTTATTATTGGCATACTGACATATTTCTGGACTCCTTTTTTATTGTCTTTTATATCCTTTGCTAGTTTCATCATAAATAATGCCTTGGCCTTCCTAATTTTCTCCCTGCATGTCCATGCAGCACTCTTTTATACTCTTCCCTGGTACTCTGACCCAGTTTCCACTTTTTCTAGGATTCCTTTTTGAGTTTCTACTCCTTAAAGAGATTGTTGCATATCCAGGCTGGCTTCCTGTTGCACTTCTCATTCTACCCTTGCATCAGGATAGTTTGCTCCTGCACCCTTAAAAGGTCCTCCTTAAAATACAGTCAGCTGTCCTGGACTCCTTTTCCCCTGACTTGGATCTCAGAGTATCCAGCCCACTATCATACTTCTGTGCTTGCAATCCAAGTCTTCCTGCTTGTTCCCCATACATCCTGCATTAGCATATAAACATTTCAGATAGCTAACTGATTGTCCTACCTTCTCCCTGAAAACATTCCAAGTTTTCTGCTGTTGCTTCCCCTTACTAAGATTTTATCCAGGTCCTCAGACTCTATTTACCTGTAAGTTTTTGTCTCCATCCCCCAACGAACCTACTTTAAAGCCCTCCCTACTAGGTTAGAAAGCTTGTAGATGAAAACACTCTCACCTCTCTTTATTAGGTGGACCCCATCTATTCCCAGCATTCCATGTTCCTGGAACAACACGCCATGGTCAAAAAAGCCAAAGCCCTGCTGGTGACAGCATCTATGCAGCCCTGAGTTTTTTTTTCCAGGATGGACCTACTCCTAGCTGGGCCTTTACCCTTGACTAGAGAATACCATGTGGGCTCCCATCCTCTTCACCTTTGGGCCAGAGCTAGGTAGTCTTTTGGCAGCATCATAAATGCCCACATGTATGAGCAGCATGGAATAGTAGTCAGATGTCTGGATGAGTCTTGGCAACTTTTCCATGATACTTGTACATTATTTAAAACAACACTCTGGGCACATCTATACCTTGCCATACAGTGCACTATGGCGACATAGTGATCATGTGCGTCTACACGATTGCCAGCTACATTGCCATAGCGACGCACTTCCCAGGTATAGTGTGCCGCTACGGTGATGTAGCAGCGAAAGTAACCTGTGCACTGCTTGCATGAAACAATAGCCACACATACTGCTCTGTGCATTAGTGCTTCCAAAAGAAAGAACGAAAGCACGATGCCATAGCAATGTTACATATGGCGATGTGTAGACACACCCTGTATGACTAAGATTGTTGGGTTCTACAACAGGAGAAAAAAAACAAATAACAAGTTAGATAAATTGGAGAGAGGTATTTTGATGCGTTAGTCCAAAGTTGGGCAAAAAACAAGGCAGGGGTGGCACTTTATAGATTAATTTATTCACAGAGGTGTGAGCCTACTTCATCAGATGCTATGCCATATTGGACAAATTAGATTACCTATAAAGTAAGAATTCAGTAGTTTTTCTGGAGTCCTGAAAGAATAATTTAGAAATCCCTTTCACTCTCAAGTCCAAAATAATTTAATTTTCATTTATTTTCTTGCTATCTAATAGTTGTCTTGTTACTTCTGAATAATCAACCCCCACACTCCCCCAAAAATCACCCCAAATCCATAAAGGGTACCATCAATGTAAGCTACACTTTTATGTATATTTTACAAACTGTTGTTCCATGTTTGTTTATTATAGCTGAAAAAGGAAGAAAAGATCTTTCCACTTTTTTCTAGTTTGTTTTATTCTGTACACTTTTTACAGTACTATGTAACTAGTTTAAAATATTTTCTAAGTCTAAGTGACAATGGCAGGATGTAAACACTCTTTGAAATCAGTAGGAATCTTACTAGATTTCCTCTCTTCTTTGATTGTTACCAGAGTAAGAGAAGAGACACAAATATTTTCTGATAGAAATACAAGGTGTGATTGCAAAGCAGCTGCATTCATGTGATGGCTGGTCTGGTCCCTGAAGCAGTCATTGGGTTTAAAATTAACCAAATTTATAAATTGCAAAGAGAGAATGAGTTTTTAAATACTTTTTATTATTATTATTTTTTTAAATCTTGGTGCTACTCTGAACTTAAATTAAGAAGATACCTAGCACAGACATTAGAGCAATCTAGAAACTGTTTTTAATTTCTGAACCACAGCGAAGCCTTGTTTTTAAATGTTTTTGCACAAAATAGTAGCCTCCTTGCCAGAGGCAAATTGTAATCTGGCAGATACACAAGGCACTAAAGACTTCAGAGGAACTGAACAGAATGAGCCATATATCTCATTTTAAATCTTTCTGCTGTACTTTCAAATCCTTACTCCTCTGAGGATTTGTATGTTGAAAAGATCTGCCTCTTGACACAGTGACTGAGGGAAAGGGTTAGATGGATACTTTGGATAGAATTCTATTTCATGTGGCACCTGTATCCAAATCTTGGGCAACAGGTAAAATGTAAGAGTGATTTTACTCCTTTACCACACCATGAATGTAAATAGGGAGATGTCTTATTTCACCTCTGCCTTCACATACTAGTAATGAGAGAGCAGCATTCCCTCTCTGGACATCACTTGCAGATAGCTGTTTGTGACATAGGCAGTCTGCATAGGGCTCAAAGCCATTCTGAACACCTGCAGATAGGAGCACCCCTGGGCATGGGTATACAAGATGCTTTACTACGCAGTAGAGCTAATTGCTATGTAGTAAGCATTACCATCTACATATGCTGACTGTTACTGTGCAGTAATTTACTCTAATTGTGAAATAAATTTGCTACCTGTAAATACAAGTAGCAAATTTACTCACGAGTAATTACTGCACATTACAGCATGTGTAGATGGTGAAATGGGAGCAAATTTTCCACCTGCAAGGGGCCAATGCAGGGCTGGAGGGGGCAGGAGCAGACTGCTTATGTAGATGCTTGCCCAGGGTGGGTTTACTCTAGAATTATTTACTCCACACTATTTGCATGTGTATATTGAAGAAGATGAGAAGAAGATGCACTCTTTATATGCCTATGAGTCACTAGGAGAAAAATAGGCTTTCTTACAGGCAGGTCCCTCAACATTTTGGGAGCTGCGTATGAAGATACCAGCAACAGCACATGGCAGGTCACACCTCTGTGACCCATACAGGGAGACCCCCGTCCCTTGCCCCACAGCACCATAGCAGGCAGGTTGCCTGATCAACTCTTAGCATAGGGCACCAGATACATTACTGCAGAACTGGATAATGAGTTAACTGTATACCAGGGATGCCAGCAGACCAATGTGATCACCTCAGTGCAGTTTAGCTGCTGTAAGAGGAAGGAGAATTGCAGTTTGTACTGAGGAATACATGGGCACACTAGAGCCTCCCAGATGCCTCCTCTATGATCCTGCCCTCTTACTGGCAGCTGACTACCTGGCATGCTCCAGGGAAAACCCCAACTCTATGTAGTTCTGCCCCTAAACCACCTAAATACACCAACTCCTTATGGCATTTCATTTGCACTTGCTGTGGGCAGATAAATTGTCTCCTTTCCCTTCCCATCTACCCATGTATTGTCTGTACATCCAGGGATACAGTTCTACTCCAGGATTGACTGGGCAGATTTGGGCTCCAGGCTCCTCTAAAAGCTCGTGGCTGCACACTGCTCACTAACACAGATGCAGACAGAGCAGCTCTACTGCTGTGTATGGAGGTGGAGGCCATTAATGGTTTTATGGCCCAGCATCTGGGGGAACTGATAAGGGACTGGGTCCTGCACACCACCCCGGTTGACCTCTAATCTTGTCTCATTAGAGCAGTTATTCTCAACCGAGGGAGTATGGTACCCCTTCTGTGAAATGATGCTTCACAGTCCTTTCAAGGGTGCCACACAATGATTCATAAGATAAACCCAGAGATTCTGACCTGAGTTATTTGCAACAGAAGAATTGGAAACTTTATTTTTTTTCTGTTGGCAAAAAAAAGTGAAAACTAAGAGCTGGCATTTTCTGAGTGCCTTGAGACTATCAAAAGGAGAACCACTTTGTTACAGGGCCAGTGTTCTTATCCCAAGAACACTGTTAGCACTGATACCCATTCAAACAAAGCTGAATTTGCTTACAGAGCATAAGAACAGAAATCTTAACTATTTATAAAATTTAAAAACTACATCAAGTATCCAGACAGGAATTTTGCAAAAACAAGTTCCAGTTAATTTTGAGTTAGAAAGGGGATTTTTTTTAAGTGGTTCAGTGAAATAGTCTTCTGATCTTTCACTTCTAGATAATGGATTCAAACACATGTTGGACTGCAGGTTGATCAGAGCTGACTGGCTTAATGCTTATGTCTAAAGAAAGAAGTCCCTTTGCTGTTTTCTTGAGTTAAATTTACTTTCTTTCTTTGTTCTGGAAAGGTGAACAATCTATATTAATTTCAGAATGCAGGGGGTATTATTACATTTGGTTCAGCCTTTGTTTTCACCATTAATTGGAACTTTTAACACACGGCTCATGTACCATTTAACTATCATAGAAACTGGGGTTGGAAGGGCCCTCAGGAGGTCATCTAATCTAATTCACTGGTCAAGGTAGGACTAGATCATCCCAGCTAAAGCTTTGTGTAGCTGGGTCTTAAAAACCTCCAAGGATGGAGATTTCACCACCTCTCTGGGTAACCTGTTGCACTGCTTTACTACCCTCCTACTGAGAAAAGTCTTCCTAATAGCTACTCTAAATTTCTCTTGCTGCAACTTGACACCATTGCTCCTTGCTTTGTTATCTGCCACCACTGAGAACAGTTTAGTTCCATCATCTTTTGAACCCCCCCTTTAGGTAGTTGAAGGCTGCTGTTAAATCCCTTCTCAGTCTCCTCTTCTCTAGAATAAATAAGCCCAGTTCCCTCAGTCTTTCTTCATAGGTCATGTCCTCCAGCCCCCTCACTATTTTTGTTGCCCTCCTCTGGACCCTCTCCAGTTTATCGGCATCCTTTCTGTAGTGGGAGGGCCAAAACTGAACACAGTACTCCAGATGTGGCCTCACCAGTGCTGAATAAAGGGGAATAATCATTTCCCTTGTCCTGCTGGCAACACACCTACCAATGCAGCCCAGTATGCCATTAGCCTTCTTTGCAACAAGGGAACACTCCTGACTCATATTTAGCTTACTGCCCAATGTAACCCCAAGGTCCTTTTCTGCAGAAAAACCTCACGAGATTTCTTTTGGCCCAATCCTCCAATTTGTCTAGGTCTCTCTGAATCCTAGCCTTACCCTCCAACATACCTACTACTCCCCCCACAGCTTGGTGTCATTTGCAAACTTGCTGAGGGTGCACTCTGTGCCACGCTTCAGGTTGTTGGTGAAGACATTGAACAAAACCAGCTCCAGTACCAACCCCTGGGGCACTCCACTTGACAACTAGACATTGAGCCATTGATTACTACCCTCTGAGCCACGTCCTGCAGCCCATTTACTAATCAGCTTACAGTCCATTCATTCAGCCCATACTTCCTTAGCTTGCCTGGGAGAATGTTGTAGGAGACCGTATCAAAAGCCTTGCTAAGATCAAGGTATGTCACATCCACATCTATCAATATATAGAAAAATCAAGGTTTCTCACATCTATATATTGATCAAAGCCCTTGTGTTGACACTCATGCATATGAAACCGCTTATTTCCCTTTCCTTATATATGTGTGTGTGTATCAAGGGGACACATTTTAAAACAAGCAAACTACGTGACCTCTCCTTTTTTTGCACCAAAAACTACACATAGGCATAACTGATGTTATTTGGATTTATATGCTGCAGTGGTCCAATAAACAATCTAGAGTAGCTAAGAAAACCGTGGGTGTGTTTATACATGCGGTTAATGCTATTTGGTTTTACATGAGACTCTGATTGCATACACAAGTACTAAATGACTGTGTAGTAACCGGAGTTACACCATAGTAGTGTCACCAAATGGATTTTAGGTGATACTGACTGCTGAGTAACTTGTTACTACTGCGCAGTAGCATCATGTCACGCTTTGTGCCACACGATGCTACTGTGCAGTAGTAACAAGCTACTGTGCAGTCAGTGTCTTGTGTAGATGCGGTCACTGCGCTGGGTAAATTAACAGCCTACATGTATAGTTGGTGATGCTTTACTGTTCAGTGAATTAATCTACTGTGCAGTAAAATGTCTTGTGTAGACACACCCATGTGTACATAACTCCTGGTGCAAAACTAAACCTGCTTATACTTGCAGCTACAAACCTGTGGGTGCAAAATGGGAGCCCAAGAGAAGCCTTGCTCAAAATCTAACCCATGAGATTTAAAGCCGACCTATGAGATTTATATGATACAGAGTCTCCTTCACGGCTCCATAACTCAGACTTATTGTACAAGTGTATTGTTCTGGCAAGTGGTATTCTTTGATCAGAAAGTTCCACCAATCTGAGTAATGCTACATAAAAATTGGTAGAAACACTTTAATATTTTTGGGGGCTTGCGATTATGATCTTTTGCATGGTGTAGGTGACAGAACACCTATACCCTTGACAAGATAAGATACAATTTTTAGTAGGTGTCTACAGTTGTATGAAATAAATATTATTTTATGTGTTTATTTTATTTTAGAAATCTATTATCAGCATTTATTGCTGAGGCAATATTTTATTAATCATTTCCTGCCAAAAGAAAAATAACCTCCTCATGAGTCAGTCAGGAACATTCAGTGTTCTGGGAGCTGAATCGGACAGCATTTTTTTGTAAATAAAAAGGCCCGTTAAAGAATTGAGGGATCCTGGGTGCTGGCTAGAAGGCCCAAACTTACAACTCTTGAAGTAATCCCATTTACTTCAGCATTAAAGATTACTTGCATTGCAGTATCAGGAATTGGGTGAGGAGATGCTAATGTGTAATTTCCTAAGTAGCTAATCTAAGAAGATGGATGGAACATAAATATTTTGACCACAGCAGTATTATAACCTGTTTGTAAAGAATCACCTAGGGTATACAACAGCTCTTAGAGTTATAATGTAAAGGCATATGTCTCAGATTTAAAGCCATTGGGGGGGGGATAAATTAATTTCACATATACATTTCACAAAATATCATAGGCTAGCATTCCTACACTAGCTTGAAGCTGCTCTTTAAAATGCCCTTGTCTCTAAATAAGTATATAGTCAGAGCAGGCATATATTTGGCTTCAGTGAAATTTGCCTTAGTCCACTCTTTGACAAGGCTGTTAGAAGGGAGGATGCCAGTGGTTTCCAAAAGGAAGATCTATATGGGGGAAGTTTTGTTACCATGAGTTTATCTTGCGAATAATACAAAAGAAATATTCAATATTTAAACTGTATGTTTTCTTATAGCAGAAGACACGTCTTATGTTTATCGGATCCAAGATATCCAAACCAGAAACCACCTAAGACTTGATGTCTGTTTTGCTCATGACCGATACAGATCACATCTTTTCAGCCTGGAGAGATTGGTTAGAACTTATCATGATCTTGTTTTACAGAAAGAAGAGAGAAGGGGTGAGGCCATTTTTACAGATGCATCTACCTGCAGATGTCTGTCTTTTTAGCTCTTTTTTAATATTATTATTCCCTATGGCTTGGAGTTAACAAAGCCTAGATAGATCTAATCATCTGCCCTTATTTTCTGAAAATACCTTGATTCCAAGAAAGACCCAGATGGAGATTGTTGCTTTGCCGTGTTTGTTGCAGAGGAAATCAATCTGGTTTTGATCCTTTGGGCTTTCAAGCATCCTTCTGTAAAGAGCACTTCAGCCACCACTTAAAATAGGACTCAGGGTAGAATTAAATGTTAAATCATAGCAAATATTTATTGTCACATGATGATACTAGTTATATCTGGTTTCTTGTCTGCCAGGAAATTAACTGGCTTATAATGGGGTTGTGAAAAATGGTTTGAAGAACATTCTTAGAATATGTTGTGTGGTATTAGTACTAAACTAACCAAGAATGTTTTTTTGATCACTGTAGTTTCTAAGAGTTCATCAGACATTAATGAATTAATTTTCAGGATTCCCCTGGGAAATGAGGAATACTATTAGCCACATTTTACAAATGGAGAAACCAGGACAGATAGTGAACCACATGCAAAATCAAAATTAGAATATAGGACCTCTTCAGTCCAAATCCTGCACATGTTCTTCCTGACCATGTTCTGATGGAACTATTGCATATCCAAACTCCCTTTTGTCCCAGTTGCAATGTTGAGTGCTTCAAGTTTTCTAAATATTAAGTGTTTTCATTGAACCATCCAGAAAATAAGGAACATAACATTAGAAAAGACTTGCCAAGATTTCGGTTTAAGTGACTTGTCCACCATCAGATAAGACGTGTGGTAGAAGCAGGGATGGAACCAACTTCTTCAGTTTGATGTTCACCTGCCTTCACCACAAAACTCTCTGTTTTCCTTTGTTGGTTCCATGGCTCATTGACTGACTACAAACCTTATGCTTTGTAGAGCAATTTAGGTCAGAGTCCTGTGGTCATCAGCCTCCTTACTAAGCAATTTTAATTCATTCCCTAAAAAAATTCCACTGAAAGAGTCAGGTGTTCCAGGAAAAAAAAGTAATGTTTCTAATGACTGTATCATAATATGTAAATACAAAGGGACTGAGTTGTGACTAGATGGACAGTATTAATTCTGGCATTTCCTAAATTATGAATGCTGAATAAACCTCTTCAGGTTTATTCTTCAAATTTAAACTTTTTCAGTGTAATTCCTCAAGTTGTTCTTAAAAAGGGAAATCAAACTCTGTTGTGTGCTACAGCACCAGCCTCACCTCAGCATGCATCATTACTATCAGGATTTGATTCCCTGGCCTTCAAAGTAGAGTACAGGTTTCATCTTCTAAGTTAGAGGATTGTCAACATTAGCTGGAAACTGGTAAAGGCTTTAATCCTTTATGCCTCAGCCAATAAAGTTGTCTATCATATTTGAGTTATTTTCTTTAATGTGTTTAAAAAAAGACTTGAGAATAGTGAGAGCCACAATCCTGTAGATAGCCTCAAATTAAAAAATAGATCCGTGCAAACAGTCATACCTAGCCCAGCAGTTCACAGCTTTCTGAATGGTTCTGGGGCTCACAGGATTGACATATGCACAGATCTTAAAGGTAAATCTGCCTCTCTCAGTGGTGTATTTCCCTTTTTTGTGCCTGATAACGTTACTCTGGAGTTAGACATATTTTGAAAACCGTCTGGATGTTAGCAAGCATTTCAAGGAGGCTTTTATTTGCATTCTAGTTAGAATTTGGGTTAGGAACTGGATGCAAGTCCCATGGGATTGTTTCAAGTCTGCTGAGTGGTTGAATATACCCCCATGCGCTCCATCTGGTCTATGAGACCATTTTAACTGTTTCTTAGTATTATTGCAGCTTCTTTCTGAGTCCTCTTTAAAAAAAAATCCAAAATAAAAAAGGCCTCGTATCTCTTGCAAAGTTTTTGTGCTTGTAAGTCAGACAAATAGTAGTTCAATAGTACATTTAGGGACAGACTTTTTAAACTAGGCATGCATTTTATTTGCATAATTGCTGCTTTTAGTGTGTTTGTTTGAGGAAAAACTGTCCTTTGGGGGATGGGAGGGGTTAACTCCCCTATGAAATGTGATACTATTAATACTGTAATCCTTGGCCGGATCCAACATGGAGGCATGTGTGGTTTGTGGTGCCACAAATTTCTTTGTGGTGCCACAAACCATGTGCCTGGCACATTATATCATTCCCCACACAGCAAGTTTGCAGTGTGGGAGCAAAATTTACTAACAGGAAATCTCACTAGCAAAAAAATAAATAAATGCAATGAAAAGAAGCAGCGCAGTGCACGAGCATGTCCAGCAGATACTGAGGCTTGGTCCTCCTAGGAGATGCTCTGGCTACCGGCCAGAAGGTCTCCCTTCTCCTAGTTCTGCCTGCCTCCTCCAGCATGCCAGGAGCCAGGAAGAGTGGGGAAACTGTGGTTTCCCTGAAGTGGGGCATTTTGCCCTGTACCAAAGCACATGTGCAGAGGCATGCACAGTGGCAAAATGTAGCAGCACGTGGGGATGTACCCTGCATGTGGGGACATGCCCCTTTTGTCTCTTCAGAGTATATCTATCTTTAATTTTACAAGAAGAATTAAAAAGAAAACCAATTATGCATGGGTTACTTTCTGAATTAATACCACAGTTTTTACTCTGTCTTTATTCAGGCAAAATCCACTAACTTAAATGGAAGAATGTTGCATAGCTCTGCTTTTTCACATTTCAGCTGGAAATGTTATTGGGGATATAGATCTATTTCTGCATATGACAGGGTCCACGCAATTTATTAAAATATCATTTTCTGAGGAATTATGTCAGAAAATGAACATCAAAGTCATCACATACTGTAGTAAAGACAGACATCATAGAACCCCTATG
>NW_017728992.1:127281596-127301596 GCF_001723915.1 Gavialis gangeticus | reverse complement strand
TTGGATGTCAGTGGTTTTAACTGCCAGACAGTATCTACTGTTAGAACTTTCCTTATTCCTAGATTATTTAAAGAGTATTTTTGGCACATTTGGAAGATCATACTGTACATCAAGTTAATTTTTCCTTACACTTAGCTCATATGTGAAAAAAGTGTTTATATAATAAAAAACCCTCTAAAATGAACAGTTCTTTTTTTCCTTCTTTTGACATGATGTTGACAGAAGTCGCTTTGATGTAGTTTAGAGTCATGAATTTTCTATCTGTTCTGTTTTTCCTGGGGCTCCATCTATTCAGACATCCTGATCTGTCATTTTGCAACACTTTGTGAAGTGCTTGACAGATAGCGGTTTTGACAAGTGCTGGACATCAGCAGCAATTCAGAATAAGCAGTGTATATTTCTCCAGGTAAAGTGACAAAACGTCTAAAAGCGTAAGAAGAACTGTACAGTCTTCAATCACATCTAATGTTACAAAGCAAGACTTTATCGGCTTTTTATATTTGTTCAAGCAATGTGTAGCATTTCATACTTGAATATCCATCCAAATATTAAATGGGAAGGTTTTTTTTTCCTTTTATACTTCTTAATATAGGACTAATTTTGTTACTGCAGTCAAAACCGGAAAGGCTTGCTGAGACAGCTGTCACCCAGAAACATAAAATAAAACTAAATGTTTTCATGTAATCATAATTCCTAGTGCCTTTCAGGAAATGTTTGACATAATCAATACGTATGGGATCAATTGTCCTTGATTTTTAAAATGGCATTTAATTCCAACAATTGTGTTATAAGTATAATTTCTGGAAAGCTCCATCATTGGCTAGTCATTCTGCATGGTTTAACATTTATCAATTCCTTTTTTTTTAGTTACAGTGTCTATTACATCACATACCTCCACCAGTAGAATCTGCATTTACGTTATGTGGTATATTGAAAATGTAAAACATTTCATATAATTATTTTGCATCTGTATTCACTCAAGAAACAGCTGTTGAAAGTTGAGGGGGATGCAAAATGGCACAGCCTGAAGATGTTCTTGTTCATTCAGCTAACTCTCTTTTGATGTGATACCTACTGGCAGGGTTGTGTGGTGAATTCAACTTCTTTGACAGCCATCAGCCACACTGACCAGTAGTTTCAGGTTTTGTAGTTAGGGGAAAGATGAGAAAAAATATTTCCATAATTTAAATTTTTTTCAGCTGCTGGATCGAAAGCCCCTGCCAACAGTTATCTAAATCAACACCATGCCAACATGTTCTGTAGTCCGAAGGTCACTCAAACATCTGGCCCCACAGTCTTGTTCTTTAAGGTTTGTCACTGGGCAGCATCTGTTTATAGATTCTTTCTCAACCTCTCTTTGATCACTTTGACAGCAAAAAGAAGCTTCTATCACCCTTGATGTGTTAAGATAAAAATATCAGGAACATGGACCATTTTAAAATTGGTGTGATTTCATATAATGTTATATCTATGCTTTGAGTTTCTCAAGTTTAATATATTTCTTGGCTGAATAAGATGGTATTATGTGGTACCCTCTGTGGTTGAGATTTAAAAAAAATATTGTCAAAACTGATATGTTCAGTGGGAATGTAAAAATGACTAAGCTAAGCAAGTCTTGCCCAGCTGAGCTTGGTCAGCATTTAAAAAAAGTTTAGAAAGTGAGTAGAGCATGCATATTTAGCCTTTGTTTATTTGCAGTAGATTGTCATCTAATTCCTTGTGCATCTGTCTGGTATAGCAGCCCAGGACTACTTAATGATTTGTTTCTCCACTGATGTATTCATCCATTTCTTTTATTACGCATAAGCATGAATGTGTAATCCATTTCATTAAAATTTTGCATGTTTCTTTCCTGTGGTAACTTGTGTAGACTTTATGTTAGGATGTGCTGCTGCAAATGAATGAGGAATATTTATTGGTTTAAGGCTTTTTCTAGTACAAACAAGCCCCAATAAAAGCCTGGGTTGGCATACTCTAGCACAGTTTGGCCCTTAATCAGAAACTGCCATACCTAGCAAAATTTAAAGGCTGGATTGTATGCTATGCAGCAGGTCTAAGATGGAGTGTACATTATCCCAGGATTGCTATAGGCTGAGTTCTCAGAGGGCGCACCTATATGAGATGTTTACTGCAGAGCTGCCCAATTAGCTCCACAGTAAAGTCTGAGAATCTACATGAGCAGTCCTATTAGGCCACAGGAAAATAATGAACTCTGCCATAGGTTAGTACTTGTAAACACAAGTAGTATCCTACAGTCGTGTTCTTTAGTGTGCAGCAACTCACATGTAGATGCTGATGGGGCTGGCTGGGGTACAAGGGCTCTTCAGTGCAGGGGCTGCTAGCTCCACAGTGGAGCACCCTTGTGCCCCAGCAAATCAGGCTGTGCAAAGCTTCGGTCCCTGATTTGATTCAGTGGAGATTTGGCCCGATACGGTGGCTGAATCTCCAAAACTGAATCAAATCAGTGGACCCTTTTATCTCTCCAAATTGAATTGGAACCCTCTAAATTAATTTGGAGATATTCAGAAAGATTTGGAGATTTGGACATAGAGACAGCTTTAACTGTTTTTCCAACATACCTCTAGGTACCAGGCGGCTTATGAATGCTGTGATGATGGGGCGCATGGAGCTTCCCACAGGAGTGTGGGGGGGGAGGGCCTCCCCAACATGCCAGAACCATTTCCTGTCCACTTTCGGGTCTACTGGGGAGCATGCTGGGGGGCTCCCCACATCCCCCCTGGCTTGGAGACTGGTGCCTCCTGGGCCTGGGGGTGTACCCGGGGTCCCCCCATGGCTGATCGTCAAGCCGGGGCCCCCTGGCATGCTCCCCAGCGGGCCCAGAAGTGGACTGGAAGTACTTCTGGTCCACTTCTGGATTCACCACCGAGCACGTGAAGGGTCCCCCCTGTACTCCTGTGGGATGCTCACAAGCCATGCTGGTACCTCATGGTATGTAGAAAAAAAATATAAAGCTGTGTCTGTGTCTGAATCACTGATTCTCCAAATCAGCATCAAATCTTCAGATTCAGAATCAGCCGAATTGAATCAGGAACAGTGATCTGAATTAACGAATTGAATCACTGTCCTTGATTTGGGCCGAATCCAAATTGAATAGGGCCCACTTCACACACCCCTACCAGTCAGCCAGCCCCCTCTGCAGCACATTGAGCTGGGTTGGAGTAGCCCCTGGCTGGCAAACTGATTGTTCAGGCCCCTTGCCAGCTGTGGCTCCTCTGACCTGGCTCAATGTGCTGTGGTCTTGGGAACATGTGTAAACATGGTGGCTGGGAGCAATAAATTCTGGCACAATATGTGCTGATGTTTATTGTGTCAGATTAGTTTCATGTATAGATGCATCCAGTGAGGACAATTGCCTTTTAGCTGGTTTGAAGCAACATGGTTTAGACCTAATCAGGTTACAGTATAAGTGTGAACAATCTTCATGTAAATTTGGCACTAATGTTTTGTTTGTGTTTTTAGTATTCATAAAAGGTACTAAACTGACAGTTCTGGAGACAGTGCTTTTTTGTCCATGAAGTCAGTACAGTATGGACATCAGGTATTCAGTTTTCTTTATCCTCAACCCAGAGGAGTCTGTGAGTGAGGAGTTAGTTGCATCTAGATGCTTAAAGTTCTTGGACCCTTTTCTTGGACTGCCATCTCAGCTGCCAGTTGCAATCGTGACTTCAGAAGTGAATACCTGCCTGGACTGGTGCCCTCAGCTCACCTCACATAAGGCATTAACAACCACTTGATGGCAGAAACTTCTGACCATTATCATGGTTGACTGGATTTGTACCAGGAAGCTGACAGAAAAGACTGTGTTCAGCTACTTAATTGTCCATTCCCATCCCTTAATATTTAAAAAATACATTGATGCAAGGCTCCACACATACCTAGAGCTGGTGAATTGTTCTAGCTATTAAATAAGAATTCAGGTAAATTAAGATGGAGCAGTCAGACTTTTGTTCTATTAGTTCACCATAACCTATTTTTATTATATCTTGTGTATTCTGACTCAGTATATTTTGTCATATAAAATATAGGTCTCTTATCAGGTTGCTGACCGACATTAAATTAAAGCTGTGATGGGATCCAGTGTACAGTCCCAACAGTCACACCTCTTGCTGTCTACACTTGCATGATAGGAGGCCTAGTTATTGGATTTGGAATTAGATCCCAATTGTGCTACAATTGTGCCATATTGCCAATGCAGGGGAAGCCCAGGATCATGTTTTCATTATGCATTACACATATTTTGTGTAATAACTTTGTGGCTTGGTCCCTGTTTTATCTTGCCATTAATTGAATGCTCATGTAGCCAGTCACTGCTTAAAACATGATTAGGCAGTTACACGTCTGTTAGGGGCCTTAGTGAACACTGTAAATTCATGTGATTGAGTGTTGCATTGGGAGTTGTTATTGTAGTTGCAGAACCTAGATGCCCCAAGCAGGGATTGGTGCCCTGATCTGCTAGGTACTGTGTATGTGCACAGAATGAAAATTAGTTTCTTGCCCCCGCCCTCCACCCCACCCCAAAGCTAAGGGTAAGATTCACAAAGGAATTTAAGCCATGTCTATACTGCCTGGCCCGCTTACTTCCCAATGGCAATGAGGTGGAGTACATGGCTCAGAAAGGTATAAAAACTTTGTCCTAAGCTGTCTCCAATTGAGAGAGACATGCTCAGGACCTTTGTAAAGAAGAGTGATCTGCCTAATTGCCAGGATTAGGGGTGCTTGTTCCTCAGTGGTGGTTCGCATGTTCAGCAGGATGGTATAAGTATGTCTTCCAGTGACTACATCCAAGAAAGCAATTCACAGAAATTCCACTAATCTCTCTTAGGCAAGCTGTTTCCTTAGATACCTAAATTTTCATCAGAAAACTTACTTATGAACCCAAAGTTCAGTTACCGCGCATGCCCAGACAGGCTAGTATATTGGCTGAGCCAAGCTTTTAGGCACCTCAGCTAACAATGCTTATGATTCACAATATACATATTCATGTTCCTAAATCTCCAAAGGGGCTCAATTTGGTAACCGTGCTCAGTAAACGTCTTGTACTGACTGATGCAATTACGTTTGGCAACTACAGTCACATTCATTCAAAGCTGCAGCCCCAAAAGGCAGTGAGGTACCTACTTTTTAATAAGCTAGGTGGTTAAAACACTTCATCAGGAAATGGGAGCTCTGGGTTCTAGATTCTCCTCAGTCTGATGGTGGGTTCAAAAACAATGCTTTCTTTCCTCCAGAAGACTGCTATAACTATCAAGCTATAAGCACTACTAAAGTGGAGGCATCCTTCGCCTCTCCTGTTGAAGCCAGGTTATTCTGAAGCTTGAGAGTGCAAGATTCCTAGGACTAAAGAGCAACAGCAAGCAAGAGACAACTTGACAATTTATCAGTGATCTGGGCACCCCCAAAAGTTGAATGCTTGATTTAAAACTGTCAATTAGCCTGGAGCTCCTTAATACTAATTTTTAAGGGCCCTAAAGAAAGGGATGATGTTGTAGGGTATCCATTAGATAGAATGGAAAAAAATGTTCTCTATCATTTGTTTTTCAATTTGTTTCTTGATTGTTTTAAATAATGATTATGTTAATCATTTGGTAGATAGATTTCTTCTTGATTTATTTATAAGTGTTTAATATGGTGGCATCTGTCCTGCTCCATTGCATACAGAAAAGTCTTTTAGATTTTAAATGTGTACACCTCTTGCATAATGTTCTGGTTTCCTTTCTGCATTGGTGAAGTTTGTGGGGAGGAATTTTGACAACATGCTAGTCCTATTAGTGATATTCTACATTTTGTTTTACTTCAAAGGTGTCATTACTGGCCAGATGTAAGCTGTGCACTCCAGATTAGAGTTTTCAGCAGATGTGACCTATAGGCCCTCTCAACTGTCAAAAAGATCTCACATAGAGAATATAAGAGTTTATTGCATAGATTTGGTAAACCACAAGGGGCTTATTCACCTCCCAGTAGCTCTGGTCCAATAACTCCAATAAACTCCATGCATATACTGCTAGTATATAATCTCTGTAATTGCAAGGAGAATTGGGACCTGTGTTCTCAAATCTGTATTCCACCTGGACTTCATCAGGTTTAAGCTAAAATCAGAAAACATGTCATCTGACACTAACCATAAAGAAAATGCTACAGTTTAAGTCATATAGCTTTAACACAGGTGCTCTGGATTTCCGTTGGTATAGCTAAGACCAGGCCTTGTCTCTAAATCAGAGAACTGTAAATATCCCAAAGCACAAAATACCTCAAACGATTGGCAGCAATATTGTTATCTCACTACCATTGTTTTCAAAAAAGTAGTAAGGAAAGTCTTGAAAGTTGCTCTGTATTTAGTTAGAAGGCAAGGTAGATACGCACTTTTTTAGACTAACTAAATAAGATATATATGTAGAGGGAGAGAATATGAACCCAATTGCATAAACCCAATTGGACTTTATCAGGGGCTGAATGGTTAGCCATTCCAGCTGCTTTCAGACATTCCTGTTGACATGTATTTGAAAGAAACATGCAACCTATGTTTTTTGTGGCATGCCCCTTATTGCTAGTAGCATAAATAATGCTGTGTCCAGAAATAGTTTCAAATTAAGGGGTTGGTTCTTGTTTTAAGTTCAGAGCTAGCCTAACACACTGTAAATATAGTCATTCTTAAAGTAATTGTATGTACAATATACATTATTTGGCAGCTTGCTCACATATCAGTGATAAACTGCACAATTTAACTTCTGTGTCATGCTTCACATGAAATCCAACATTTTAACATCTACCTGGCCTGCTACTAAATTGTTTAAGATACCATTTCTTTCATTGTGTTCTGCTGCAATTAGGTCCTTTGAAAGAATGAAGTTAGCATTCTTCTCCTGTTTCAATTCCTGCCACACTTACTGTATTTTTGGGCCCTTCAACATCTGCTTTCACTTCCATTTGCTGATGTCCTTCCAAGTTTTCCTTCCATCCTCTCTTTATATTCTTCTCTACCTCCTATTTTTTTTCTCTCAATAAACTTGCCTTATCTTAGTTTAAACAGCAATCACTACACGTGGGCATGTTTACATGTGCGCTTTAAGGCGCAGTAGCCTATTATACTGCACATTGAAGTGTCATGTAAAAAACTGCTCAATTATACTAATGCGCAGTAAAATAGGCTACTGCGCATTAAGCATCACTTTAAAAACATGTGCATTCATTACTATGCATTAAGGTAGGTTAATGCGCATTTCTTTAGTACCACACATCGGAGGTACTAAATTTAATGTGCATTAGAAAAAGCACCTTAATGCATGTGTAGATGCTGACTGTGCAGTTGTTACTGCACAGTCATTTAGTACTTGTATAAACAACTACTAAATGACTGTGCAATAACTGGAGTTACTACACAGTAGCATCACATCATACTTTCTGCCACACAATGCTATTGTGCAGTAGTTTTGGGTTATTGTGCAGCCAGCATCTCATGTAGACATGGCCACTAACTACAAAATTTACTTTTTGATTTCCACTTAGCATTGCATCTCTTGCTATGTCCCTGATATCTTTTTTTGAATGTCGTTCCACCATATTTATCTTAATTTATTTAGTTGAAATTCTTTCTCTATTTTTTTGTATTAAACTCTTTATCACACCCTAGCCATATTTCACTTTTGAGCATAGTAACCATCTGCTCTCCAACTTCATTTCTAGAATAGTACTTCTTGATTGGTCTCTCCCCCACTCCAGCCCTCTTTCTGTCTTTCTCTTCTCATCTCTTCCAACAAAACATTCCATTTCCTTGGCCTCTGATCAAAAACACCTTACATACTTCTCCTACTTAAGTTCTTTTCTATAATTTCTTTCCATACCATATCTAATTAATTGTGCTTTTTGACAATTTTTACCTCCTTCCTTCATTTTTTTAAATTCCTGCTCCACCTTAGTGTCTCTATCCCATGTCTTCTAGCATTCTGCCTTCTTACATATGGAATAATCTCTTTGTTCTCACTTTGGATGGGAATTAGTAAGGCCCCATTGCTAAGGAAGCCCTTGAAGAATATCTACCTGAGCAGCTAGAATCAAATTTAGACGTACTACTAGGTCTTGGGAGAAATGTATGTTTGAGAATCACAGCCCTTGCTTTTTAAAAGAATGGAGACAGGAATTCCAAGCCAGCAAGAAGGAATCAGTGGGCTCGTGGCCTCAGGTTTTATGGAGGGTAGTGGGACTACTGGCAATACATCTACTTGCCAAATGTTTTTTAAGAGTGGTTTTGGGGGAAGGCTGAAATCTTGTACTTTCTTTAGCCCATTTGGCTATCTGCATAGGACCAAGCACAATCTGGCAGTTTTCTACAGTCACAGAGGGTGCATCTACACATGCAATTTGCATGTAGCAATAAACTCCGGCACTGTTCACGCCAGAGATTCTTGCTTGTGGGCACAGCATTTACACATGTGCCCAAAACCACAGCACATTCAGTCAGGTTTACAGGGTGGCAGGGGGTCCTGGGGGTCAGCCTGCCAGTCCAGGGCTGCTCCACCCTGACTCAACATGCTGCGAAGGAGCTGGCTGAAGCACAAGAGTGTTACAATGTGGAAATAGCTGGCAGGCATGCCCCAGCCAGCCCCAGTCACCATCTGTGTGTGTGTTTCAGCACATGTAATTACTCTGCTGTAGGATAGTACTTGTCCCACACAGTACTATCTTACAGTGGAGTAAATTAATTTACTGTGCCCTAATACAGGCACCCGTGTAGACAGTGATGCTGTACTGTGGAGCTAATTAGTCAGCTCTGCAGTAAAGTGCACGTGTAGATGCACCCAATGTTACTTTTTCGCATTTATGGATAAGAAGTTTCCAGTGAAGTAGTAACATTGTTCTTTAACATGTTAGCTGCCTCTTTATAGTGAGATGCTACTCTTGCTGGCACTATGTCTGAGCTGAGAAATTGTTTAGAACAGATCTCTGACTGACAGTAAGATAGAGTTAAACTGATGATCATTTCTCATTTTCCATGATGAAACATCTCACAGATGATTTCTTAGGATGAAGAGCCTTTTCAGAAGCAGGTTGGAATATTTTATGTAAATGAGAAACTGGACTGAATGCTGTGTAAAATGGCACATGTGTCTGATTATTGAGGCTACAAGTATTCTGTCACATCCCTCACACACAAAACCAACCCCATAACCATTTGTGCCACATGTAATTAAAAAAGAGATAATTGCAGCAATTTCAGAAAGCCTTATATGATTAATATCCATTTTCTATCTGCTTTCTACAGTGAAACGTAATTAACTGAAAAGATGCTTTTAGAAACAATACAACAGACTTCTTTAACCAAAAGCAAATGTTTCAAAAGTAAGAAAATTGGAATACAATTAATTATGTGAATATTGCAATCAGCTAACCTCACTGGCAGAAAGTTGGTGCCTGGGGACATTATTATCCACACATTAAATTAAAATTAACAATAGCATTCATTTTATCATTACAATCAAGGAAGTCACACTCATAGCTGCAGTCTTATAAAGTTTCTTAGGTTGAGATTTTCAGATCAGTTCCTTGGGATGTGAACTATTAGTCACCAACAGAAAATAATGCAAAATGTATATTGAAATGTCAAATTTTTCTAAACTTCACTGAAAAAGCCAGCTTCAGATTTAAAGATTTAGTTTATATTTCACTGTATAAAGCTTTGGTTAACAAAAATGCTTCCAGATGCCCCAAATTAAGTTGTAGTGAATATGTCTACATGTAAATATTGTTGAATCTCCACTGAAAATATATTTTAATAAGTCCAAACAGATTGGGATTAGAAATCACAATCACTTTGCTTGCCTCTGTTATGAAAAGTACAGTATCAATGATGTGCAACTCCACAGTCAAACGTTCATTGAATAATATTTTCTGTATTAACAGGCATCATTATTTTTTAAACTTGGCTTTATTATTTTTTTAAGAAGCTTTGACTGATTAAAAAAATATAACTTAAATAGTAGATATACAAGAAAAGCTTTGAGCAGGGAGTTGGACTTGATGACCTCCTGAGGTCCTTCCAACCCTAATTTTCTATGATTTTGTGATTCTAAAATAAATTCAGGACATTGTTGCTCAGATCTGTAGAAATAAACATTCTGAATTATTTTTTTAAAACCTTGTATGTTTTTCTGAAAAACTGTAAACTCTAACACAATTTAATGTATAACTATAATTTATCAAAGAACATGTTGCTAATATGGCAATACAAATCCAGGGTTTAATTATTAATTCACTACTTAATTAGACTTTCTAGCTAACTTGTAATATAAAGAGAAAATGAACATTAAAAACTGCATGAGTTTTAATGCAAAAATTATAGTGCATGAAAAGAAAAGAAATGAAAAGAAAGTTTATTATTCACATGACATAGAGTGGAAATTGCCAGAACAAAATAAACCATGGCCATGAATAGGCGTTATATTTGTGCTAGGAGAAAAACTTCTCCCAGCACAAAAAGGAGAGCATAGAGCAATTCCAGGGATTTCTTGCAGTAGAGAACTGACTCTTCAACCAGAAGTTAAGTTGGATCCTAGATCTCCTTCTTCCTGATATAACTTGAATGACTGTCTACTTCTCTTGAGTGAGGAGGACACCCAACATCCAACAGTCCTCTGCTCTTCCTCACTGCTTCCTCCCTTCTTCTGCAGCAAGAACCCACCTGAAGCCTTGGGAGAGTTCCTATTATGGGAGAAGAGCCTGAACTCCACATACCCTTCCGGTTTAACCTGGAGTGTGGTGGTGGGAGGCAGGTGCACCCAGAGCCAGAGCCCTCTTGGAGCCCCATGAGAATGCCCCCTGCCCAGTTCCCAGCCCCACAGACTTTAAATGTTGATCCTACCACCCACCTAAGGTGTGGGTGGTGATTTCGAAGCCAACAGAGTGTAGAGCTAGGGCCAGGGGAGCTATCCCTGTCCTGGTTCCCAGACCTGGGTTTTTAAATGCTGTGTGTGCTGCACAGTACGGTGGCACATAAAGTGATTTACAAGCTGAGGAAGCTGTCCACAGCCGCACATCCTTGTGTCTCCAGTTTTAAATCAACCTATATACAGTGCAGATGAGCTGTACACAAGTCAATTTAAAACCCAGGGGGCTGCTTACTGACAGCCTGCCCGCTTCCTAGGCAGGGAAGAGGACAGGCTGTTAAGTAACATGCTCCCCTGTAGGCAGATATCCCAGGAAGAAGCGTTCTAGCGCCCCCTGTTTAAAGGACTTGCCTATGCAGTTCTCCAGCCAGAGAGCTGGAATGCACCGTATGTTCCTGCTTCCAGGCTCTTTTTCTAGAAAGGAATGATGAATGCCTGTCCAGGGCCTCTGTTTGTGTGTATATGTATGTGAATGTGTGTGTGTGCGCGTGCGCGCGCATGCACACGTACTGGGGGGGTAAGCATGAGAGAGAGAGAGAAAAAGAAAATGTGTATTCATTGCTATTTTCTGTACATATACATCTGAAATTGTGCATATTATAAAAGGAGAGCTTATAAAATTATCAGAAATACACTGAAGGGGAAGAGAAAAAAATATAGGCTGCACTTTAAATAAAAATTAAGATATATTTTCAAACATAAAAAGAAAAAGAAGTGCAGTTTAAAATATATAAATAAAAAGTACTTTTTTATTCTCTATAGGTTCTTTATGCTGAAATCATCACCGTAATATTGGATCCTTTTCAATAGTGCATTAAGCTACTTGATTTAGTATCTGACATGTGCAATTTGCTCTCTCCTCTCTCTCCAGAGAATAGGATGTGCACTGAGCTGTTTTGTAGGATTGTTTTAATGTACATATAGCTGGGTATTTAAAATGAGAAGATGAAGTTAAAGCCACCTGGAGCAGCAGGTGGTGAGGTCTGTATGGCTCTGACTTCCTGTGGGAGTTCATTCTATGGTCTTGGACCACACCCCAGTCAACCTTTACATTTTATTGTAGAGATTTCCATTGTGTCATATGAGTGAAATTGCCAACTATGATCTTTATCCCAAAGTCTTAGATGGTTTATAGACCAGGCTATCAAGTGCTGTGAAGGTAAAGGCTGCGGCCTTGAACTTGATTCTACATTGGCTGTCCTTAGTATAAAGAGAGGGGAAGACAGGTGTGATATATTATAGGATCCTGTGAGGATGAGGAGATGTACTACAGCAACAGAAACATGATACATATGTGTAAGGCAGCATAAGGAAATAGCAGAGCAATGGACACCTACTCTTCAGGAACTCTGCCATGTGAAGCTTGAGTTCAGATTTTTTATTTGGCATTTTTATGGTCTTCATCATCTTTCTATTAAGCTCTGTATCCAATAAAGGACCTGTGGGGCCTGAAAGATACACACTGCAATTTCTAACTTACATACCGGGTCCCCAAAATGGAAATGACAACTCTGGGTGAAATGCCTTATAAGCAAGGATCCTGGTTTTCTCTGATAAAAAATTTGCAAATTCTGTCCTAAGAATGACAAGTTCTATGATTAAAAAAACCCAAAATCCATGATTAAAATGAAATGTCATGTGTATATGACATTTCATACACACCCAACATTTATACTCTCCCCGCCCCCTTAGCTCACAGGTCCAGGCCCCTCACTCCCAAGCCACAGTCTCCCAGCCCTGCTCATGCTTACAAGATCACAGGGATCCAAACAGCCAGAACACAGGAACAAGGAGGAGTCTATAGTCATCATGTCAATTTGCAGATGCCAACAGCTAGTCAGCAGGGAAATGCTGAAGAGGGTGAGAGTCTTTAAATGGCATTCTCCAGGCACCTCATTCAAGGCTGTAAGAAAGTACTTTTATCCATGTAGCATCCAGAGCCAGAACCCTCTCCTGGGCTAAGTACAGACAGTCAGAAAGCCTGATGCAGAATCGATTCAGTCTTTGCAGATTTGTCTAAAATGCAGAGATTAAACTGACTAATAAGTGAACAGACATTTACCTTTTGCAGCCACATGCCTGCAGTGACTCAGGCCAGAAGCCAGGGGGCACTACAACATGGCTCTCTGGCACACAGCCAGCATAGGCTGTGTGTTCACTTCCTCTTCCTGCTGCCCCTGAGGTCTCTGGGATTTGCAGTCCAGAATCAGAGCAGCAGGACTGTGTAGGATTGTTTGTCACTTTCTTTTCCTGCTTCCAGGTGCCTCTGGGATTTGTATACCACAGTCGCAGCCATAAATAAGTTTAACAGGGCAAGGCAGCTCTGTACTCAGGGGAAGGGGAGTTTAAAACCCCACGCCTAGCTCCAGACCCCAGCTGGGGTTTGTTTGTGGAGGGGCAGTCCCTGCCTCCCCCTCCCTCCCAACCCTTCTCTGTTGGAGCAGATAGCACAGCCTAGCCACTGGAAAGCCTGATGGGATGGTGGAGGACTGTGATTTTTAACTTGAACCAGGAAGGGGTCTGGGACAGAAGTCTCATAAATCAGTTTGACCCAAATCAATTAAGATTGATACTACATTCAGCTAGGTTTATCTTAAACCAGTTTCAGCCATTTTGAAACTAGTTTATATGCACTGAACTTCTGTTCTGTTACAGGTTTAAACCAGTTCCTGTTGGCTTAAACCAGTTTATGTATAACTTCTTTCCTTAGCCCTGGAGGTCAGCTCTACATACTCTCTTTCAAAAAAAATGAAGTAGGGATCACTTTTTTCTTTAAAAATACAGCAAGAGGGGTTGGGATCCCTTCTTTTCAACTCCAGTGGTCAGAGTACTGTTCCAGGAAGGAGGAGACTTGGGTTCCAAATTCATTCTCTTCTGGGGGGACATAATCCCTGAGCTAAAACCTCCTTAGAAAATGCCTTAACCACCAAGCTATGGGTTATTCTAGAGGGGAGGCAGTTACCAGAGTGCTGTTGAATTGAGTTCAAAATTTATTTTCGTTTGGCCAGAATGAGAGTATGACATAATATATTGATTTGGGTGCTCATCAGAGAGATGGATGTTTCCTTCATGTTCTGTTCCCAGCACTGCTTTAATATCTTCTTTACAGCATACATGTGCCCCCTCATTGTGCATGTTCTTTCAGGCCCAAATAATTTTCAATTCTTCTTTTATTCATTGGCACAGCTACTGAGAGAAGCACTGTTTCCTCTTCATTCTGCAGTACTTCTTAAGAAAACAGGAGCCTCCTTTGTTTGTTGCAGGGAGCCTGAGCCCGTCAGTGTGCATTGTACTCAATGTCTTTTTTAACCTCAGTCTTCACAGGCAAGGTCAGTTCTCAGACTACTGAACTTGGCAGCACAGTTTGGCAAGAAAGTGAGCAACCAGCAGTGTCTAAAGAACAGGTTAGGGACTTCTTAAAAATCTGGACATGTACAAGTTCATGGGGGCCAGGCACAATGCACCCAAGGGTGTTGACGGACTTGGCTGATGTGATTGCAGAGTCACTGGCCATTATCTTTGAAAACTTGTGGTGATCAGGAAAGGACACATATGACTGGAAAAGGGCAAATATAGTGCCCATCTTTAAGAAAGGGAAGAAGAAGGATCCAGGGAACTACAGACCAGTCGGTCTCACCTCAATCTCCATAAAAATCACAGAGCAGGTCCTCAAGGAATCCATTTCTCAGCATTTGGAGGAGAAGAAGGTGATTAGGAACAGTCAACAAGGATTCATCAAAGGAAAATCGTGCCTGACCAACCTGATTGTCTTCTATGAGGCGATGACTAGCTCTGTGAATGCAGGGAGAGCAGTGGATTTGATATCACTTGACTTGAGCAACACTCTCCCATAACATTCTTGCAAATAAGCTAAGGAAGGACGGGTTGGATGAATGGACTGTCAGGTGGATAGAAAACTGGCAGGATCGTCAGGCTGAAAAAGGCTCAATGTCTTGTTGGCAGTCAGTATCAAGTGTTGTGGCCCAGGGGCTGGTTTTGTTCAGTATCTTCATCAGCAAACTGAAAGATGGGATGGAGTGCACCATCAGCAAGACTGTGGATGAAACTAAGGTGGGTAGAGTAGTAGATGAACTTGAGTGTTGGGCTAGGGTTCAGAGAGAACTAAACCAGTGGTGCCCAGCATGTTTGCCTGGTGGATAGATTGGCAGTGCCCATTCCACCTGGGGGTGGTCCAGCTAGTGCTCCTGATCTGGCATGGGCATAGCAGGCACCTTCTGGAAACATGAAAGTGGGGAGGTCCAGGGTGAGAGGCAGGTCAGGCCCAACACAGCTCCACCGGGGAAAGGAGCTTAACTGGGCTCTGTGAAGAGGAAAGAGGGAGTGACCTAGCTGGGGAAGGAGGGGAAAGAGGGGGGGGAGAAGGCATGTCCAGGCCTCAGCCAGCCCTACTAAGAGGGAAGGGGGCATGGCCAGCCCCAAACTGGCCCCAAGAGGAGGGAACGGAGTATGGCCTGGCTGTGTTGGGGAAGGGGGCATAGCTTGGCTCTGACCTGCTGCTCAGGGAATGGGGTTTGGGGATTTGGCAGGGAGAAAGGTGACCACTGCTCCCCATTGCCAAACTTTTGAACCCATGGGTCAAATGTGATGGCTCTGCGGGCCACATTTGGCCTGTGGGCTGGAGGTTAAGTACCTCTGACCTACATATTAGTGCCCATCAAATTACTGGTCCAATTACCTTAACTCTTTCAGGTGCAGTACTTAAAGAATATATCTCTATATTCTAGTCATGTGATAACACTTCAAAACTCTGCCTTCACAGAATCATAGGAAATTAGGATTGGAAGGGACCTCAGGGATATCTAGTCCAACCCCCTGTGGAAAGCAGGACCAGCTCCAAATAAATCTTTCCAGCCACGGCTTTGTTGAGCCAGGCCATAAAAACCTCCAAAGATTGAGAATCCACCACCTCTCTAGCTAACCTGTTTCAGTGCTTCACCACCCTCCTAGTGAGAGAGTTTTTCCTAATATCTAAAACTTCTCTTGCTGCATCTTGAGACCACTGCTGCTTGTTCCATCATCTGCCACCACTGAGAACAGTCTAGCTCCATCCTGTTAGAAACTCCTCTTCAGGTAGCTAAAGGCTGCTTTCAGATCTCCTCTCAGTCTTCTCTTCTGCAGACTAAATAAACCCAGTTCCCTCAGCCTGTCCTTATACGTCATGTGCCCCAGACCCAAGCCATTTTCATTGTTCTCTCTCTGCTGGACTCGCACCAACTTGTCCACATCCTTTCTATAGTGGGGGGCCCAAAACTGAACACATTACTTCAGATGTGGCCTCACGAGTGCAGAATAATTACTTCCCTCAATCTGCTGGCAATGCTCCTACTAATGCAGCCCAGTATGCTATTAGGCTTCTTGGCACCAAGGGCACACTGCTGACTCATATCCATTGTGTTGTCCACTGCAGCCCCCAGGTCCTTTTCTTCACAGCTGCTGCTTAGCCAGTCAATCCCCAGGCAGTAGTGGTGCATGAGATTCTTCCATCCTAAGTGCATTTTTGCACTTGTCCTTATTGAACCTTATGAGATTTCTTTTGGCCCAGTCCTCCAATTTATCTAGGTCACTCTGAATTCTAGCCTTACTCTCCAGCATTTCTACTACACCCCACAGGAGTGTGCTCCATCTCATCTTCCAGATCATTAATGAAGATATTGAACAAAACCAGTCCCAGGACCAACCCCTGGGGCACTCCACTTGATACCAGCTGCCAGCTAGACATTGAGCCATTGATTACTACCTGTTGAGCCTGGCACTCCAGCCATCTTTCTATCCACCCTACAGTCCATTCATCTAACCCATGCTTATTCAGTTTGCTTACAAGAATGCTGGGGGAGACAGTATTAAAAGCCTTGCTAAAGTCAAGGTATATTATCTCCACTGCTTTTCCCACATTCACAGAGCCAGTTATCTCATCGTAGAAGACAATTAGTTTGGTCAGGCATGACTTGTCCTTGGTGAATCCATGCTGACTGTTCCTAATCACCTTCTTCTCCAAGTGCTTAAAAATTCCTTGAGGACCTGCTCCATTATTTTTCCAGAGACTGAGGTGAGGCTGACTGGTAGTTCCCTGGATCCTCCTTGTTCCCTTTCTTAAAGATGGGCACTATATCTGCCCTTTTCCAATTGTCTGGGGCCTCCCCTGATCACCGAGAGTTTTCAAAAATAATGGCCAGCAGCTGTGCAATCACATCAGTCAACTCCCTCAGCACCCTTGGATGCACTGCTTTTCACCCCATAGACTTGTACACGTCCAGGTTTTCTAACCTGCTCTTTCACCACTGAGGGTTGCTCACCTTCTTCCCAAACTGTGCCAGGCGCAGTAGTCTGGGAGCTGACCTTGCTTGTGAAGACTGAGGTAAAAAAGGTACATTGAGTACTTTAGCCTTTTCCTCATCGTTTCCTAGGTTGCCTCCGCCATTCAGTAAGGGGCCCACACTTCCCCTGACTTTCCTCTTGTTGCAAAAATACATGTAGGAACCCTTCTTGTTACCCTTCATATCCCTTGCTAGCTGCAACTCCATTTACACTTAAGCCTTCCTGATTTCATCCCTGCATTCCCCAGCAATATTGTTATACTCCTCCCAAGTCATTTGTCCAAGATTACACTTCTTATAAGTTTCCTTTTTGTGTTTAAGCTTGCCAGAGTTCCCTGCTAAGCCAAGCTGGTCACTTGCCACATTTGTTATTCTTCCTACACATCAGGATGGTTTGTTCCTGCACCCTCAGTAAGGCTTCTTTAAAATACAACTAGTTCTCCTGGACTCCTTTCCCCCTCAGACTGGCCTCCCAGGGCATCCTGCCCATCAGTTCTCCGAGGGAGTCAAAGTCTGATTTTCTGAAGTCCATACTCTGCTGCTCTCCTTTCTTCCTTTTGTCAGGATCCTGAATTGTCTCATGGTCACTGCTGCCCAGCTTGCCATCCACTTCTACATCCCCCTGTTCTTCCCACCACTTCTACATCACCAATTCTTCCCTGTTTGTGAGCAGCAAGTCAAAAAGATCATGGCCCCTAGATGGCCTCTCCAACACTTGCACCAGGAAGTTGTCCCCATCCCTGTCCAAAAACTTCTTGGGTCACCTGTGCTCTTCTGTATTGCCCTCCCAACAGATGTCAGGATGATTAAAATCCCCTGTCAGAACCAGGACCTGTGATCTGGAAACTTCCGCTAGTTGTCTGAAAAAAGCCTCAGATGCCTCATCCTCCTGGTCTGGTGGTCTGTAGCACACATCCACCATGACATCACCCTTGCTCTCCCCTCTTACCTTAACTCAGAGACTTTCAACAGACCGATCTTCAGTTTCATACTGGAGTGCTGAGCAGTCAGACAGCTCTTTTGCATAAAGTGCAACTCCTCCGTCTTATCTCCCCTATCTATCCATCCTGAACAGTTCGTACCCATCCATGACAGTGCTCCAGTCATGCGAGCTATCCCACCAAGTCTGTTACTCCAATCACATCATAGTTACTTAAATGTTTGAGGACTTTTAATTCTTCCTGCCTGTTTCCCAAGCTCCGTGCATTTGTGTACAATCACCTGAGAAAACTAGTCACTTGCACTGATTTCTCAGGAAAGATGAGGCCTCTCCTGTTGCCCCCTCCTACTTTTGCTTCCTCCAGGTCCCTCTCTTTCCCACTTACCTCAGGGCTGTGTTCTCCACCCCCCTGAAAACCTAGTTTAAAGTCCTTCTGACTAGATTAGCGAGCTTGTCTGCAAAGATGCTCTTCCTTCTCTTCATCAGGTGGATTACATTTCTTCCTAGCAATCCTTTTTCTTGGAACAACATCCTATGGTCGAAGCTGAATCCCTGCGCAGCCATGCATTGATCTGCGCAGGATGTGTTCACTCCTGCCAGGGGCCTTCCCCTTGACCAGAAGGATTGAGGTGAACACCACCTGTGCCCCTGTCCCCTTCACCCTTGCACCTAGAGCCCTGTAGTCACTTTTGGTCTGTTCCAGGTCTCCCCTAGCAGTATCACTGGTGCCCACATGGATGAGAAGAATGGGGTATAGTTAGCAGGTCAGATGAGTTTTGGTAACCCTTCCATGACATCTCGGATTTAGGCTCCAGGTAAGCAGCAGACCTCCTGGGACCACAGGTCAGGCCAGAGATGGATCCCTCCATCCCCTGCAGAAGAGAGTCTCCAACCACCACCACCTGCTGTTGCTTCTTTTTCATGACAGTGGTCTTGATCCTCCCCACCTTGGGGATTCCTGGCCTGGCCTCTTCCCCCAGTAACATGCACTCTCCTCCTCTGTTGCTAGCTCTCCATATCTGTTCTTCAGGCAAACCACTGTACATGGGGATGCCAACTTCTTCTTACTGCCAGAAGATACAAGCTTCTAGCTCCACCTTCCTGGGAATCCATGCCTTTAATTCCTTTTCCAGCACCACCTCTGGCAATCTTTCCTCCACAGTCCTAGGGGTTTCCTCCAGCACGGAAATGATGAAGTCCTCATGGCAGAGGATGCTTTGGAGCCTTTCTACCTCCTCCTGTAGCTGTCTTGCCTTCTCCAAAAGGCACTGCTTACATTGAAGGCACTCTCCCACCTGGCTGACACTGGAAGGAATCTGCAAGTCACAATTTGCACAGCATCAAACCAGAACCTGTGTTTAAGCCTCAGTGGTGTGTGGTCCTGCCTGACAGATGGAAGCAGAGGAAGTGCTGGAAGTGGCAGTGGCTCTGGGATTGTGACATCCTTCAGCCATGTCTCTGAGTCTTCTAATCTGCTGCCTCTCACTTTTTGCCTCTCTTTCCAAGCAGATCTTCCCTAGCAAACTCTTCTGTTGCTGGCCTGTTTGCTGTTTCTTGATCTGAAGGGTTCTCTTTTCCCTGCATCCTTTTTCCTCTCAGCAAACTTACAGTGAAGGGACATGAGAAAGAGTTTCCAAAAAACTCCCTAGCAACCTCCCTGCCCCTTCCCGGCCCTTGCTCTGGATTCTAGTTAAACATGGGGCTTAAATCTTTGTTCTCAATGACTGTGGCAATGAGCTCCACTGTCTGATTGGATGGAGGTGGTAAAATTGTTTCCTTTTACTAGTTTTCAGGTGCCGATCACACTGACCCAGAACTGCCAGTGGC
>NW_017728992.1:127265234-127276596 GCF_001723915.1 Gavialis gangeticus | reverse complement strand
ATCTTGGTCTAGCTGCTGAGTTTTAGCTGGTAAAGTAAAACTGTGTAGGTTAGTCATACCTAGAAAGCAATCAATCACCAATCAGTCCACTCAGCTCTTCAGAGTACACACCCAAACACACAGACCCACCAAACAGTTCTCAGCAAGCCAAACACACAGGCAGCCCTGGCTGAGTTACCTTCCCGGTGTGGGATCTGGTGCCTAGATCCTCTTGCCCTTCTTCCACTTGCTCCCAGCAAACTGCTTGCAAACTGTCCTGTTTGCTTGTCCCTGTTCGCTGCTTCAGTGCTGGCTCTTCAAAAGCATCCATTTATACTGATATTTTTTGAGGTACTCCATTCTGACAATTTTCTGTTGAAGGACTGAGGCTATTTCTCAAAAGCTTCAAAATCTAGCAGTAGATTTGCTTAAGAAAAATATTCAAAACATCCAATAGATCAAGAATGGAAATTTTTGACAAAACAGTGAGGGGTCACTGTTGCTGTTTTATAAACTACAAGCATATGAAACTACTAAAGTATTGTGAAATAGGTATGAATTATGGGCAATGGACCTTGAGCATAATACCTTATTTTAGAATGATTTGTTGTTTCTGGAGTAAGGAAGGGCACTGAGGAGAAAAGGTGTCAGTACAAAGCTAAGATTTGGAATTTAAGGCTAGCATGCACTGAAAATAACAGTCTGGCTGTTTATGAGGTTTTGTTTTGAATTTGGTTTTCTAATCCAGCTTGCTATTGGAGTTTTTGACTCCTGCTATTTCTTATAATTTGTTATTGATGGCCTCAATATAGCACGTTTCTGCCAAAGTTAATTGTACCATAATAAGTATTGTTTGAATGGTTCTTGTAGTCTGCAATACTATGGAAAGGCCATAAAAATACTAGGTAAAGGAAAAGCAGTGGGTATAATGTATTAGAATTTGAAAAAAACTTCATATATTCGTTTACAAAAAGATTATAGTAAGCGTACTTCACAGTCACAGTGAGAGGTAATAGCCTTCCACAGAATGGAAGCATCTTATGAAGATTCAAAGAAGCTATTTTAAGGGAAGGATTGGATGCTTACATGAATAATACAAATATTGTCCATTCACACTTGCTGGGATATATGTATACAACTGATATTAAAGAACTAATTGAAAATATAGGTGCCAGTTCACTGTGGGCTGTTCCCTTTTATTGTGAGAAAACTAATGCTGACCAGAAGGACACTTGTCTTTTTCATCATTTATACTATCCTCTTGTGCATCTTCTATTCTAATCTTTCTGTTTAGGTACTTAGGCATTTAGGTGACACTTTTGTTACCTCTCTATATTTATTAGCCACACTAATGTGGTTCTTTGTTCCTCTCCAATAATTAGATGCATAGATCTTCTCTTACCTTGGAACTAATGGTCCAGATCCTAGCAGATCATCATGTAATTGACTTCAGTGCAGTTCACACTAGGTCCATGGCATTAGCAGTCTCATGCTTTAAGATTCATAAGTCTGGATTCATATGCAAGCACATGGTCCATCCAAGAATATGGTTAAAGGTGGTATTTCATATAGGAATTGAATCTGGCAACACTGGGTCTAAAGTACAAGTTACTACTGACTGGGCATGTCTACATGAGATATGTACTGAGGAATAAACTAATTAGCTCCATATTACATGTTGTGTGTGTACACATGCAGCCCTATTAGGCTGGAGTAAACTAATTAACTCTGCAGCAGGCTGGTACTTTTAAATACAAGTACTATCCTACTGCAGAGTCTTTTACTCAGCAGCAGCACATGTGTAAATGCTCTTGCAGCTGTCTGGGGCATAAGGGTGCTTTAGTACAGGGACTGCCTGCTGGCTATCCCCATGCTGAAGCACCCTCCTGTTCCTGCCAACCCCTCTGAAGCACATTGAGTTGGGCGGCAGGGGGGTGGCTGACCCCTCCCCCCCCGGCCTTCTGCCAGGCAGGGTTGCTCTGACTCAGCTCGATGTGCCGTGGTCCCAGTGCACGTGTAATCGCGGCGGCCAGGAGCAATAAATTCTTGGTGTGATAAGTGCTAGAGTTTATTGCATCACATAAATATGTAGACACACCCATTGGATAGGCAGAAGAGCAAAAACAGAATCATAATCCTAAATATATGATCTAGCAATTAAATAAAAAAAATCCACAACTTCTTCATACTGGGTACCTGCATACTTACTAAAAATCTGTTAAATAAAGAATAGTTGAATAGACTGCAGCATGCCATTATTGTCTATCTACAATGAGGTTTACAGCTCAATGCATATGGTAAGTAACCTGTAAACATATCTAAAAACAAACAAAATCAGAGTAAATGTATAAAAATACCCCCCCAAAAAAGCAAAAGATTAGATAATTTCTTTGAATTCAGGGCCACATTCTGAGAAGGCTCATGTGCTTAATTATACAATGTCCTTGAAAGCAAGCATGTGCTTAGGTACGCACAGCGTTCAGAGCCATATTTAATATAGTACATAAAATTGTTTCTGGAATATTAAGACCTCAATCTACTTGTGTAAGTGCCCAGCATTATTTAATACCACAGAGCACCCATTCTAATTTTCCTAATACTGCGAGTCATTAAGCTTCTGGGCATTAGTTAACTTGTTACATAGATGATTTCCTTCATAATTGTGGACAGTTTGCTGCCTTGTTTTTCTCTTTTCCTTGGCAAACAATACAGTTTCACTAATGTTAGTTGAAATTGCCTGTTGCTTCTGCAACGTTAGCTAACTGTAAATTACACTTTCATTTCCAGCTCATGCGATCAGTTATGATACGTACTCCATGATTTACTTCACATGAATAAGCTACTTGGTCATCCAGTCAGTGGGTTTGATAATGTGACATAACTTTTGCTGTATTCAATTCCCGTTTACTTTTTGGGGGAGCTCAAGTTGTATATGTGCACATATTTTTGACAACAATATTTGCGTCTTCCTTGTAGATAATTTCAGTCCATATTTTTTAGAGTGTTTGCAAATTAGCGTCTAATTTTAAGAAAAATCTGTTTGTAACTTTGGGTTTATGTCTCCTGTGAAATTTATAACTGAGCATTCCAAAGCTCTTCTGACTGGTGAAAACTATGTACAGTACTTCTGACTCATCTTGGGGCTGCTTTCCGAAATAATAGTTCCTGTATACGCAGAAAGACATAAAATACAGGTGTTGATCTTTCACCTGTCTTGATGAGCAGGTCAATATAATTGACATGATAGCTCCATCTTGACTTTTCTTTCCTTTCTGATTGTTATTGCAGCAGGGTATTGTGAAGTTATAGCTATCATGGCAATTTTTATTTTCTAAATGAAACAATGCCCCCTGGTGCTCCAGGATTCAAGAGGTCTGGTTTTGCAACTGTAATAAAAACAAAACAAAATAAAACCTTTTCAGACATATACTTCTTGTTTCCAGATCTGCCAGCTACCACTCAGATGCTGTCACTATCATTCAGAGGGGTAGGTGGAAGAGTACTGTCAGCACCGAACAACAGAGATAAGTCAGAGGGAAAGCAACATGGGAATAAAAGCATACTTGAAGAGACACACAGTTTGGCAGAGCAAAAACAAATTATAGAAAGAAAAATAAAATGAAAGGGTCAAGGCAAGAAGCAGTCTAATCAAAAGAGCAGTTAAAGAAAATTAAAATTAAAACTCTGGATCCTTAATGAAATGTAAACTATAGATGATGATAGAGAAGAAAGGGAAACAACATTTTAAAATTGAGATTTTTTAAAAGAGATTTAATTTAATAAAGATTTATGTATCTCAGAAGAAAAAGTCAATGAGGCTAAGGATTGAAAATATAAGATGAAGAGCATTAAATGAAAGAAAGATGACAAATCTTAAGTAAGGAAAATAGAATAATATGTAATGAGGTCGTGAATGTTAAAGAAAAATATAGGATATGTGGAGATTAATTTTTTCATACTAACAAACCAGACTTTTAAGACAGTACTAGAGATATACGCCCCTGTTGTATACAAAGCTCCCTGAAAAGCAAGGGAGCTAAGCAGTCAGGCTTTTTTTTTTTAATGTAACCTTGATTTAAAACAAATATATTGTATTAATCCACCTGGGTCTGAAGATAACGTTTTGCATGTGTCTTTCTGAGTCTGACCACATACACACACAAACACGCACACACACGCGTGCACGCACGCACACGTGGAAAAAATAGATCTTAGGAGAGGGAAATCTAAATAAGGTATTAAGATAACTTCATTTCCCCACTCCTGAAGGAGCTTCATGTCAATCAGGACACTCACTTTAATTTAGAATAGCCTGAAGTCTGCTCTAAATAATGCTGATTTCAAGTGGCCTTGAAAGCAACAAGGAGTTAGTGTATCATAAGCAAGCCTTGTCTGTTTTTCATTTCATCTGACCATGTTTTCTAAGCCAGCTGAAGGAATCAGGAGGTGGCTCTGATTCTCCGTTATAAAGAGAAACCCACTTTGTTGAAGCAAAATAGCTGTGCCAGTTTTGGCATTAGTGCAAACTGATCCCAACATAGTTCAGAGATGTTACTATATAGAGGTAGCTACATATACAATAGCCATGTAAAGCTTATTTGATAGTTCTTCACATTATATATAATCTATATAATCACCCGTTCTCTGATAATCTCATTGCTGTAATCATAAGTGTGCAGGACACTTAGCCCCTGCAGCTCTGTGACTACTTGCACTTTGTGATTATTTAGTCTATCCTCTTAGTGTAACAATTTAAGTAGATAATATTACTGACTCAGATTCTCAGCCGATTTAACATGGTTTAACACAGTTGCATTAATATAAATGATACTGGTTTATACCTGTTCAGGATTTAAGTGGTGTTGTTGTTGTCTTTGCTGTCATCATCATAGTCTTCACTATTCTTGTTGTTATTGACTAGCTCTAGTATAGGAAATTCTATTTTTTCAAAATTTCAGATTGTGACAAACAGTTGATATTTTCAAATTCAGGTTCAAGATGGTTAGAAAAAAACTGTTTCATCAATTCCAAGTCAAAGACTTTCAGATAGCACAACTCTGTCCCGCTGTAAGCTGCCACATTGCCTTATGGAAGCTGATGTTCATGTGCTTCCTACTTCCACTATCTTCCATGAGCTAAGCATCCCAATTACTCTGCTACAAAACATAGATTCTGCCACATCATTCCCTCTATCCATCCCATTTGAAGTATCTAACCTTCAAAAGGTGGTATTGAAAGCTATAAAATTGGCAAGATGCCAGTAGATGCTAGAACCTGGAGTCAGAGACTGTCCTGGGCCAAAAGATACATCTTGTATCACATCTTCAGAGTGGATTGGGGCAAAATGTCTGACAAGCAAGAGAGAATTCCAAAGGACCTGCTATGGACAACTCTTTGTCCCGGCTCTCGTGAGCTTTGGGTAGTCAGTTGAAGTAGTCCACCACATGGCATAAAAGGAGGAGATTTTAAAAAAAAAATCAGAGACTAATACCATTGGAAATTGCAACCATTAGAATTCCAGACAGGGATGAAATTGCAGCCAATGCAAAAGAAACACCACCAGAAGTATGTATTTTTTCCAGATCTGCCCCACCCAAAACATGGGTTACTATCTTCTCCACCAAGGGCAGCCTGTTGCCCTAAACATAATACTGTTCTAACCTGAGGTCACAGACATCCGGGCATTCATGGCAATAACCACATCTGAGTGAAAAAGACACAAGATTTTGGCCAGCTAAAGCTGGCAGAAAATAGTTTTAGCTATGTGCAAATGTGGGATGATATACCCATGCTTGAAGAGTGGCTGTTGTTAATGCTGTAGCTCATAATGTAGCCCATAACCTTTTTCAGTGATTTCATAAAGAATTTTAAAAAAGATTTATACTTAGCACTGCTGAATTCAGCAGGTGAGGGCTAGCTCTTCAGTTGGTGTAAACTGATGTTGGTCAGCTGAAATCAGTGGAGATATAGAAAATCATAGAATCACAGAGAAGAAGGGTGGGAAGGGACCTTGAGAGGTCATGTAGTGCAACCCCATGCCTGAGACAGGATCATTTCTATCAAAACCAGTCCACACAAAACCATTGTCTAACTTCCTAGTAAAACTACATAGTCAGCCCTGACACAACACAAGACATAACACGTTAACCTGTCACACATAAAGCAGGGGGATCAGGGTGGTCAACATCCTGCTGTTGGAAAGGCTAAAAGTATGCTCAAGAGATTCCAGGAAGGAGACCATTCCCCTTGCTACAGAGGAAGGGAAAAACCCCCATACTCCAAACTAATCTGATCCTGGGGTAAAATCCTTCATGACACCAAATATGGTGATTAGTTTAACCCTAAGTGGAGGGACAAGACCCTCCAGTCAGGAACATCTGGGTGTAAGTCCCAGCAGGAGCATTGGGCATATCCCAGTAAAAATCCCCAGCCTTGGCTGCAGCTAACACTCAGTACCTCTGGGGAAAGCTTAAAACAACCCAAGAAAACAACCTGACACACATAGCAGGAGGGGGAAAATATCCCTCCTGGTCCCATGCGGTAACTAGTAAAGCCCAGAAGCATGGGAAATACCCATAATAGAACATATCTGTCCAGCCTCCTCTTGAACACCTCCAGTGATGGAGATTCAACAGTAATATGCTGTACTACACTAGATGGAGGTCTGTTTTAGAAAAACAGAAACTCACCAACCCCTTAGGATATCTACCTGAAAGGAATAAGAAGAATTGCTTAGAAGCAATTCTGTCTGGCCCTACCAGGACCTTCAATGAAATCATAAGTACCTTATGGTACTGAAGATCTTGTAACGTCAGCAAAGACATCTGGCCTCTGCCTATTGCTGTCATACTTTTTAAAACATTGCAGCTGATACCATTTTATCCTAGACACAAATGTAAAGCTTGGCTACTGAAATCCAAAAAAGACCCAGAGGTCATCTGATGCATCTTGTCCATTGTCATTTTACTCAAAGAAAAAACTAGTGTATTGATGCTAGTGAAGAAGAGGCTGTTCTAGTGTCCCACCAGGCTGTACTTCCATTAGAAGCAGGAATATTATACCAGTGGGAATTTCATCCCACAGTCTAAGTTTTACAATACTCATCAGTCTCCTGGGGTGAATAATTGAGTTGAGGTCTACACTGAGAAGATGTAAACAGAAGAATATTCCTTCTTAATATCTAAGTCAGTGCTGACGGTCATTACCAGAGCATGGTCATCTGCATGCCATAATGATTATACAACAATGTTGCGATAGAGTCATGTCTTTGCATTCAAGCATTTTGGATTATTCAGCAGCTTAATTTTTCCTCAAGGATTGACTGTTTGTCTGAAATTGTTTATGATTTAATGATATTTCCTCATATATTTTAGGCAGACATGCTACAGATCATTCAACTTAAATGTTTTTCATTACTGTGAACTGATATTTTCACATAAATATCTTCCTTTAACTTCTTATATAATACATACACATGTGCATTTGCATGAACAGGGAGAGTCTGCTTTAATTTATCCATGATATATTTTGCTGTCTTGGGAATTTTGGTTAAAATTCCCAAGTTTTTTGTTTTAGCATAACAATGGTAGTAGTATTTATTGCCTCTTACATTATAACAAAAGCACTCAGATGTCAGTTCATAGATTGACATAACCAGTTTTGTCTTTTAATTAGAAAAGAGAGTAAAGCTGTTTAGGGGCATCAATAAAATGACAGCTGTATCATTAACAGAAGGCTAAACTGGATCAGTACTATGCACATTCTTGGAATGGAAATGCTGGCAATTGCTACAAGTATCTTTCATCTCTCATGTTTCATTTAATGATGGTCTTTCCTAATGTCCCACAGTATACTTGTTAGAACTAAAGACCTCCAATAGTTCACTTGAAGACAAGGTCACTTGAGGACAGTTCTCCCTCCTTCAAAAATCTCATACAATACATAGGTTGCAACACCACGGTATACTTTTGGATACATTCAGTGGTAGCTCTATATATGCAAAACCCATAACTGTGTGTGAGCAACAAGAACTATGTATATATTTCATATAGCATAATTAGTTCACACCAAATGTTTTCTTGTCAGTTCAACTCCAGCAGTGAGTTCTTTTCCCATTAAAGTTAATGGTAAAACTCCTACTGATTTCATTAGGCCTTGGATTTCACCCTAAATTCTGCAATTTTTCCATAGGTGTATCATATCGTTGATACCAATTTTTTGATGTAAATAAAAGAAGACACATTTGAAAGATAAAGCATCTTTCATTAGAGGATACTGAATTACTTTGGAACCTGACAAAATTTCCATTAGATAGTTAAATAGAACTGTTTATGTTATGCAGATGAGTAAATAACAACACAAAGTAGTTAAAATCAAAGAGACAATGACAACAGGAAATAAATTGTGGCCACCTAGACTCCAGTATCCTTCCCCTGTTTTACCATTTCCCTTGCATCAAGCTCAAGTGCTTATATTTAGTGATCTACCTAAATCATGGCAAAAGTGTGCTGTGCTCCTTTAATCTTGCTCTTTTTGCCTCCCCACCACTGATTGGCTGACAGGCCTTAGCAACCTTGTCGCTTGCTATTGATCAGCCAGGAGGCAAAAAGCACAGTTTTAAACATACCATTGTTTTTGCCTCCCAGCCAATCAGCAGCAACCTGGAAGGGCTGCTGAGACCCTTCTGCCAATCAGCAGTGGGGGGACATGCTGTGAAAAGTGCAAGATTAAAGGAGCAGCTGTGCTGTGCACTTCCACCACAATTTAGATAGGTCCCTACATATCTCATCAGTGAAAATGTTTTGAGGATATAGCGCCTTTTTATCATTATTGGTGTATGATATTATAGTGAAGTTTTCACAACTTTAATACCTTTTAATGAATTTCATATTCCTCAAGTAGATGATCAGTTCATCCACCTCTGGCATTGAGCCACTTATGTGGAACTTGGCAGACATCTTAATGATTCCCAGAGCAGCTGATTAAAAAAGAAAGATTTTTTTTCCATAGACCTTTAAAAAATAAAATAAAATTCAACCAAGCCAATATTAAACACAGTTTTATGGATGCAACATGGAGGCTACTTTATCTGTGAAAGTGACATAGGAATTTATCTCCTTTGTCACATTTGAATTAGAAAAATAGATCTGAAGTTGAACTTCTACAAAGTGGGTGCTAGAATAGTATATACCAAGTTTAAAAGGGACTCAGGGGAGTCTCTGGTCCACCCCAGAGTCAATGATGAATGTGGCTGGGTAGAGTTATCTCCAACCAGGGTGGGTCTACATGTGCCGCTATGGTGCACTTGTTACTGCACCATCATTTAGTACTTCCTTTTGGAAGTACTAAAAGATGGTACAGTAATAGCCAATACTGCACCGTGCATCCTGCGCACAGTTATTATTAGGCATATCACCACAGTGACCTGCTATAGTGGGGTAGTGTATTGCTATGGCGGCATAGCTGTGGCGTCATGGGTTTTGCCTGCAGATACTACATTGCAGTAGTGCATTGCTATGGCAACATAGTGTCACATGTAGATGTGCCCCCAGCATATTTTTTCTAGTAAGAGAAGCATTCAAATTGACAGGATGCCAAAAAAGCTGATATCATGGGATTTCTTGTACCATACATTCAGGACCTCTGCCTTCACCTGTCCCAGTACTGGTTATAAGCTACCATCTCTGCAATGATCTGCTTATATACAGCCCATTTCCAAAGGCTTTTCCTGTCAGAACTTTGGGTGTCTTTCTAACCAGCGATTCCCAGAAGATCCATGATGTCTGTTTGCCCCCAGTTGCTGAAGTACTTAATGGAAATAGATATTTTTCTGGTGCAAACTGTGTGGTAGGTGAGTGAATGCTTGAGAGTTCACCATACTTGAGCTGTCAAGTACCTGAAATGGTGATCCAGAAAATAGCTGCTGTGGCATGCCTTTATGCCTAACTTTAAGAAAGCAAGGTCAATACCGGGCGGACCCTGCAACTCACTTCCAGAGCTGTGGAACTGGGAGTAAGTCACAAAGAGGCCAGTTCTGGGTGGTGGACAGTGGGAAACAGAGCACTGTGGGATGCTAGCAGAACAGCCAACATTGTATCAAATGCTGTTAGTAGGCAACTGTTGATCCTTTTGGATCATGGTGTATGTATGAGAGGTCATGAGACCCTTTAACACATACACCTAGGCAAGAGTATGGAGAAGTGGAGGTTGCCCAGACTTTCCATTCCCCTTTAGACCACTCAGACATTATCCAAAGGCCAGATGATTGGTGCCTCAGTGGCTGCAGTAATATGCACGTCCAGGAATCAAACCCACATCTCAGGCAAGGATTCGACCACTAAACCTCAACAGCAGGATATCAAGGAGGCTACAAACAAAACGTGAAGCACTTCTCAGTGAAGACTTTGAAAGTTTTCCCTGTTTTATCTAGGGTCATTTTTAATACAGTTTGGGCTGATGGGTAGTGTTTCAGCACACTTCATAATCTGTCCCTTTGATTTTTACAACATTTTAAAGGTACCTAGAAAACGCCAAACTTTGTCTGTTCATGCATCATGTCTATGCTGTCCAAATGCAGAAACTGTGAATATGATAGGTTATAATTTTCAGAAGTAGAGCTGATCAAGAAAATTCCTTAGGAATGATTTTTCCAACAGAAAGTTTACCATACACAATGCCAACATTTTCCATGAGACAGTTTTAATATAATTTTGTTTTAAATTTCCATCAGATAACTGTCCCTTGTTACCATAGCTTCTCTGCTCTTGGCAGTGTGCTGGGGTTTCCAGTTTTGCTAGTGGACTGCTGCAAAAGTAGGCCCCCAGGCTCACTGGCAATTAATAGTTAAGGAATTTGCCCAGGAAGCATGAAACCTGGATTCTAGGCTTTACCCAAAGGGATTTTAACCTACACCTCCCACTTCTCTTACTACCAAGCTATGGGTATGAGGGCATCCTCCATCCTTTTTATTGAAGCTGGGCCACATGTTGAGAAGAAATTCAAAAAGTCATGGGGCCAGATGAAAGCAGACAAGTAGGAGCCCAAATCTGTAGGGTGGACAACACCATAGAAGGAAGGAACAGAATCATGTGCTCCAATGCTGTTTATGAATTGTATCCAAAGGCTATTTAATGCGAAGATGCATTACAAAGCCATTTGAAGGACTCCATCCCTGGGCAATGCCTCCTCACTGGACTGCAGATTCATGCTCCTTTTTGCTTCTTTTCTTCTGGTATCATGATCTAGGCTTAAACTTTACTTCCGGGCCTGGACTATATAAGGTTTAGTGATGCAATTAGGGTTGCTTTTAGGCCTTTGCATGGACTGACAATGAGGGGATTGGAGAGAGAAGCATAACACTACTGTTATACATCTATGTAAGACC
>NW_017728992.1:127259258-127260234 GCF_001723915.1 Gavialis gangeticus | reverse complement strand
GCTTAAACTTTACTTCCGGGCCTGGACTATATAAGGTTTAGTGATGCAATTAGGGTTGCTTTTAGGCCTTTGCATGGACTGACAATGAGGGGATTGGAGAGAGAAGCATAACACTACTGTTATACATCTATGTAAGACCAGTTTTTTTACTGATTCTTTAATAAGTACAGTTTCAAAGTATCTGTAGTTGGCTGGTCTCTCATCTCCTCTATTATTTTTTTTAAGCTAGAAACTAGATCTGGCAAAAGATGAACTGCCGGGCAGAAATACCAGTCTGGATTTTTTTTTAACCTTGCACAGGTGCACCTGTGTGTGGTGCTAGTTGGAGGCAAAATATGTTCCTTTTACTTTTAGTGCTTTCCATGTTTTTTTCAATGAGTTTGAATGGCTGGTTTTACATCTTTACAACAGGGAATAAAAAAAAGAACCTGAATGGGTATTTGTGTGTTTCTGTTTCCACTGGACAGCAAATTCCCTTTTTTCTTCTTTCAGATTCTGTTGCTGCCATGTTCTGACCAGTAACTGAGTGTGAAAGACTGTTTCAGTCCGGGGAAATACTACTGCTATTTAGTTCCTAACAATTAGGGGTTTCAGTGTTGCAGTTTCTCTGCTGAGACTCTGGCCTGACAGAAGCAATGGAGAGTTTATCCTTTTAGTGGAAATACCCTTTCCAAAGCTGTTTTGAACTTTGCAATCTGTAAGATGCATTTATTTATATCTCTAAAAGGGAAATAAAAGGCTTGGTTAAAGAACTGTTTGTTTAAAGAAGGTTGCAGAAATACCTCATAATGAATAAAAAATGTTGTTCATTTTATTATTTTTGTATTTGTGTTACTGTAGCAGTTGGGATTCTTAGTCATGGAGAGGACTCCATTCTGCTAAGTGCTCTATACACACAGGATGTGTCTACACATAGTTAATTTGAAATAATAAAATCAGGTTGGCTGATCTCATACGGCGAGCTTTAAACTAGACT
>NW_017728992.1:127222671-127259247 GCF_001723915.1 Gavialis gangeticus | reverse complement strand
ACCCTTAATCTATGAATCTATGAATCTATGAATCTATGGTGCTTGTTACCCCAAAATGTATTGCTCCTGGGTGCACCATTTGAATGGGTGCCTGGGACCACAGTATGTTGAGCCAGGTCAGAGCAGCTCTGACTGGCAGGAGGCCCCAGGGGTCACAGGGAAGAAAGATAGTCCTGACCCTAGACACCTTATAATCTATTAGGTATAAGATAACAGGCAGATACAGAGAAATAGGGGAGAATAAGGAAACAAAGAAATTGTATTGGTCAACATGCTAGTAGCAGTCTTAATACATCAGCACTCTAGTTTTTGTTATGTTTTCTGTAGACGTTGTGGTAAGGAGAGGTAGCTTAACTTCACCCAAGCACAAGGTCAAAATGGGACAAAGCATGAGGGTGCTTCTTTCAGGGTGATAAAAGCTGGTTGAATCTAAAGTAGACCAGCTTTAGATCTGACAAGCAACCTCTCAATAGTGACTAAGGGCGTGTATACACATGTGCAGAGGCTGCTCCAATGCACTGGAATTCCAGCACTAATTAACAATTGCCACACTCCAGCAGTCTCCTGCATCTCATGTATCAGAATCCCCAAAATTTAGCTCAAGCATCCCCACTGGCATTTTCAAATGTGGGGACACTGATACAGGATATGTAGTGGCACTTTAATTAGAGTGGCTCTTGAAGCCACTCTAATTAAAGCACTGCTCCTCCCCCCACCCCCCAGAGCATATGTAAATGTGCCCTAAGAAATTATAGGCAAGGAGAGTTGTGAGGGATATTGAAACTGAAAACAAGTGTCTTATGTTTAAGGAGAAAGGAAGCAGAGGTTCAAGAGAGGGGTAATAGGGTAAAAATTCTTCCAGGCTGTACAACTCTCTCCTCCTTTTATCTTGTCACAGGCTCCAGAGTTTCTCATCAATTGCTTATTTTCTATGTCTGTATATCAAACCATGCTCTCAGACTAAAACACATTTCATAATAGACTCATACTTCCTAAATAGGAAGAAATTTAGTGCATCAGCTGTGATCAGTATAATCACCTGGAAATGCAGTATGTTCACCATGTTTCAAACAGTTCTGTCATTTTTTAAAAAAAGGCTAATCTTTGGCCTTTGTATAACATTCAAATGCTGTTTTCATATGATATATGTAATAATGCCAAGATTGTTCACTTTTTCTTCAGTATATCATTTCATCTCTGAAGTTTTATTTACAAATTGATGGACCAACCAAAATAACTAGGACATCTGTTTGTTTATTCAAATGTTCAGATTGTAGCATTTTTAATAACATGTTCAGCTTTTCATATAAGTTTATACAAAATCTCAGTTTTGTAATGCATGTAAAAAGTATCTTTAATTCTATAATAATACATATGAAATATAAAGGGGAAAATTTGGTTTTAAAACACTATGTCTCCTATAGGCTTTAATACATATATTCATAATTGCTACACTTAAAGTCATGTACTTCCCCAATAGAAATCATATAAAATTAGGGTTGGAAGGGACCTCAAGAGGTTATCTAGTCCAATCCCCTGCTCCAAGCATCACCAGTTAGATCATCTCAGCCAAAGCTTTGTCTAGCCAAGTCTTGAAAACCTCCATGGATGGAGATTCCATCACCTCTCTGAGTAAAACATTGGAACAGGTTAGAAATTATGAAAATGTTAATTAAAGACTATGTAGTTATAATAAGGGTTAAATACAAAAACTTTCATTAGTATGTAGTTATGCATGTACAAAGTTTACAATGAAATAAGTTGGTCTGGTTCCCTGATTGATTAAATCACTGTAAATCAGGAGTAAACCTGCTGCAGGGTAAAACTGGCGTAAGTGAGAGAATGAGCCAATGAAGGAATACTTTTCCAAAAATATTTCACCACTGGGCTGAGGTAGAGCATAAACATTTCTGGCCAAACGGCAAATTTTGAAATATGAACAGATTTTTTTTAAAAAGGGGGAGGGGGAGGAGGAGGGAGAGAGAGAGATTTACAATAGAATCTTAAGAATTGGAGTTTCTGCCAGAAATCAGCTGTAATAAATCAAAGTCCCTGTGTTACTGTAAACATCGTTTCAAAATTAAGTTTTCATGCAGCTCCTCAAAATGATTTTTTACATGTATGCTATATGAATTATAGCTTTCCTTTGAAGAAGCTGATATCCCTTGCAAACAGAAATTAATTAAGGGAAAGATGTTGTTAGTTTTTATTATTTATATTACCATGGCACGTAGAAGCTTTAAGCATGCATCAGGTCCCATCTTACTAGGCGCTGTACAAACACAGAACAGATAGACTGTCCCTGCCCCAAAGCACTTACAATCTAAGAATAAGGCACAAGACAACAGATGGATGCTGACAGACGGGGGTGTACAAGTAAACAGCTAGACAATATTGGTCAACATGATAGGTGATAGACATAGCACATAGCACATTGGCAGCATAAGTGTTTTTGTATACGTCATAGCAAAGGAGAGTAGAAAGGGAGCTTTTGAAAGAAAAATGGGGTAGCTTTGTGGATGCTATACATCTCCTAAGTACACAGGGTAATATGGGGAAAAAGTGTGGAAGTGCTTATATGAAACTGACAAGTAGGCAATAGATGTGGACCTCATGGGCCAATCAGAGGCAAAAATTGACCTGTACATTTCAACCAAGATTTAAGATTATGAAGGGCCTTGAAAGGAAAGACAAGCTTAGGCTTGGCACAGGAGAGAAGAGCAAAATAGAGAAGATATTCCATGAGAGGCATTGATCAAAGCAAGAGAATAGGAAAATGTTTGAAAAAACATTCTGACTGGGTATCAGTGTGGTAGAATTGCATGTGTCAAGGCCAAAGAAAAGTGGCTGTAGTTGAGACACAAGATGCTGAGAACCTAGACAATAATTTTATGTAGATGGATAGAAAAGGCCATATCTTAGATATGTTACATGGAAAGATTCTGCAAGAATCTTTTGTGGATGTGAGGACTTAAATTGAGGCAAAGTTGTTGATTATACTCAAGTAATGGGTGAGAATGTCAGGCAAGATGGTAATATTTTCCATAATGATAGAAAAAAGGAAGTAAAGCGGATCTTATGGGGGCAAGATTAAGACCACTGTTTTAGTTATGCTGAGCTTCAGCTAATAACTGGTTATCCATGAGCTAATTTTAGAAACACAGGCCAAAAATTTAGTTTGAAAAGGAGAGATGTCTGAAGTAGAGCTATATCTGTGAGTCATTTGCTATGAAATGGTAGCTGGATTTTTGTTTGTGGATAAAGTGTATAGGGAGAAGAAAATCAAGGACCAGATACTGCATGCCCCAGCTACCACACAAAGCTGAAAGACAGACCATGGTGACTAGGCAATGCATGTTGTCTCTAACACTATCCAGAAAACTTCCTGGCTTGCCTGTGAACTGATGTGTTGCCCTCCCAGCAGATGTCAAGGTGACTGAAGTCCCCCATGAGAACGAGGGCCTGTGACTGGGAAACTTGCACTGGCTGTTTAAAGAAAGCCTCATCCAGCTCATCCTCCTGGTCTGGTGGTGTATAGCAGACACCCAACATGATGTCATCGTTGGTGCTCTCCCCTCTGACCCTAACCCAGAAGCTTTTAACAGGCCTAACTCTGGTTTCATATTGGAGCTCTGAGCAATCATAAAGCTCTTTTACATAAAGCACAACTCCTGGTTAGAGGGCTGGGGACCATGACTTACGAGGAGAGGCTGAGGGAACTAGGTTTATTTAGTCTGGAGAAGGGAAGACTGAGGGGGATTTAATAGCAGCCTTCAGCTACTGAAGGGCAGTTGCAAAGTGGAGAGAGCTAGACAACAGTCAGTGGTGGTAGATGACAGAACAAGGAAAAATGGTTTCAAGTTGCAGCAAGGGAAGTTTAGGTTTGATATTAAGAAAAACTTTCTCACTAGGAGCGTAGCAAAGCACTGGAACAGGTTACCCAGGGAAGTTGTAAACTTTCCGTCATAAGAAGTTTTTAAGACCGAGCTTTGACAAAGCCTTGCCTGGGATGATCTAATTAGGGATGGTCCTGCTTTGAGCAGGGGGTTGGACTAGATGACCTCCTGAGGTCTCCAGCCCTAATTTTCTATGATTCTATGTATTTTGCTGAATCAAAAGCTTTTATTCCCATTGTCAACAATAGGGAGTCTTTGGCAATCCCTTTCAGTCAAGGATGATTGTCTTCCACTATTGTCTTACCTGTGGGTCTGTAGATGGCTGATGAGGCCGATCCAGTATCAACAAATTTGTTTTAATTCCCACATTTGTTTCTGAGTGGGGTGGGTGGCTCCAGATTGTTGACTGAGTCAGCAACACACTGTTTCTGCTACTCATGCTTTCCTATCTCCTGTTGTTGTCATAATGTTTCAAAGTGCTGAGATCTTTGCAGTAGACTCTTCTTCCATTTGGGGGGATCCTGGCTTATAGTTTCCTATGAGTTGATTTCAGTGTTGCATCTTTTTCAAGTTGGCCTTGAGGATGTCCTTAGAGTGCTTTCTCCACCCTCCTTTTGAACGTACACCTTGACTGAGCTGGAAGAATACAACTTGCTTTGGAAGTCTGGAGCCAGATGATGCAGCTGGTCCAGCAAAGTTGATGATAGATGATCATTGCCTCAATGCTCATGGTGTTTGCTTCTGAGAGGACACTAATGTTCATGTGTCTATCCTCCCACTGGATTTGAAGGATCTTCTGCAAGCAGTATTGATGGTACTTCTCCAATGACTTGAGGTCTCTCCTGTCTCCTCTTGACTTGACATTGTCCATATCTCAGAACCATACAGTAAGGTGGGGATCACAACTAATTGATAAACCATGAGCTTGGTTTTGGATCTGATGTGATCTTCAAACACCCATTTCCTCAGGGTCTGACAGCTGCACTTGCACATTTGAGGCATTGTTGGATTTCTTTGTTGATGTCAGCCTTCTGTGAGAGATGGCTTCTGAGGTATGGAAAATAATCAACGTTCTCCAGAGTCTCACTATAAATCTGAATTACCAGAGCTGGGGACTACTCATTAAGAACTTATTGTTGGAAGACCTTAGTCTTCTGAATGTTAAATGTCAGTCCCATTTTCTTGTATGTGTCAGTAAGGACATTGACAATTTCCTGAAGGTCTACTTCCAAATGAGAACACACTACAGCATCAATAGTGTACTGGAGCTCAATGATTGATGTCAGGATGGTTTTAGTTTTAGCCCAGAGTTGGCTGAAATTAAACAGCTTACCATCCATTCAGTACTGTAGTTCCACTCCAACTGTAAACTTGTTGGTGGTCAGATGTAGATTGCAGTAAGGAATAGTAAGAAGCATGAATGACGTAAGCCCCCAGAGGCTGGGGAGGCACAGTGACCACCTGCAGATGGTGGCGGAAGGGGCGTGGTGGCAGTGAGCAGGGAGCTTCTGCAGGCAGCTGCAGCAGTGTCAGTGGTGGTCAATCACAAGGCATGCACTGCCAATCTCAGGGGGTGCATGTGCACCCGTGTGCACCCCATACACATTGCCAAAGTTGAGAAGAGTTTTGGAGTGATGACACAGCTTTGCTTAAGTCCTGTCTTAACCTCAAAGGGATCTGTGATAGATTCATAGCTTGTATATTATAACTGAGCAGTTACAGAATGGTGACAAATTGCGGTGGCCATCCGTACTTCAGAAGGATGCTCCACTGCTCTTGGTTGACAGAATCAAAGGCTTCTGTGATGTCAAAGAAGGCCATGTAGAGAGGTTTCTGTTGTTTCTGGCACTTTTTCTGCAGATGGAGAACTGAAAAAGGAGTGTCAGTTGTGCTTCTTGATGCCCTAAACCCACACTGAGATTCTGGGAGGTCTTCAGCAAGTGGAAGGAGATGGTTCAGGAAGGTTCTTGCAATGTTCTTTCCTGTGGTGGACAGCAAAGCAATCCTTCTGTTATTTCTACAGTAAGACTTGTGTCCTTTCTTGAAGATGATCACAACCCTGGTGTCCCTGCAGTCATCTGGGATTTCTTCATCATTCCAAATCTTTAAGATGAGGGCATGGAGCTGTGATATGAGCTCTGCTCCTCCCTGCTTGAAGATTTTGCCAGGGATTCCTTCAGCTCCAGATGCCTTGTTGTTTTTCAGCTGCTTGATGGGTTTCTTCACATTATCAAATTTATTGTCATGAACAAGGATGTGCTAAATATTGTCTCTTGCTTAGTGCAAGTCAGTATCTATATTCAAGATCACAAGCAAATAAACAAAAATCCTCTTTAAAAAGAACTCAGAAGATGTTCAAAAGTTTGCATTTTGCTCCTTTTGAAAACTTCAAATGAATTTACGAGAAAGTATATAATGATGATTAATTTGGATGTGTACAAAAAAGGAAACTTTTTTTTCTCTTAGGTCTGGTAACAAAATATTTTATTTGTGTATGTCAGTCTCAAATTGACCAGTCAAATGTAAACATCAAAAATCTGAACAGGATTTTGTTTCTAGCCCTTCTCCTACAGTTAAGGTGAAGAAAAGCAAAAAATATATACTGGCAACCTGTGTGTATCAACACTAGAGTCAAAAGATGTGAGTATAGTTTGTCTATGTACACTCACCTAGCTTTAGACTTGTAGCTAAGGTACTGATAAGCTGCAGCAGGACGTTGCTCAGGATAGGCTTGCTGCCTGAGCATTTATCAGGATCCTGTTCTTGGCCTAGGCTACCACAGCTACACTGCAATTTGTACTTAAACTACTAAAAGGTGGCTCAGGTATTTTTACATAGGGTTTAGGTACTTCTTTGGCTGCATGATAGCTTTAACCGAAAAAAAAATGACACTTGAATAGTTTTACACTACAATATATACATATCTTTATCGTGTGCTCTTCTTTACATAGGCAGGGGCAGGCAATTATTTTGGGCAGAGGGCCGCATACTGAGTTTTGGCAAGCCATTGAGGGCCACATGACAGGCAGCCAGGGGCAGATAAATATTAATTTTCAAAATTTTTTAGGGGCTCCATGGGCTGGATAGAATGGCCCGGTGGGCTGCATCCAGCCCACAGGCTGCATTTTGCCCACCCCGGAGTAAACCATGCCTGATAGGGCTTTGTGAAGCTTCAGTAGCTGATTTGATTTGAAGGAGATTCGGCTCAATTCAGGGACCAAATCTCCAAATCCAAATTGAATCAGGAAACCAAATAAAATCTCCAGATCAATTTGAATCATCCAAATCAATTCAGAAAAGCTTTGGAAAAGATTCAGGCAATTCGGAGATTTGGCCATAGACTAAACAGGAAGCTGACAGCTGCCTCCAGCTTGTCTGTTGGGGCTGGGAGAGGGGTGAGGGAAGCGCTGTGGGGGAGGGAGGAATTGGGACTGGGTCTGGGACAAGCGGCCCAGCTGGGGTGGGGGGGGTGTTACTTGGGGTGAAGGGCGTGGGATGCAGGCGCAGCAGTGCTGGGAGTGTGGGCTCTGCCCTGCTACCACTTGCCCAGCTGGGGCAGGGAGGTGGGATGCAGATGCAGCTTGCTCCGGGCCAGAAGGGGCAAGTGGAAGCATGGCATAGGCCCTACTCCCAGCACTGCCAATCCCACGTCCTACACTTTCCACACCAGCTGGCAAGTGGCAACAGGACAGAGCCCCTGCTCCCAGTGCTGATGCGGGCGTGGCAGGGCTGAGAGTGGGATCTATACCCTGCTGGCACTCGGAGTGAGCCACACCTGCATCATGACCCCCTGCAAGCAGCAGCAGGACAAAGCCACCACGGCTCCCCCGGTGGGGCAGATACAGGTCCAGCTGGAGGAGCTGCAAGAGAAGGCCCCATGGCTGCCCTGCTGATACTTAAAAAAAAAAAAAAAAAAGCTCCACCCTCACTGTCTCTGGCAGTGGTGATTGGGGGCCTCTGAGGGCTCATGGCAGAGGCCCCCTGCACAGTGTGGGGCAGAGGGGATCATGGCCCCCACCCCAGCTTGGCTTCTGCTTGGCAGCTGCTCCATGGCACAGGTGCCCCACAACTCAGCAGGGCACCATGTGCTGTCTGGGAGCTGGGGCAGCTCCATTTGTCAGCCAGAGCCCAGCAGCACTCAGCCACAGTGGCCCCAGCTTTCAGAAAGTGTGCAGCACCCTGCCTAGCCACGCTGTACTTGTACCATAGGACAGCTGCCATGTGGATGCCAAGTGTGGGGGGCAATCCACGCTGCCCCCTGCTACTCTCCGCTGCATGGTGGGGCCTCTGCCACGAGCCCTCAGAGGCCCCTGATCGCTGCTGCTAGAGCCGGTAAGTGCGGGGCTTTTTTCTTTTTTCTTTTTAAAGCCCTGCTGCAGCAATGGCAACTGGGGCCTCTAAGCAGTCATGGCAGAGCCCCTCCCATGCAGCATGGAGCAGTGGGGATCCCTCCTCCTGCCTGGCACCCACACAGCAGCTGTTGCATCATGCGGGTGCAGTGCTGCTCAGCAGGGTGCTGTGCACTGTCTGAGAACTGGGGCGGCTCCATGTGCCAACTGGAGTCTGGCAGCGCTCAACCCCAGTGGCCCCAGCTCCCAGACAGCATGTGGCACCCTGCTGAGCCACGCTGCACCTGTGCCATGGGGCAGCTGCCACGTGGGTGCCAGGCAGGGGGGCGATCCCTGCTGCCCCCCACTGCCCTGCACTGAAGGGGGGGCTCTGCCACAAGTGCCCAGAGGCCCCAGACACCACTCCTGTAGCCAGTGAGTTCCAGGCCTTTTTTGTTTTAAATGTGCTGGGACTAGGTGGGGCCAGGCAGGAGATGGGGCCAGGCAGGGCAGACATGGGGGCTTCTTCCATGGTTCCACCTACACGGGGAGACGCAGGCACAGCTGGAGGAGCCACCTGGCTGTGCCTGCCTCTCCCCAGCTGATCCAAGTCATCGAATCTTTTTGAATCAGCACTGAATCTTCCCTAGCTGATTCAGCTGAATTGATTCAGGACAGTGACCCAAATCTCCAAATCAAATCACTGTCCTCCAAATCAGCTGAATCTGAATCAGATACTTTCCTATTTGCAAAGGCCTAATGCCTGACTTATTTAACTTTAAATCTAACAACTTAAATCCCTAATACAAAAAGAAACATGTTTTATAAGTTTACCTTCAGGTTCTGAATAGTTTGGTCTGGGATCCAGAGCTGCTTATTATCCTCATATTTTAAATCCTCATATTTATAACACAGAAATTATTGCTATTGTTTTGAAGTATTTATAAAATGGAGGAAAAGTATGTATTCAAAGAAAGTCAAGACATGAATTGGCCTGTCTCTGAATGGTCTTCCCTACTGAGTTATTTATGCCTGTATGAAGTGGGTGCATAAAGTAACAATTATGGTTTGATGACATTTTGTATATATTTTATATAGGCATACACTAGACACGTGGCAATGGAGAACCAAGCTCAGGGCTTTCTGTGTTAATATGAAAATGGTTTCTTTGCTCACACTAAGCTTAAGTTCCTACATTCAGGGAGGTTAGGGGGATGGTAGAGCATGTTTAAAATGGCCACCCAATCTAAGGTAAGTTGGGATGGTGTGGAGTCTAGCAGGAAGGGCAAGGGGATGGGGGAACAAGCAGGGTCAGGGAGGATTGGGGATCTATGAGGGGCTGGGGGGGACAAGTGGGGTGTTCAGAAAGATGGAGGGAAGGTGGGGCCTGCAGGAATGATCAGGAGGGATGGGAGTGCAAGCAGCATCTGTGGGAGGATGGAGGGTAGGTGGGATTAGCAGGACAGATCAGGGAGATTGTGGGGCAGGCAGCATCCACTGGAATGACTGGGGGCCAGGCAGGTTCTGTGGGGGGTTGCTGGGGTTCAAGGTTTGGCAAGGGCTTGCAGGGTCCATGAGGAGGCTTGCGGGGACCCCCATCCCTCCTCCCACTGATACTTACTCCTTGATGAATGTTGATAAATCCATTACCTGGAGCAGCTTGTGAGATGTGGGGTTTGGTGGGCTGTTCAGGGAGAGCAGGGTTGGCTTGTCTGTGGGGGAGCCTGGGCAGGGCCAGAGGGTCTAAAAATAAACTGGTGTCAGGGGGCAGATAGGAAAAGCTCTGCCCTGGGATTGGGGCTGGTGACTGGGCTTTCCTAGTCCTGGGGTTATGATGGTAACTGTACAAAAGTTTAATAAACTAGTCTAAATCTAGTTTGATTAAATCTGAGCATACATCAATTCAGGTCTATCTTAGACCAGGTTTTGCCATTTTTAGACCAGTTTGTGTGAGGAGAACTTCTGTACAGTTACAGGTTTAGATTGATTTCTGTTCACTAAAACCCGGTCTAAATGGAATGTCTGCACATGGGCAAACTAAGTTAGATCAGGTGGCTATTATTAACCCAATCCAACCTCCCCCTAATCTTCCCGAATGTCTGCACTTAGCCCAAAAGTAGTAGAATGTTTACATTATTTCTTATTACATTATTTTTTATGCAAAAAAACCCTATATTACCAGTAACTTTGCCTGGCATTTCTCCATTCTGAGACTTACTTTTTCATTACTTATAACTTGACCAAACTTTAACTGTTTGGACTGGAATTTTCATGCTGGAAGCATGCCCCAGACTGATCATTTCAGGAATATTTCAACCAAAATGGTTTGGTTATTTCCAAGAATGAGGCTAAGGAAAAATATGTTGTTTTGTCCGTGTTAAAAAAAAAAAATCTGGCAACCTTTACTTTGGAAAGCTCCATGAGCTGGAGCAGAAACTTAAAATTTGCCTCTTGCCATCCTTGTGAAAATCTGCTAAAATTTGGCAAAGATATGAGCCTTTGAAATGCTGAAGTTTGCACAGGCTCAGTAGAGCTTACTGTGATTTTAACAGCTAAATCTCTGAAGATTCTGGCCTTGCTGAATAAGCTTGAACTTCCCTCAGCTTGTAGTGCTAACCAGACTGTGTATGTGCCTTTTCCACAGAGTGACTGAGCAAGCTCATTCCAGCCAAGAACTACAAGAGCAAAGGGTTGTTGGGATTTTTTTTGTAAATGGAGAAGTGAGGCTGAGAGCAAATTGTGAATGAAAACTAGGGGTGAAACTGGGGCTGGCTGTTCAAGGAGACTCTTGTTAGAAAGCAGTGAAAGGGGCTACGATGAGAGGAAAAGAGAGACATCTGAAAAGGTCTCCAGGTGTGGAAAGACAATTAAAACACATTGAGCAAAGAGAATGAGATGTGGAACCAGGAAAGGGTGTTATGGGGGTGGCAGATACTGGAACATAGTCTGGGGAAAAGAAGGGAGATGTGTCTGGGGAAAAGAAGGGAGAAGAAAACTGGAATAAAAAGCATGAGGAGTAGAGACTTCACCTGAGTAGTTGGGGAGCACCTGAATGGAACAAGTAGCCACAGGATGAAGACGAAAGGCCAAAGAGTCTTTGCCCACTAGTGCAGCATTTCCCAACTGGTGTGCCGTGGCACACTGGTGTGCCATTGGACGTGTCAAGGTGTGCTGTGGAATCTTTGTGGGGAGTGGCTACAGTCTCTCTCAGCTGGTCTTTATAGAGGATGGTAACTTTCCTTTGCTATCATTTTACTCCATTAGCTTAAAGGGCAGTGAATCTGCAAGTTTCTAAGGCAGATCTAAGCTTTGACTATGATGATGACCTGTTTGGGTTTTAGAGTACTGCTGTTTTATAATCTGTTTTTTTACAGTTCTTGGAAATGGTACCAAATAAACTCTGTTGATAATACTTGCTTGAGTTTGCAATGTCAGGTACTGAAAATTTTAGGCAATTCCTGACTGTAATGGAATTACTTATTTTGTCCAGCTTTGTTTTTATATATTATGCAACAGTTTTTAAATACATGCATTATTTCCACAGGACTTCTTCCTGATTCACTGCCAATAATGAATCTCTTCTTGGCATGAATCAAGGTTGTGTGATGAAAGCGGCTCTTGTCTTTTGGACTTCTGGCTATAGAATATCAGGCTGCAAGAAAAAGGGGCTGGTCTCATGGTTAAGACATTTGAAAGCCAATCTGGAATAATGTCCCAACTGATCATTTAAATCAGTGATTCTCAGTCACTGCACCTGAGTCCGCAGCACCTGAGATCCTTTTAAGGATGCCTTGGGGCATATTAGCACTGTTAGGTATGTGAACACCTACATGATCCACAAAATAAATCTGGAGTTTTCAAATGAGAATAATCCACAGTGTCAGAAATGTCCTGATCTATTGTGTTCTTTCTCAGTTATTTGCAACAGATTAATTGCTCTGTTATTTTGGCATAGTTAAAAATGAGGGAAAGTTAAGAGCTGGGATTTTCTGGGGAATTCATTGAATCTAATGAGGAGTGCCTTGAGTCTGAAAAGGTTGAACACCACTGATTTAAATAGGGAAACTTGAACAAATCCATAGAAGGCTTGCTAGAGGCATGAGAAAATCACAAGGGTTACATTGAGGCTTGGGACACACATTACACATAAACTGGTTTAAGTGATCAGAAACTGGTTTAAACCTGTAACAGAACAGAGGTTCAGTGCACATAAACCAGGTTGAAAATGGCTGAAACCAGTTTGACATATATACCTAGTTGAATGTAGTATCAGACTTAATTGATCTGAGTCAAACCAGTTTATGTAATGTCTGTCCCAACCCCCCTGCTGGTTTAAGTTAAATCAGACACCCCCAGCATCCCGGCATGCTCTCTGGGCTAGGCAGAGCTCTCTGCTCCACAGCAGGGCTGGCCCCGCCCCCATGCTTCCTGTCTGCAGCTCAGGCAGAGACTTGCAGCCTGCTTCCCCCCCCTGCCCCCGCACCACTCCCTGCTAAGCAGGAATTCTCCCCTCCCCTCTGCCTTGCTGAGAGGTATCTGTGTATTAGTTAACAGACCACATGCTGGCTATGGTCCATGCTCTGACAAAGGCAGAATTAACAGGTAGCTGGTAATTAGGGCTGTGTGAAATTTTGATGGGTGTTTCGTTTCAAGCTCAAAACAGCAAAATCAAAATGAAACAAAAGGCTTCAAAACGAAATGAGGGCACTCGAAATGTTTTGAAAGTTTTGAAATATTTCGAGTTTTAAACCAGCCCAGTGGCAGGAGGCAGGGGAGAACCAGGGCTGCACTCCGAGCAGCTCCACCAGCCCCACAGAGCTCAGTCCGGCAGTGGGAGAGCCAGTGGTGGAGCCACTCTGAGCACAGCCTTGGCCAGTGGCTCTTCCCTGCCTCCCACCACCAGGCACAGCTCTGTGGGGCTGCAGAGCCTCCTGCCGCTGGCCTGTGCTTGCCAGAGCTGCACTCCAAGTGGCTCTGCCACTGGCTCTCCCGCCACCTCCTGCTGCCAGGCTGAGTTCCATGGGGTTGGTGGAGCCACTTGGAGTGCAGCCCTGGCTCCAAGCACAGCGGTGGTGAGCACAGCTCGGTGGCTGAAGGCTCTGCAGCCCCACGGAGCTGAGCTTGGTGGCAGGAGGCAAGCGAGAGCCATTGGCTAGGGTTGTGCTCGGAGCGGCTCTGCCACTGGCTCTGCTGCCACCTCCTGCCTCTGGGCTGAGCTTCATGGGGCTGGCAGAGCTGCTTGGAGCACAGCCCTGGATCTTCCCTGCCTCCCACCTCCCACCACCAGACTCAGCTGTGTGGGGCTGGCGGAGCTGCTTGGACTGTAGCTCGGTGGGGGGGAGCCAGGGCTGTGCTCTGAATGGCTCTACTAGCCCCACGGAGCTCAGCCCAGTGGCGAGAGGTAGCAGGAGAGTCAGTGGTGGAGCCTCTCCAAGTGCAGCCCCGGCCAGTGGCTCCCACCACCAGGCTCAGCTCCGTGGGGCTGCAGAGCCTCCTGCTGCTGGGCTGTGCTCACCAGGGCTGAACTCTGAGCGGCTCTGCCACTGGTTCTCCTGCCACCTCCTACCACCAGGCTGAGCTCCATGGTGCTGGCGGAGCCACTCAGAGTGCACAAGGAGGTGGGGAGAGCCAGAGTTGCACTCTGAGTGGCTCTGTCAGCCCCACAGAGCTCAACCTGCCCTTCCAGTGCTGCTGGATTCCTCCTGGGGGTGTGGGCCCCCAGATCTGTGCCTGGGATGACAGGAGGCTGTCACTGCTGCCTGGGGCCAGTGGCAGCAGCGATCTTCCTGGCGCTGGGCACGGGCTACACCCAGTGCTGGTCGAGGGGGCAGCGGCAGCCTCCTGTTATCTTGCACACAGATCTGGGGGCCTGCACCCCCAGGAGGAGTCCAGCAGTGCCTCACAGCCCTCCTGGGGGTGCAAGCTCCCAGATCTGCACTACAGGTGACAGGCAGCTACTGGAAAGTGACATGAGTTTTGCTTTTAGCAGTTTGAGGTGCAGTGTCACAAAAACCCCTGCACCTATCTCCTTGAAGCTTGGCACACTTCATGCCCTCAGAAGGGGCTACCACCCCTGCAATTTTCACCTGAATCAGGCAAGAAATGACAAAGTTATAGGCATTTTCATGATTCCCCAATATAGCCTATGGAGGAGATAAAAAGGAAGAACCTGAGGAGATAAAAAGAAAGATTCATTTACAGTTACAAACAAAGTCTGATTGCTCATTTGATTTCCTTAATGCAATAGCATGGGGGCATAGGATGAAAAGGAAATAAGCACTTCTTACCTAGGTGTTCATAGCATATGGTACATGATTCTATTAGGAATGGAACAGAGCTCTGAGCAGCCAGTTACATCCCTTTTCCACAGACTTTCATGGATAATGTGAATGAGGAAGAAGGATGAACTAGGGAATGATGTAGATAACACTATTTCTCTCTATCTGACTAGTTATATTGCACGTAAAAATCAAGAATGCATTTTCAAGCTGATGGATAAATTGCTGAGTTCTAAAGTTTACTTATCACTTGGATGGACCTGTTGAATTATAAGAAGAGAAAAAAAATATCTCAGGGAGAAAGGAGTTGGAAAGATTTTGATTAATTCCTCCTGTAATTAGTTCTTGCAAGACTTATTGAGCATTATGGGAAGGATTCTCAGCTAGCTTAATTCCATTACAGTCCATGTACCTAATAACTATTTATGCCAGATGAGAATCTCATCCTATATATACAATGACCAGTAAGTGTTCTCAATTACTTTTGGTAAAAAAAAACTCCCATGAAAACTTTTACAGTAGAAAAAAAAAGGGGGGGGGTCCCTAAATAAAATGCCTTTTCATGGCATTTTTCTCTGTATTAAAAAAACAAATACTTTTCAGCTGCAAGAAATTTTGATTTTCAACAAAAAGTTGACATTTTCCATGTACAAGATCATTGAAATATATTTTTCCACTGAAGATTGATTTTTTTTTCTAACTACTCCTTAAACCTAATTTTGCTATAAAACTCTCTCTGTGAGCCAGATAAACTATCCTCCATTTAGAGTGTGAGTGGGTTTAGTTTGTTTATTCCTACCTACCTATTAAGTCCTGTTCAGAAACGAGTACTGGACTTGTTGTACAGGTTTTGTTTCTCTTTTTTCATTTCTATTTTAAAGCATGAATTTAGTGATCATTGAAAGGTAGAAGGTCAGCATCAGAGAAAAGTGAAATCCCTTCTGTAGGTACACAAACAGTCTGGCTGGCAGCAGTACAAGCCTCCTCAAATGCATTGCTGTTCCTCCATGCAGTTGTGGAGGGAGAACTTCTCACTTTGGTAAATGAGAAAGCTAAGCGGTTTCTGTATTGGCTAAGAAATGGCCTGTTCTAATCAGTTTCTTTCAACTAAGCCTCCAAGTAGTCATCAGACAGAAACAACATCTGGTCATTATCACCCCAGGATGTATTTAAGCTGGTGATTCAAAGGTAAAAGTTTGCATATTCCCATACTAAGCCTCTCATCTGTTCGGTTCCACAGGGAATACTTTTTAATATAGAGTATGTTCAACCTGGGAAATTTAGAGCTACTAGAGATCATCAAGGCAAATAATCTGGTTGTTTTTTTTAAAGGAGGAGGTAATTTTATGAGCATATACAGAACTTATGATTTTGACATGCTATGCCAGTATTATAAAAAAGTCAAAACTTACGCTTCAGAATAAAGTCAGTCTTACCTTTGTCTGACTATTTTATTTTTATGGTGTGCATTATTTCCAAATTGTTATGAGGGTCAAGTGTTTTTCATGGTGCAAATGAAAATGTGCATGACCAAGCTACTTTTTTTATGCTTGTTCTACCATCTAAGTCTGAAGTATTGGCTCTAGCACCCCAAAAGACACCAATAAGGCATACCAAATTTCTGTTCCGGTATGATAGTTCTTTCTGGAACTTCCTAGTTCTCCTTTATGTCATGTATTCTGTTTTTGCTTCTCTGTTATGGATAATAAGAAATTCATGCTTTGTTACTACAGCAACACGAGACTCATTCCAACAAGCTAAGAGATGTAGAGTTGTTCTTCATTTTCTTTCTTCCTTTTCCTCCATTCATTTCCTGCTTTCCCATTTCTTCCCCTCACATCCATCTGGAAATTAACTGCATATCCCTAGGGATGAATACACTGTATTTTGAAAAACACCCCATCAGCTGGTATATAATAGAGAAGATTCATTGCTGGATAGTGGCTAAGAGACACATTAAAAAAGTCTGGTGAAATAGTTGGAAGGAATAAGTATCCTCTCTAAGTTTACTTGATAGGTCACCTAATATTATAGTTTCTAGATCTAAATATTGTAGGGGTCTGCAACTGCTTAATCAAAAAAGAAAAGAAGAGTGGAAAAGGAGACCCTTACTAGCCTCCCACTGTCCATAATTTCTTGCAGTCTCTCTTTTTTAATACAATAAGACACTTCAGACACCACATTTCTGGGGATTACCTTTCTGGGGGTTGAAGCCTTTGGCCTCATTCTTCTCATCACAGTCAAAGTGTTCATAAGCCCCTAGAAACACACTGCCTGTCATGTCTTGTTGTTTAAATATTGTGATAGAGCCTGTGAATAACTCCAAACTGTTTTGACATGTCCATAATAGCTTTTGTTCTACATCTGTACCAATACATTGCCTTTTCTAAAAACATATCATTGCTTGCTTTTATTTTGCTATTATATTAATACTTTGATCACAAGTGCTAGAGCCAGGAATAACTTATCCACCAGAAAATCAAATCAACCTTTAAATCAGTAGCTTTACATTTTCTGGCAATGCTATTTTAGGAAGTGAAAAGTCCCTCTCCATGACAAGCAATATTATTAGGCCTTTATTGGACGCTTTTTTTTCTTCCCCCTCAGTGAAAGTTGCTCAGGAGTATTCTATTGAATCACTGGTACCCTGCAGAGTGACATTTTCATGTGGGGCTTTTTCAGTTGTTCTTTGTGCAGTGAAGGTTGTGTTAACACCAGATGCCAATCACACACCACCAGTGGATTTGCAAGATTATAGGACAGGAAAAAAGATGAAGGTTAAGCACAGGGCACAATAGAGATTACTTATGGTAATGAATTGTATAATTTTTCTAGACAGATCTGGATTAATGTTTATCCCAGGCAAGAGATTACTATATGTCTGATTCTAGTTGTAAACAGACATTATTAAACAGAAGGTTTGCGCTCATGAAATGCTACTATGGGTGTTAAAACACTTATGATTTATTACGTGCAAAGAGAAAAATTAACCTGTTCATCTGCTATATGACTAAATACACTGTGGGTTTTTTGCATAAATTGAAAAGGCATCTGCTGTTTTAGCAAACAAATAGCTACTTAAATGGGACAAATTTTCCCCATCTTTATACCCATGCAACCCATAGACTTCAGTATGATTGTATGGATATAATTATGAAAAGAATAGCCTTACACAGTTTTATAAGAATGCAATAGCTTGTAAGCGGAGTTATCCACTGGCAAAATATAAGATTAGGTGTTTTGTTTTTCTTTTGAATAACAATAATAAAAAAGTTTACATTCACAGAACATAATGCATAATGACCCATCATGGATGTTCCAAATACTCGTGTTTTATTAACTCTAAAAGTTAATATTTGGGTGACTTAGTACTTTCAGTTTTTTTTAAAATACATTTTTAAAATTTACTTTTGATTTTTAACATAATGTTTCAAGTCCATTTTCCTTGTCTGTTTGATAGCATCCCTTCTGGTCAGCGTGACTGCAACATATGTGTTGCTATCACATTTTTTATTATATATCGCAGTAGCAGTTAAATAATCACAATTTGTTCAATGATTTCTTTGGGGGGCCAGGGGGAGCGAAGGAGAGGGAACCTCTTAATATAAAAGAAGGACATTAAGCATATTCTAAAATATGGCTGCTTTCATGTAACAACCACAATTACCTGAAACTGAAGAACTAGTTGCTTTTCAGATTAAAAAATCTCAGTTTTCATAATCTGTGTCTGTTAAATGTTTTGTCTCATGCTTTTTAAATTGTCCAGTCCCTTTATAAGCTGCGGATGGTACTGTTAGCATAGTTTTCACACCCCTCTTAACTAATCTTTATAATTATAGATTGTGCTAAATGTGTTTTTTATGTTTTACAAAATAAGACCTACTTGTATTTGTGGATAACTTGACTTGCCTAAGTAGGCTTTTCCAGTAAGTCAGGTTACTCAGGTATAAAGCAGAACCAGTCTGTAAATCTGTGTTGAGGATTTTGGTTACAAAGGCTGATGGATACTATACAAACTGTATTGACTAGATTATGGTACTAAGATCCGAATTGCCTTGTACATGGTAATGCAGATCCTATCAGTACCAGCAAAAAATCTGAAAAATAAGAATAAAAAGTTTTATTTTACACAAACTGCAGTCTAAACCACCTATTTTCCTCATATAATTTTATTGGATACTGACCAGCCTAACTTTGATTTTTGCAATATTTTATAAAGGCTGAAAAATGTGAATTATGTATTAAAAGTTGGGGGAAACTAATTAAACAAGTAGTGTTTTTTGGAGGAGGTCTTTATCCTGGTTATTAAAAGTCATGTTAATGCAGCCTATCGTTTCTAAGTCATATGCACTCTGATATATACCTCAAATCTTTGCGACAGATCAGATCAGTTTAGAGAAGCCCAAAGGGGGTGTATTACACTACTTAAAAGTTTGTGCAGCGAAGCATTATATTTTGGGAGACTATAAAATATATATTGCACTCTATTCCCTTTGCCATACAGCACAGACATCTATAAGTCATTAAGGTGACCTCCATCTTCTAAGGAGAAGTAAAGATAGAAATGAAGACACATTTCTGTTATCAGTCTACTGTGGGTCGTAAGTTGAAGTAGCGTTATATTTTCCTTTGAAATACTCATAGCCTTGACATGGTGTTTAACAGTGTTCAGCTTATTGCTGCTGAGCTAAACATGTCTGAAGCAAACGATGACCCTCACGTCTTTGTGATAGCAAAATGTCTCCCTGATGTGATCCCACAGACTTGGAGCATTAAGTTAATTTTCCCCTGGATTTCTGAGCTGCGTCCTTTTTACCCCGCGGAAGCCTTGTGAAGAATACAGCTTTTGACCGAATGACAGAGCATGGACGGTGAAATTAGATGCATTAAATTAGAATATGACAAAAAGCCTATCTAAATATTTGTCACAATGTTACTTATGCAGTTTAGTGCCCATCTCAGGAAGTAAAAGCAGGCCACTGCTGGGATTTAAAAGCCTTCCCCCCTTTTTTCCCCCCCGCACAAAAAAATGGTAAATGATTCTGTGCCAGCTTTGAGAGGATAATTGAGCGGATAGTGTAGGCTGTCATAGTTCTAGGTTTGGGAATCCCTCGGTCTAATCTCAGATTAGTTCTTTTTTTTAGTTTCATTCTACATAGAAAAGTTTGTAATGATGCAATTCTGTATCCAGAGCCATTTTTGTGCCACTGGAACAAATAGAGCTGTCATTGGCTGATAGAAGTTCTATTATACATTTATTAAAGCATTTAAGGAAAAACCACCTCCAAATAATCATATTATCCAGTGCTTATATTCAGGTAATGAAATGTATTTTCCAGTTTGTAGTACAGCATTTTTTAGAGAAAAATAACAATAAAATAATATTTTACGTGGAGGTAAACATGTTCAATTAGTATTAAATATAGGAAAAAATCAAATCATGTAACTTATTTGTGTGCATTCATCTTTAATAATAACTTCAAGCCACTTTTTAAGGGATGAGAATAATTGATTTATTTCATTTGTATGCATTTATCAAAAGAAGCAGCTTTAATTAAAGACAAAGAGTTGAATAACATTAACTGTTGCCTTAATCTTTTTCTTTTGGATTTTCCATTATACTGGTTAATGGGAAAATGAGGGACTATCATAGGGTTAATCCAGCTACATATAAATCCATGCTGTGTATGATAGTAGTAAAGCTTGTGATCCCTTGATCTTTGATTAGATCCAAGCTAGTAAATATATTGTGATTAATCAGAATGAGTTGTTCTGCATGTAGTATAAGTCACCTTCACAGATGGGATGTAGCATCAGAGTTGCTCCTGAATATTTGTTTTAATCCTTCCTAGAACAGACTTGTTTCATGTTATCATGTATTAAATCACAATCAGGAAATTAAATATCAGTACTTAGGAAAGAAATGTGAACTGGAGTTAGAAATAAGAGAATAGGCCATTGCGAAAGCAAGGAAGGAAAGACGGAAGGAAGGAAGATTTAAAATATCTATATGCTATCCTAAAACAAAGTAAAGAAAAGTGTGCATTTTCTCTTTGGTTAGTGCATAGTTACTTTTATATAGAAAAGCAGTTTTAAACTATGTGAATGTCAGGTTCACTAGAAGAAAAATAACTGCAGGTAAAATCACACTAAATATTATGTTAAGAATGTTGTTCCTATTATTATTTTTTAATCAATGGTTATTTAGAAATATAACATTTTGGGGCGCAGGTAAAGCGAGACATTTAAAACATTATCTCTAACACTGTCTTCCTCCTAATTATCTAAATCCATCCTAATTGCCTCCTGATACAATTTACTTTGACATGCAAAATATTGAGAAAGAAAGGAATCTTGCTAAGACATTTTCATTACTATATGCATCAGGATTTTCTGTAAAATGCAGATTTCACTTGATCTTATATCACTTTAGGATACTGACTAAAAGATACTGGGTTATTAACAAAAGCACCTCAATTTCTGTCTCTCATTTTTTATAATCATTATACTGAACCTTTTTTTGCACAGAGGTGTGATTAGATTTAACCTGACAACATATATGAAGAACTTTCTTCTCAGTACTTTAGAAGAGAGAATGATATATAGTAGGTTTAAATATAATCTGGTATATATGTATAACATAAATTGTTATCATGCCCAGATTAACCCCCGATTATTTCTTCTTTTTTTTTGCAGGAAAGCTGGGGAACCTCCATTAATAAATGGTTGGATACCTTTCCTTGGAAAGGCTTTGAGTTTTATGAAAGATCCTTCAACCTTCTTGTTGTCTCAGCAACAAAAATTTGGAAATGTTTTCACTATACACCTTGCTGGTGAGAAGCATTTTATTATTTCTCTGAAATTTCTATCAATGAAATTAAAGATTGGAAAATGTATTTTTATCAATTTAAATGTTTCTCTATATTTGTTTTGATCACAATGTTTAGTACAGCACTTACAAATGAAAATGACTTGGCTATCAGAATGTTGTTTCTAATATATGCAAAAGATATGAACCATAATAACTGTAAGTAAGTTTAGGGGTGAGTATAGGTATAAGCTGTCTGTCAATAATATACACATAAGTTCTGCCAAGCTATCTATCTATCTATCTATCTATCTATCTATCTATCTATGGGATAGATATAATATGGATTGTTTTCCCTAAAAAAGTATAAACTAATATCATCGTGAGAGAAAAATATTAGCTCAGATAAAGAAAACACTAAAAAAGTATAGAATATATTGTTACCTATTTTTTTCAAGAGAATTAACAGGAACTGAATGAAGGAAGAGCCACCTGAAGTCATTCATATGATCAGGACTGGAACTTCAAAACTTCCTGCTTCCTAATCCACCACAATTATTTTATATACTGAAAATGGCATTATAATTAAATCCAATATAACTTCAAGACATTATATAGATACTGCATTGACTTGCATCCACTAAAAGTCTCAGTTTTCATTTTAAAACTTTGATTTACACGAATGCAAGATGGGGCTATTTAATAGGCCTTTACATCTCTAACTACTGAAATCCTGGTTCAAATGATCAGTTTTACAGTTGCATCAGTTACTACATTTAGAATGAATGCTCTCTCATTTTTTCCACTATTCCCATATTTTTTGGGAGTCTCAGATCAAAATATGAATCTAAGGAAGTCTGTTCCACAGAAAAGAAGCATTTTATTTTATATAGTTATTATGTTAAACAAAAGCCACATTTTTCATCCAGTTTAAAGTTATCAGAATGCAAACTGGGTACTTATTTTAATTTTTTCTCCCTGCAACAAAAATTGCTTAACTCTTTAGTAGTACAGGTTTACAAGCTATTAGTTATATAATTTTATTCATTCCTTTTATAATTTTGAAACTAAAAGGAATTATAGGTTTTTCATCTAACAAGTGACTATAGCACATGCGCAGAAGCTACTTTTGGTAAAAATCTGTATTATTATTGATAAACTTTCACAAGCCACACAACAGCAGCTTATTTTGAATGTAAATTAATATTAGTAACTCAAAAGAACACAATCTGAAATAATACTCTCATGAAGTTGGGTATAGTTGTATTTAAAAACCTGCAGCATGTCAGTGGAGCATTTGTCGCTCTTTCCTTATATAAGTTGTACTTATAAGAAAAGGTTTATTGATTTAATTTTCTTATTAAAGTAATCTGTGAATGTGATTTAAATTAACAAATCCTATTTCAATGTGATGGATCAAAGATAAAATGTTGCTTATCTTTTCATTCCAGTGTATTTAAGTAAGCCTTCAGTGATTAATCCAGTATGATCTTAAAATAGCGAAGTAATGGGTTATGAACATTATTTCATTCTTACTCTGGGAAATCCTAGGTTTTGTGAATTGATGTCATACCCATGCTATTATGGTAACCTTACCTTTTGTAATGCAGTATCAAGACCATTAAATACAGAGAGTTCAGTAAGGAGAAAGAGTAGCACATCCTCGGCTTAAAAAAGCTTAGTTGGTACCTCATGTTTCAGATACCAAGATATGCACAGAATTCCATGATATCTTAGTGATTTGACAAAGATGATGTGTGTATGTGCAGCAAACAGAACATCCCCTGTTGTATACATGCTATCATTACTCTCTCCCCCTGGTGTGTGACTAAAGGTCCTGTCAAAAAATTCTATCAATATATATTGTTCTAATTATTGGTTCTAAAACTAGTTCATTTGGAAAATGTGGAACGATGCTTGGAGTTTCTGGCATTGCCCCGTACCGGTAATGCGATTTCGCTGATTGTACTTTCCCATGTGATGAGCAAATGATTGTCATACCGAAAAGTCTCAAGGGACATGGATGTCATCTTAATAAAGAAATTAAAAAGCACATCTTTCTATGAGAAACAATGTAAATTCCTGACCTGTCGCAGAAAATAGTTCTCTAATTGGTTTTGTGTGGTGGTGCAGCAGAATCGTTTTCCCCAAACGTCATACCAGCGAAGCACTACTGTACATCATTGTCAACAGTTCAGCAAAATCTTCCTAATAAGAGGACGATTACGTAAATGCGATAGTCTTAAAAAAAAAAAAGAGTGAGGGAGAGTTGTTTCTATATTATAGTGCTTCCAAACCCAACCTTTTCACTAGATAAGGATAAAGAACAGCTAGACAGCTAGGTAAAAACTTTAAGAACCTTGGAAAGTCTTTGTCACTGTTTCTCATAAGACATGGTATACCTTTTCCAATACATTATTAGAAATGATACTGGGTACTGTAGCAGAATGTTTATGACTATTCTAGCTCTTTTTTAAAAAAATTGTCTGCATCTTACAGACTTTATGCTAAGCACATGTAGTCTTTATAAAGCACTCATAGTAAACTTTTTTTTTAAAAGTAATGCTCTACATAAATGCCACTAAAACTCCCTTTTTTCAACTAAAAAGTAATTTAATTCAGCTCCTTTTGACATTACGGCCCACTGCAAATATTATTGTAATAACATACATTCATGATATATCACATGAAGTTCTTGCCTGTTGTAATTATCATTAAAACAACTAGAGTACATTATTAGAGATATTTCTTACCATCATACAAATATTGACTTCAATATTCACCAACCACTGGTAATTTTCATATCTTTTACAGCAATCTTTTATTTAGAGAAGATTGTATTAGCCATGGTGATATCATAGACATTTGCAGCAGTGGCTAGAATAAAAGCTGAAAGAATGAAAAAAGTAGTACAGTTTTGTCCATACATAGATATGTAAAAAACTAAATCAATCTGAAAATTTTTTGTAGGAATAAAGAAAAATTTAGCTATTTTGATTAGTTTCTATGCTATTCAACAGAACAGTTGACTTGTCTTCTTAGACTATAGGGAGATTTAGCATGCTTTTACTCTCTGCTCATGTCTTTTCAAATGTTTCTGAAAAAGGAATTGTAGTGTCCACCAACATTGCTGAAGAACTAAGGATTTCATTAAACTGTCCCAGAATAGCAACTTTTTATGTAAATTATTCTAATCTTAAAAACTTGCTGATCTAGAGAGCTTATAGCATATGTTGTACTTTTTGCCAGATTTGGCAATTAGCTTCTCAAGCTAATCAAATAAATGTTCCAGTGAGTCCCAAGGTTTTGAACTGTTCCTTTAAAGACACCTGAATACCTAAGGATCCTGAATACCTAAGGATAACTAAAGTGAGACAGCATTTTTGGAATTACACATACTTAAGATGTTAAATAACAACTTGAAAAACATAGGAAAGGCCTGCATATGTCAGTGCTTGTTTCCACCAGTACACAGTGGTCTATAGAAGTGAGCTGAACAGAGGGAATGAAATTACTTAAAGGAAACACTTAAGTATGATCCCTCTGTTTACAAAACATAATTGAAATCAAAGGATTTTTTTTCTATGTGATTGCTTTTAGATTGTAAGACTACTGAGGCTTACATGTTGGTAGAGGAAATATTGTGACATGATTTCACCATGTAATGCAAAATCATAATTGACAATATGTTACAGTACACAACACTTTGGTAAACTTGTGTAGCCATGTAGTTCAATGTACAAGTAGGACTGAAATCACTGAAAGATCCACTAACAAGTCACACTTCAGTCATTTGTAACTGCAGCTAGCGATGCTAGATTTCAGTTTTTGCTAAGGAAAGAGATCTAAAATATTAGAGTACTTGGGTTCTATAGTTGGTTTCGTGTTCTCTGTTGGAAGTACTTAAATAATATGCACAATTTTCACAAACCAGCATACTTTGCTTTCCCTATTTACAGGTTAATCCTTCCTTGTTAAAACTGCAAAAACAGAGCAACTGAGACACTTTATTTAATGTGTTTCTATAAATTGTTGACTTGCCTATGATGTAGTTTGGAAACTGAATTTGAGTTTGCAAAATAAATTTTCTCTTGACATTTATTTTTTATCTGGACATTTTTTTAAATCAATTGGAAACATATAAGACTAACAGAGTTGATGATCTGTGACACTGTCAAAGAAAATTCTAAACTAATCATTTTCTTTCAGAACTTTGCAATTATGCTAACAGTGAGTACTGATATAAGACTATTTATTAAAATAGTTTTGTTTGCTGAAGGAATCATTTGCTTAAAACCATTTTGCTTATTTAAAAATATAGGAATTGATAAGTGTTTTGCTAAATGTCTGATTAAAGATCACAAAGAAACTCATATTTTGCATCTGAAATAAGCAGATGGTGGACAGATGGTTTAAATTAATATTAATTAAAAAATCTTAACTTAAATTGTTTACCCTGTAAACTCAAAGTTGGAAAGCCAGTTAACATCTTCAGGGTTAATAGCATTCCAAATCTACTTATTAAAAATCACTCCAAAGGGCTTTATTTCCAGCCTTTCATCACAAGGATGAGAACCTTGTGATAAAGTACCTTGAGGATGGAGTGGATAGAGTGCAAAGGGGCATCACTTCTAGGTCTTTAACATAGATGTGGAAGGATTTTGAAGAGACAGGCACTGAAAATGCATTTTATGTGCTGCACTCTACAAGGCAGACCTCATTCTAGCAGTCAGAATAATAACTGGGAATAAGAATACCTGGGTTCAACTCCTCCTCTAAATTATTTTACATTAAAGCATACTAGAAGTACCTTGAAACACTCAAGATACCATTGAGAAAGACATTGGAACAAATTCTGTATTGATGTATGCCTTGTGCAACCTCATTCTTTTCAGTGGGATTGCATTGGATGTAATCAGGGAAAAATATGCCAGTTATAATTATTGGGGCCAATAAAAGTGGTCCATGTATCCATGTTTACTGTGCAGAGATATATGTATTTACTGTCATAATGGGAAATAATTATGCTCTCTCAGCTATCAGTATGTGGTAACTAATAATACTTGTTAACACCTTTAGCACAGGGCTCAGAGCATCAGTCAGAGGGCCAAATTATGTCTGTTGAAGGATGTTCCAAGCATTAAACAGGGCAGAATTAGGCCTCAGCTGCTGCAAGCTTTGTTCCTTTGTTCTTGTTTTATAGTTAGAATATTTTACATTTTAATGGTACTATTTTTTTCCTAATGAGTGCCCCCACAATTTATGAATTAGAAACCTATACTGTTAATGACTTCTTAGCTCACCAATGAATGATTAGCCATTTACCCACATATTTTCTTCACTGGCAGCTAATAGGGCTGTGCAACGCATCAGTCACTGATTCAATTCAGCCAAAATTCGGCTTGATTCAGTGGCCGAATCTCCGATTCCGAATCCAATCAGGAGACCCTTTAACTTCTTTGAATTGAGTCAGAATCCTCTGAATCAATTCAGAGAAATTTGGAAAGATTTGAAGATTTAGCCATAGACATAGCTTTAAATGTTTATTCTACATATCTCAAGGTACCAGGCGGCTCATGAATGCTGAGTTGTGGGGGTGATGGAGCATCCCACAGGAGCGCGGGGGGGTCCTGAGCATGCTCAGCAGCAGACCCAGAAGTGGACCAGAAGCACTTCCAGGAGCACACTGAGGGCCACATGCGCCCCCCTGCCGGCTCAGCAACTGATGCCTCCTGGGTCTGGGGGGGGCACCTGGGGCCCCCCCATGGACGATCACTATGTCAGGAGGGGCATGGGGTTCCCCCTGCATGCTTGGCGGTGGACCCGGAAGTGGACCCGAAGTACTTCAGGTCCACTTCTGGGTTTGCCACTGAGCACGCAGGGGGGTGGGGGATGAGCCCTGCCCTCCTGTGAGACACTCCATCCACCCCAGCATCGCAGCATTCATGAGCTGTACCTGGTACCTCAAGGTATGTAAAAAAATCATTTCAAGCTATGTCAATGGCCAAATCCCTGATTCTCTGAATCAGCATTGAATCTTCAGCTTTGGATTCAGCTGAATCAAATCAGGACAGTGATCAGAATCAATAAATCAAATCACTGTCCCCGATCTGGGCTGAATCCAAATCCGAATTGAATACAGCCTGTTTTGCACACCTTTAGTAGCTAATAAAAACTTTAGAGGTTAAGATGTTAGCAAACTTATCTTAAAAACATATAACACAATAATGCAAAAATAACACTGCTAGGTATCTGTTTTTTTCCAGTATTATTATCAGTGGTTCAATATTGTCTCCTTCAGTTAAGTATGTAAAGAAGGAGGGTATGCTGAAATCTAGAAAGGCATCTTGTGCATCCAACTTAGGCTCAGGTGTACATAACAGTTGAGTTTCAGACACAAGGAGGTTGATCCAAAGAAAGCAGTTAAATGACTAGGCTCCCTATACAGTGCATTGGGACAACAACCAAAGTAGGATTTTGGAAAGAGGGGAGAGGGCAGTCAGGATTGGGCCCTTGGCCTCAGAGCCTGGCAGTACACAGCAGGCATGGCTCTGGCAAAATCAGACCCTCAGCTCCTATGGGTAGATGGCAAGAGGGGAGGAGGAATTGAAGTCAGATACGATCACATCACCACACTCCCTCGTGCTCTCCACCCCCCATCACCTGTGCGTAGGAATATTGGGGCAACCCACAAAAACCCATATGCTGATGGGAAGTTAGCTGATAGGAAACTCTGACTAGTTGCAAACATTACCTTTTTTCTGATTTAGGTGGCCATCATTCCAACTGTGGGCCCCAAGCCCCATGCATCCCAGCTGGGCAGCAGCCCCAGTCCCAGCCCTACCCAATTCCCTCCCTTCCTCCCTCCCCCCACCATCAGACTTACCTATGGGAGCTGCTCTCCAAGATGCCTGACAGCCTTGTGCATGGGTGAACGTGCACATATGTATGGCACCCTCTGCCTGACTACCCTTCTCCTGCTCCCCCCCAGCCCCTTGGGGGGAACAAAAACAGCTGCTGCTGCAACAGTGGCTGATGGCACCACAATAGTTAGCACAGCAAAAGTCAGCACTGTCCCAGGGACCACACATCTGGCACACATGTGGAGATACCCCTTTGTTTTAACATGATACCACATTGCCCTTCAAGATATATTTTTTTAAATAAACCACATGGGAAATGTATTGATATTATAATAAAGCTGCTTCAGCCTGTTATATGAAAAGGCAGTATAGAAGAACACAATATAATTAAAAGGTATTTTAGGTACCATGTTTTTTCTTTGAGTTATGGAAAACATCTGAGGTTTTGCTCCTAGGATGAGACTCAAGACACGTGGCCTCTGTTCCTATGTAAACCCCAAGGACTTCAGGGTGATCTGGGAATGTATGCAGAACTCATTGCAGAACAAAAGCTTTCATTTTTAGAACTAATCACTTGGGCCCTTTGGTTTCTTTGGCTGATAAGTGAGCATATTCCCCACTGCAGTCTTTCTGAAAGTATTCTCCATTTATATAGAATGATTTACTTGTTCCTTTTTGCCCTTAAGAGATGTATAGTTTTAAAAGTATTATGTTAAGCCATATTGCATTTTCCTAAGTTAAACCAGTTTAGTAAATGTTTCTTATGATTCCAGAGTGCCCTATTTATATGTATATATCACCCTTCATTTTTGTCAAAGTAATAGATCAGTCTGCACTTGAACAGCCCTGTTCTGGCTTTAGGAGTACAATAAAAACACATGCAGGTGAAATCTTCATCCTCCACAAAAATTAATTACTGATTTTTTCTAACTAAATACATATTGTAATTTCTCCCTTTTTTCTTTTACAAATAATTTTAAGGGCTTGCAATGTGACTTAGGGAAAAGAAATATTCTCTGAAGTTAAATTCAAGCCTTAGGGAAAAGAAATATTCTCTGAAGTTAATGTTGAATTTGATTTTTTTAGTGACTGTTTTTCAAAAGTGTTAAAAAACATACTTGGGGGGGGTTTTATCTCTTCTCTCCAGGTAGATACTATACCTTTTTCATGGACCCATTCCAATTTGTTTATATTATCCGAAATAGCAAGCAACTTGGATTTCAAGAATTTGCAGATAAAATGATATCCAGAACTTTTGACGTCCCATCTATATTGAGTACAAAATTCCCAGAACTGAATGAAAACCTGCATAGAATGTACCAATACCTACAAGGGAAGTCTTTGGACACACTTTCAGAAGACATGATGAAAAATCTCCAACAAATATTTGAAAGGAAATGCTCGCAAGCAACAGATTGGGAAGCAGAAAAAATGTACAAGTTCTGCTGCTCTGTAATGTTTGAAGCCAGTTTTATAACACTATATGGAAGAGTTCCTGCTGCAGATGGCCACAAAGTTATTAGTGAAATCAGAGACAAATTTACAAAGTTTGATGCCAACTTTCCCTATTTAGCTTTAGGCATACCAGTTGAGTTGCTAGGAGCTACCAAGAAGGTTCGGAAGGAGCTTATACATCATTTTTCATATCAGAATATGACAAAATGGCTGGGAGGGTCTGAAGTGATCCAAGCCAGAAAAGATCTATTTGAGAAATATGAGCTGCTCACAGTTTATGACAAAGCAGGTAGGAAACTTATGAAAGATGGCTTGTCTGAAATAAAATAATTTACTATAGACCTTTGAAATAAAAAGGCAAAATGGCGACCTTGAATTTTTTTTTATGTTCTTTCTAATTGGCTAATGATAAAATGTTTTACTCTGAAACAACCCTCTATGATAATTGATTTTTTTTTTGCTGAGGTGGTAAAACAAGATACTTAATGGTGATAATGAGAAAGATTATAACTGAGCTGCATTTACTCCCCCCCCCCACATTACATTTCAAACTCTTCTCATTAAGCAGAAAATTAGACTTCAGAAGCCTATTGGTCCTCATTAGCATTCACTGATCCTTGGCTGGGTCTGTGTCCTAACATCTTTTAATTAGCACACTGCAAATCTAATCAGTGTAATAAACGCTATTAATCTTCCTTTTCACTTATTTTCTCCCAGCACATCATTTTACCTTCTTGTGGGCCTCTGTGGCAAACACAATTCCAGCTACATTCTGGGCCATGTATTATCTTCTGCGGCACCCAGAAGCTCTTGCAGTGGTGCGTGACGAAATTGACCATTTGCTGCAGTCAACAGGTCAAAAGAAAGGGCCTGGATATAACATCCACCTCACCAGAGAACAATTGGACAACCTGGTCTACCTAGGTAATTTATTTTTATCTCTTATGAAGAAAAGAGGGTATCTCTCTGCAAACTCAGTTTATCACTCATTTCTGTTTACTGAGAAGGTGGAGGACACAGCTGCTTAATTGACATAATAACACCCATTTACATCAATTATAAATTATGTAGTTTATAGCTGTAGATACACTCATTGCATGTAAACATTAGAGCCCAGGTAATTAACTATGCAAGGTATGCAAAAGGCTAAATCGAAGCTTTGCAATTATTTGAAAAAAAGTTTATGCCTATTAAGTTGTTTGATTCTGAGCATCTGCCTAAGTGTTAATGCATTTCAAATACTTCTGTACCGAATTACAAAGGAAGACCCTTTTCCAAAATGCAAGCTGGCAGGAAAATCAGTGTGTGCACCAAGCGTAATTTGTTAATTTCCAAAAATAATTTTAGTCTTTTAGACTTTACAACGGGAGCTGTTTTTAAATCAGACACAGGTATGTGACAGCTAACTACATTCAATGGGCAGTGCTTTACAAACAGGCACCAGTTTTTCTTTGTCTTAGCATTTCAAGGCTTCATTTATGCTTATGAGACTTCTGGCAGATAAGTAAGAGATGACAATATCTTTCACTTCTATCTCACTGACTCAAATGTGACACAAGTTAGTAGAGACGGAGTTTTATTTCCAGTAGCTGGACTGGCCTTTCCTAATATCATTTGATGCTTGGTATTCATGTCCTAGAACACAAGTAACTGCATCACAAATCCTAAGAGGGGAGATTTCCAGAGGCACAGATGGTAGTTAAGACATCTAATTCATGCATCTAAGAAATATCTACCCCCCTCTCTAGAAATACAAATCTCCATTGACACGGGTTGGCAGAATCCACAGAATGGACAACAACTGAATAAGACTGTAGAGACTGAGATTCCATTGAAGTTAATGGAGCTGCTTTTCTGCTTAAAACTGAGCATGTGCATAAAAGCTTTACTAGATCAGAGCCTAAATTGCCTTTCCACTCTTCTGAAAAGCTAATATTGGATTTCATTGGCAGGGTAGTTTGGGGAAAATGCACATTGTGGATGCCCATGATTTGCTTGTTTTGTATGCAAAGAAAGACCTTTGTTTTCCAGGACCATCAGTATATGCCATATATCACAAGCATCATATTCATGTTTTTAAAGTCTGAGCTGATTATTATAGAACAAAAATAAAACTGCACTTGTATTCTCAACTTTGGGCACAGATCTAAGGCAGCTATAATACAAAGATGGGCCTAGAATGTGGTTCCAGAGTCACTGGATGCTTGGGTTGAAGAATTATGGAATGGGGAGAAACCATTTTGATGTACAAAAGGTGGGCAGGATTATTCTAAGTCAATAGCCACAAAATATTTGACTGTCCAGTGATGTAATGCATCACACCAAGATTAGCAGGCAAATAGAAAAAGTTACTAGACAAAGAAGTTAGAAGCATGAATGGGAGCATGGCTAGTTTATTTGGAGGGGAAGACTGGGTGGTATGCTGCAAAAAAATAACTAGTAAGAGAAGATAAAGGAAAATGGAATGATAATCATGTTGAACCTGGTATCCTTTTCTTGAGTTTAAAATGTATATCCATATTGCATTTTGCTTAGCCTTTTAAAAATTATACAGTATTTAGTAACATTGGGGTTTTGTGAAGTTGCTATTTCATGATTTGCGTCCAGTGCCATTAAGAATCAAACAAATGTGAGTACCTCACCAAAACCATCTGGTGCAAAATGGAGTGATGTGAACAGTTTAAAACATTAAATATATCATCCAAACTAATGTTCCTTGAAATTTTAAAGTCCTTGAGTAATGTTTGATTCACATGTTGTGAGGAAAGCACCTGACCCTATCCGCACAACATTTTTGTTAATTTTTATTATCACATTCAACTGAATGAGATATGAACAGAAGCTAGATTTCAGTTCTTTAGCACTTTAGTTATAATTCCACCAAATTATAGCAGGGAAAAATATCCACTACAACTATGTGTATTAAATTCCCGTTTTAATGAAAGGGACACTAGGCTAATATGTATGGGAGGAGTTTGACTTTTATAGCCAAATTGTATACAAAAGAAGCACAGGATAAAACTTGTTCTGTAGACTTAGAATACTTTAATCAGACTACCTGAGAACATCGGAGCTTTTCCATCTCATATGTAAGCCAGAGACGGGAATTTGTCTCTCTGTTCCAAATGAGTAAGACAGACCAGGAGGGTTTATAATGGCATTTTGGAATTATGATGTTCCCATTTTAAATGTTCTGGTTCCTCAAATACCAAAACTGCAAGAAAGCCTACTTTGTTTTCTTAAAGTTTGGAGAACAAGAATTACTGCAACTTGTCCCAAAAACAACAACATATTTATGGTCAAAATAGCCTAGTCTGTGGAACAGTATTGCTTCTGAATTGTAAGTTTAAGTGTCCTGGCCAATTAAAAACTGGGTAATGTTACCATATGATGGGCCGGCCGGATTTATTTTTTTTCCAGAGATTTCTGGAACATCACATTATCCCTTTTTGTCTACCTAAGACTTCTCCAGGATCCAGTATGTGCTTATTTGCATGAGCACAGTAACATACATTATTAGTCATTATGACTCGCAATGGAGCTTTAAGATAGTAAACGATACACGAGAATGGTCTGTCAGTTTTTATGGCTATAACTGAAATGCAAAGGGTAAAGCAAAAATGCATTTAACACACATTTAATTCAAACCCTCCTTATTTAGTACATTTTATAATGTTTGTATTCATTCATATTGTGAAGCATTCTTGCCTCAGGGCATCACTGAATTCCAGATATTTGCTTCTAAAGAAACACTGTTAAAAAAAAAACTGCATGACAAGGTAGAAAACCTAAAAGTAACATAGTACAAGAAAAAAGGCCATAGTGTTGGTGATAAACACAAACAAAAATGTAGGTTTGAATGGAAAAAATAAAATTATTGCTTCATATGTGCTGGTCACTACTGCTCAGATCTTAGTAAGCCACAAATCTGCTTGTTTCAGATATTGTTTGTGCTGGCACATGGTGGTACATAGAGTAAATTATCACCAAAAATATTTGCATTTTCAATAGCTATTTTTCTACAATACACTTTAATAATTATAGGGACCTCTTACCAGTTAAATGTTAGTATAAAATTAACAGTCCTTTATGCACAATAAGTTTTATAAAACATTTACAGATAGAGATCATGTTTAATTAAAATTAACTTGCATATGAAAGCCAAATGCACTAATCATTCACAATGACCTTTTATTACCTGCAGTCCCTTGTTTTGGCTGGATGATTGACAGCTTGCTGTTTGGCTACCATGTTGTATTTCAGCTGACAAGACTTTTCATTTTAACTCAATTTGCCTGCCTATCACAAGCTGGTGGCAGGCCAGGCTCAAGTCACCCAGCTTTGCCTCAGCAGCTTGCTCTATTTCTCATTAGTACGCATTTATTCAGTGGAAATTGGAAGACAAATGCTTGAAGGCATGTGAACTAAGTATAGCAAATTAGGTTTAAAGACTGAATATTTATAAGTATATTGAAACAGTTTTAAAAAAAATCTAGAATGAATTGAAAGCTGAGTGCTAGCTTTGGTATAAGAGAAATGAAGACAGAAGTGGGAGGATTCTAAGAATAACAATACTATGAGATCTCTCTCTCTCTGTATAGAAAATACGTAAAATCCCTCTAACACCTTATCAAATAACAGCCTGGCTTCTCCTTTATGTAGTGCTCGTACAATGAAGTTCAGCATCTCGTGTGTGTAAGAAAGGGGAAAAAATGAGGGTCATGTTCATTTGCTGCTTGGTTATCCCTTGGTATGCTTTAAATTGCCTTGTTTGTTCGGCACTAGCACAGAAACAGATGTTGCTCTACCGTGCTGGATAATTTACTGTACCTCATGGTGCAGAATGGAAGGCCTCCCAAGCTACCCAGCTGGTCTGTCAGTAGCAATGGCTGGTGTCTGCTGAACTATGACAACTGCAAGTAGAGGCTGCAGTTTTATTGTGCAGTTGTCATTCTCCTCAATGTATAGCTCCAGCCTTCACACAGTGTTTGTAGAAAGCTGAGTGGCTATTTTTTTAATGTTAGCCTGCAAACCCATATAAGCTCCATTCTCCTTTGTTGATCATAATGTGACTCATTACTTTTGTCATCTAATGATTATCGGCATGATCGCTCAGAGCTAGAGCCAAGCTCGCCTTCCACTCATAACTGGTACTGGAAGGTAAAACAGATTTGTCACTTATGATCTGACCGCTAAGCTACACTTTGTGCTCCATTATTGTGATTAACTTCTGCATAAGATATGCTTGCCCAATTGTCATTTGTGATACTGCAATGGGCACAGACTGCCATGTTTCCTGGGAGAATGTCAGCCAATAGGATGTGACCGTGTTGCTCATGTTGTTAAATGTGAACCTGCTACTTCACAGCAGCAGTCCTATAATTATTTTGCTCTTCTTATTTTTCTCCTTATTGGATTTCTTGGGTGAATGGTGTTGCTACATATGTCAGCTACCATTTTCAGATTATAGACTAAAATGGTGTTATAAGCTAAGGTTGAAGACAACATAGGAGTAGAGCCTGGACCTTTTCTTTGTACCATGTAAAGTTTTGTTGCCAGAGTGCTGCCATTTGAAATCTATCGTGTCAGGTGCCTTGTGGCTATCCGCAGTAGAGGCCATATTCTGGAACCAGAGTTCTTTTCTGGCTTCGTCACCAACAAGCCGATTTGACTCTGCCTGATTATAGTAACGAAGGCAGTCCAAAAGAATATGCACAGACTCACTGTACGTCACATTGAATCACAGCGCTGGCCACACAAAGCTGACCGCAGCCTCATTTCTTTAGACAAATGCACGCTTAAGGAAAAACCTCCTGCGAGAAAGCATCCAAGGCCACTTTATTTGCTATGCATGCTGTACCAGATTTAATTTTTAGTGAAAGAACGGTTGTTATTATGCTTTTCAGCTGTATCTGTGATACGAAGCTACAGTCTTTAGTAAACTAACCTTTGGGTGCAGGGGTTATAGTGCCTTGCTGCACACTTACAGAGGGTTTATTTTATGTTGCCAAACATAAATACAGTCATAAAGGCATTATCGTGTGCAAATGAAACTATTTTAGGCTATTTTTCACACTGATGATAAGAAGGAATCAAGTCACATATTATAGCACCCATACATGCTGGTGGAAAAATAGTCAGTTTTGATTACAAAGTGAGAGATGCAGCCCTAGACAGGAGCTACATGCTGATATGCATGCTATCAGAATGATTTATGCAAATTATGCATATTATTCCCAAAGGAATTCCTCCTCAAACTGCCAGGATAAATTGCCGGAAATTAGCCATAAAATCTGTCGTGCTAGGAGCAAAAGGTGAAGGCCACTGGGAAAGCAAGGACATTCAGCTTCTGGAGCCTTCCAGGATATGATGATGATAAAAATCTTGTTTTCCATAATACTGAGAAAAAGATGTGGGGTTTTTTTTCTTCATTGATTAAATGTGTTTTTTTTGTTACAAATTACTAGGCAGATAAAGAATCATTTCATTCTCTCTCAAAATATTAGAAATGATGATTGGGGCACCGTATCTTGCTTAAAGGGGGAAAAATACCTTAAAATTACTCCATTATTAACAAGCTAAATGATTTTCTAACGTTCGCCTGCCATTACAACCAACAGGTTTCAAAGGGAATGCTAACTGGCTCTTTGGAGGCTTTGACTGGTATTTGCCTGCAACCTCCAAAATGTGGGTAAATACATAAAGCATTCAACTCTTTCAATTGTGTGTGTTTGCAGCATGATGCCTGAGTAAGGGCTTTCCACCCAAAGTTCACTACAGCCTACAAGATTTCTCAGAACTATCAGTGAGAATTTATGTCTAAAAATTCAGAATTGCAGCTTTTCCCCCAGTGCTCTGGGAATTATTACCTCCTCATGTTGTTTAATTTGTGAATTTTCCCCCCCTTTCCTAGACCCAGAGCACTTCAGCTTGCCCTTCCTCTGACCC
>NW_017728992.1:127197660-127217671 GCF_001723915.1 Gavialis gangeticus | reverse complement strand
CCCCAGTGCTCTGGGAATTATTACCTCCTCATGTTGTTTAATTTGTGAATTTTCCCCCCCTTTCCTAGACCTGTAGAGATTCAGCAGCTGCACCCACCCAGCCATCTTCCATATTTTCATGCTTCTTTCCCCCTCTTTGTTTGAATGCAGAGAGTGCTGTAAATGAGAGTTTACGAATGTCCTCATCTTCCATCAATCTTCGCCTCTGCCAAGAGGATTTTATTCTCAAGCTTGATGGGAATCAGGAAGCCACCTTAAGGAAAGGAGACTTTGTAGCCCTTTACCCTCCAACTTTGCACATGGACCCTGAGGTCTATGAAGATCCTAAGGTAAACATTCAGCTGGTGCTACTCATCATACTTCAGGCACGTTGCAGCAGCCAGGCCTTTTGTGATAGTTTTTTAGCGCTGTTCTTTCTTGTGGAACAAATCTTCCTACTTTCAGATGTATTTTCTAGGGCCCTGTAGGTCAAAGGATTCATGGCCTGAAGAGAGAAATATGGTGATGAGACTGACTGCTATTGCTTTCAAAGAAAATGACAATTGCACATTGACCACCATAAACTTTAGGCTAAATGTGGGTTTTGTTTGGCAGTGGATCATTTGATACCCAAGGAGGGCTGAATAATGGAAGGTGGTTTAAACAGCAAATAATGTGGGCCATTTAGCTAAGTGTCCCCAAAGCATCATTGACTCTCTAAAGCTCTATAATAGCAGTGTCTTACTTGAACCGTATGCTTTTTCACCTCTCTTCATGGGGATTCACCCCTTCTTGGTCAATTAATATGGTGTTGTGAACTTGAAATTGTAAAGCTGTTGCTCTGCAGTGATGCTCTGAGGGTAATTGTGTCATCTCCTTGTATTTTTTTCTGAAGCTCGAGTTAATGAATATCAAAGACTGGAAATTAATCCACCCTGGCTCAGCCTTAATACGGTTTCAGAAGTTTACCACCTGCATGCAAATTGAATAGTCGTATTCTCCCATAGATTACACTGAAGCATTGTTGTTATTAGTGTAAAGTGCCATATAGAAACTGAGATTCCACAAAATAAGACCATCAAATGCCTCAAGCATCTTACAGAGGTATTGGTTTATAATTAAATCATTTTCCACCTCCCATTTTTAAGCAAGTGATCGATTTTCAATAATATTAGTTTGATTCTTGCTAAAAAAAAGTTGTGATGCATTCTAAATCATAGTTAAACTTCAAAATGAATATTATATTTCTTCATATTTTTTTAGAAAACTATGACTTGAATGACATGCAAGACCAACTTTAGAAACACAGCTTCTGGAATTTTTGTTTCTAGGAAAATTTAGAAATAAAAATGTGCAAATCTGAGAATAGGACTCTCCTATCCTTTTCATGTTGGATAGTATCCTGTTGCAGAATTCATTGGGACTAGTTGTGGAATAAACTACTACTCAGCAGGATTAAGGGCATTAAAAGACTGGCCTAAAGAACTGATAAATAGAAGATTGGCCACAAATTTAAACACTGTAACTATGAAAATAAAAAATGGTGCTCAGAAAAAAACATATCTTAGTTTTCCTTTCATACAAGAAAGGAAAAGTAAGGTTATGTATAAGCTTATGTATAAGTATTTGTTAAATTATCCAAAGGTTTACTAGTATGTAATGTTTTAATTAAAATCTAAAACTCATGAGTAACTTTTTGCAGTGTCTTTATCGTGTAGAATGTTTTTAATGTCATAAGTCCATTTCTGTATGTGGATTCCCATTCAGAGGCTGTCCAGGGAGCAGTTGAATACCTCCCATGCCAAATAATTGTCAGGAGGTTAGCGTGTAATTGTGGATGGAGTGTGTTTGTTCACTATTGTTCTGTTTAGTTTTTGCAATATGGCTTTAATTCAGATACTTTGCCATTTTGATGCTAAATGAGTGATCCACACATTGCAAACCACATTGATTTCAACATATGGACCTTCTTGAAAAGTCAAAAAATAACTGTTCTGCTTTGTTCTTGAATATTCAGTGTACTTTAAACAATATCTACTGTGTATCAGATGGAGACAGATTCAGTGTTATGACAGAGCAAGTTTGGGTTTGCTGTATATTTAATGGACATGGTAGGTTAAAAAGGTGTCCTGGGAAAATGGGCAGCTTAGTGAACTGTTGCCTCTGAAGACTTAATAGTAAATTCAGGCCGCAACTAGAATGAACATAAATGTAACCGGCTATCTCCTTTATCACATCCCACAGCCTAAGAAAATGAACAATAATACATAGGCAAGTGGCCTTCTAAAACTTAAATGAGCCTAAGTCTCAGAAGTAAGCAAGGGAATCCCATGTAATAAAATATCAGATAAAGAATTCTGTATCGTAACTTCCCAGACTGAGCCATATATTATCTGTAGGAGAGGAAAGCTTAAATTCAGTCACATGAGTTTGTCTACTATTCAAGTAGAGCTGTCAAGTTGGACAACCACACAGTGAGGATTTTACCTCTTGTTTGTACTTTGTCTCACTTATTCCACCAGTACAGAAAAAAGTGAACCCAATTCTATTACCAACAATTTTCCTTAAAACTATCTCTTTGCCCAGGCAACCCAAGAAAACCAACCCAAATTTATGAGATTTATAGGCGCACACCTGGATATCACACCATTATTTGTACTACCTGTTTGGCTGTAGTTTTGTGGTATTAAAATGTTTTCTCTTTTTCTAGACCCGATACAACAGTTATCTTATCCATTTCAGCCTTGAAATGGCTCACAAGGAATACTAAGAAAGTACTGGCCTGTTACAGTATGCATCCCTAGATCTTTGATCTCAGGAGAGCCAGTGCTTTGGAATATACATAATTGGATAGCTAGATTTTAAAGCTATTACAATTTGTGCATAAGACGACCAACAGTTTTTTCTACATTAGTAGGATGTTTATATTAAAAATGTGGGGTTTTTTAATATCATATTTTGGATTTTCAGTTTTTACTGGGTTATTTCAAATTGAAAAAAAAATTACCAAAAAATTAGCACAGTTCTTTTTTGCTGTGATTTTCAGAGAGGTCCAAAGCTTTGATTTTTCAGTGCAAATTGGCATTTAACTCTATTAGGCAACTTGAAAAATCCAAGTCTATATCCTTTAGAAAAGTAACTGCCCAATCTTTAGCTTGTGAAGTTACATATCCTTGTCTGTTATGTTCTTGTTAACACAATATGCAGAACTTCTCTTGGACTGCTTTGCTTCCCACCATCTCTACTGCTTGCTTAAGATTTTTAATTTTCCTGACAGCCAAGAAGTCCTGTGGACTACAGTACTGAAGACTCTGATCTGAGGGGTAGGAAATGAACAAGTAATTGGGAGACTTGAATCATCTACCATCATTGATTATTAATGATTAAGATGGTCAAGGAAACTGAGTCATTTTGTTTTTCTCTATAGGCTAAGCATTATACAGGAGAGAGAGAAAATGTAGGGTGTGATTTTTTTTTTTTTGCATTTTTATTGAAATATCATATAATCATTAACTTTGCTCTTTTGTGTAGAGCAAATGTTTGTGGATTGTCAAAGATGTGCTGTGTTCAGGAGTAAGCCCTTTATAACTGTTATCAATATTTCTATCATCTAAGATGGTTTCTGTCTGACTGACTTGTTCCTATCCATCTCTCCATAGCTTGCACTATAGCAAATGTATTCAAAGCAGGACAAATGCTAATGAGTGACCATAAGCAGGAAGTGTTTTGTCATTTTCATTCAAAGCGTGCATGATGATTTCATAAATGGTTTAATTCACCATGGACTGAGCTAGGATTGCCAAATCTTCTTCATTCACAAACAGGAGTTAGCTTTAAATGATGACCCCGATACTAAAAGTCAACAAAAGGCTATTAAATTGACGGAATCTTAGTTACAAGCTAAAATAGCTGGGAAAAATGTTACAAGTCCCTATACTTGAAAAATGCTTGCTGTTATGACACCCATTAGATTTTTGTCTTGCATTGCACACATCTTTTTCTATGCCAGGATACTGAAATTCTGATGTGAGGAAGTCATGCAGCGACTACCTTCAACTGAGAAAAAAACTGATAGGATCTTATCAGGATTGATTCCTGAAAGGTCCACACCACTGAAGGAAAGGAGTAGACTGAGCCTCCCTTTGCCAAAAAGAACAAGATCAATATAATGCATGAATTTATGGGCAGTGGAAGAATTTGGTATAGGTTACTGTTATGAATAATAGGTGTAGTGCCTTATGTATGTATGATGCTTTACCAAACACATTTATCCTTCTGTTATGGTTTGTTATCTCTGTCTCAAAACGTTCATAGTGTAATTACACTACATACAAAGTGAGTATTCAGGTGGTTGAGATATGGGAGTTTAGTGAAGAAGAGCTAAGCAAAACACTGGGTTTTTTAGGAGTGATTTTGGGGTGGGGGTAGGGAATGACAGTTGTTTTGAAAGTTGAAAAACTCATTTTAAGGGAATAGAGTAAAGAAATTAAGTTGATGGCTCCTTGACTTAGCTTTTAAACTTATTTCAGGGTTCTAGACACATCAACACACCCTCTTTCAAATGAAGCAGCTGATATAACTGCTTCATTAATTTTTACAGTCTTTCTCTTTTATTTTCAGAAGTATAAGTTTGATCGGTACATAGAAAATGGCAAGAAGAAAACTACCTTCTACAAAAGGGGAAGAAAGCTGAAATATTTTCTGATGCCTTTTGGCTCTGGAAGCACCAAGTGTCCTGGAAGGTTCTTTGCAGTTAATGAAATTAAGTTGTTTCTTATTTTATTTGTGACTCATTTTGATGCAGAAATAGTGGAAAACAAGAACCTAGGATTTGACAACAGTCGTATGGGGCTTGGTATTCTCTTGCCAGACTCTGATATTGCCTTTCGCTACAAGCTAAAGTCTTTGGAAGAGTAAGCTATTGTAGATTTAACACTAATCTAGATTTTTGCTTTATTTTTTCGTTCTGAATTTTCTTGGTATATTTTTTCTCATTCTGGTTTCACGTCTGTAAGAGAAATTGAATAATGATTACCATTTAAGGGCTGGAGGATCACTTCCACAAACACCAATAGAAAAGAGCAGGAATGGCTGGAAATTGGTAAGGGGGCATGGAAGAAACAACTGAGACAATGCCCCCCTGAACAATACCTCAGTCAGCAACAGGAGCCACTGAAAGCCAGTCTACACTACACCTCTTATTGTAATATAGGTTTTTTAATTCAAGCAGTAGAAGCTCATTGTTTTAGATCCACAGGTTTAGGCCCTAAACAAGTACCCTTCTGAAGACATCAGTACAACTAGGTAAAGAAAAATGTTACTGAGGGGTAAGAGAGACATGTATAAAGACTTTCTACCAGGGAGGAGCTTCTACTATCTATTCTGCCTCCGTGGTGTCAAGACTTGCAACAAAATTCTTTGAAGACTACACAAAACTTAATCTTGTGGTTTCCTTCTCTTAGAGGGTCAATGTTCTCTTTTATAGCTCCCAAATGTTTGTGGGGCATATGGAAAATTCAAATGGCCCCTCAAAACACCCCTAAACTAACAAAAACCCCTTAGAAAAAAATAGTATTTTTTAAAGTTAGAAGACCTAAACAAATCCTGTGATTCTGTATCTATACCACTGAAGTGCTGGTTGAGGTTCTCAAAGGCTCCTGGGAACCCCTAATAAATGATACCACTAAAGGAGAGGCGAGGTGAGGTTTTTTTCCTCTCTCTCAAACCCCATGGGAAAGGTGTCCTTAGCACCTCCTCTGTCCCCACCCCAGTAATAAGTGTCTTAAGATCATAGAGATTGGACACTGTGCTTCACTACCAATACATCTACATATTTTTCAAGAGCAACATATAAATACCCTTTGTGTACTGATTATAAGTCAACCCTGTGTGTAAGTTGGCTTATTTTCTGTTTCAGTGTTATAAAAACAGTTTTTTTCTCTGAATAAAAGTCAATAACTGCAGATAAAGATCTCAAACTGAAATTGCCTTTTACAAGGTCCCATAGGAGAATCACAAAACTAAGGACAGAATCCAAAGGCTTAAATATGCTAAAATAAAAATGGCATTGAAAAGATTTCTAATTTGGTATTATTGCATATGCAAGAAACACTGTATGTTTTTCACATGCTACATGCTCCCTAAATAAGACATGCATCTTTTTTATTTTTTGGAAGACAGAATGTAGGGGAAAAAAAAGATTTTTCCAGAATCCGTCATGGCCCACAGTTGGCTCTTTCATGGAGATGCCATGCTTCAAAATGCCTGCCAGCTTCTCTCTCTCTTCCAACAAGTTGGGGGAGGGGGAGTGGGGGGTACAAAAGTAGACCAAGTTAGTTGTTAACCCTTTCACAGGCACTCAAACTGGAAGCAGCTCAACCAAATATTGTTTCCAATTTCAGAGAAGCTGAGAAAGGGTCAACACTGCAACACTGGACTGTTAAAACACTGGACTGTGCCTGTTCTGCTTGCTGACCGGGAGAGAGAAGCTGGAAATAACTACGAAGCACAGTGTCATCATACTTCTACTGTTCCATGCTTTTCAGGGGGGTGAAGAAAATGAGCCCTGCCCTCCCCCCCCCATTAAAACATGTCACAATTTTGGAGGGCTGATTTTTGGTGGAAAAGGGTGCATGCAGTACATGAGGAAAAACACCACTCTAAATACAGAAATCCAAACTGTCAGGGATCTGCTTACATGTTGGCCTTGCATGCATGTTGACTGTGTTTTTATGGGCCTTTTGGAAGGAAAGAAAATGTCAACTGATATAATCAGTACAATATGGTAGTACTATCCAATGCACTGGTTAGTAATCCGTTCTCTGTGATGTTGTTTTTCTCTTCATTATGGCTATTTTAAAGTAAAGGAGAAAAAAAACAACAACTCAGTTTTAGGCTCCTTTGGTCTTCACTACCACCCCCAGGAAATACAACTTCTGGCACATGGTACTTTTCATAGGGAAATGGTTTGAGATAGTGTCTTTTTACAATGTTGGGGATGTAATACTGGTTTATTAGTATCTTGTGAAAGTGAAGTGTGCTATTTGCACACCATTGCAGTAAAAATCTACTGCAATTATAGTGCCTATCCAACTGCCATTCAAGTCAGAGGGAAGATTCTGTTGACTTGAATGAACTTTGGATGAGACCTACACAGTCTACTGCTTTGTCTGAACCATTAAACTGTATTTGTATATGAGCCTGTTTAAAAGACACCATCAACTTAACAAAAGACTTCCACTTAGCCTAGCCTGTTGCCTGTAATACCTTAGATTATTCAAACTAAATGATACTAGAGGAGAAAGAAATGTTGTGGTTATTGTATTACATTCATTTGACAACTGTTTCCAGTTTCTCTTTTGTATATCTTTTATAATAGCAAAAAGGTAAAGATCTTCTAGGACAAATGTGGTACTTAAAATACTTTACAATCATTTTTAAATATGACTAAGTTACAAATTGATGGTGTCTTTTAATCTATGTTTGGAAATAGAATACTGTCCCTACATAGTGTGAAGTAGTCTGAATCACTGGCTCCTATTTGGGTAACTTCCTTTAATTGCTTAATTCTACATTCCTCGTGTTATTTCGTGATAGTTAAAATGTGTGGAATTTGTGTAAAACTCTATATTATTAAGACAAGTTTAGAAAACTGCAAGCAACACTTTTAGTACTTATTTAGTTTTACAACAATTAGCTGTTTTCCCTTTTCTTCTTTTTAAATATTTCAAAGTTATTCCATTGCTTGAAATATATTTCTGATTGTTCTTGACTTGTCAAGATGTTTATTGTGGCAGGAAATCCTAGAAAGTCATCTGTCATCCACGAGTAGTATCTTTGAGCCATGTACCCCATCTACTCCCTTCCTGAATGCCCGCTTCCCCAGCTACAGGGATGTGGTGCTACACATATGCCTAAGGCCTTAAACATATACATGCCACTTACAGAGGTTAGACTGCAGACATGTTGGAGAGCCATGTCAGCACATAAAGGTTAGTTTGGGGAGCCAGCCTCTGCTCCCTTCCACATGCCGATTTGCATTTATCTCTGTAGTAGTGAGACTAACCCTCCACAGAATTGTTGTGGCTACCTGGATGTGAAAAGGGACAGAACAATATTAATACAAACACAATCTTAATTTGTGACTCATGGAATTTGAGAACATAAATTGTGGAAAGTTCTTCAGGTGTATTGAGTCACTTAAGATTAGATTTTCAAGTACTCATTAACTTGTGCCTTTTTCGGATGGTACCAAAAGCCAAAGGTGTCCAGAGGTGTAAGCACGCACAACAAAGCTTGAAGGGAAGCTTCAGAAACTCTGAAAATTAAGGCTAATGTGTCTCCATCTAGTGGAGCACGCAAAGCTAGTGGATGCTTTTAAAAATGCTGGCTTTAAATTCCTTGTGCCTCATTCTCCCACTTCTTTAGAATAGAGGAAAACATATCCACCTTTGTAGAGACCTTGATGAAAACCACTACCTAAATACTAATGATTAAAATTATTTGGTTTTATTTTTACTTGAGATCATCCAATTATTTGTGTAAATAGTACACCACAAGTAACCATTACCAGAAAGGCTGTCAACGATTCAAAAGCCATATTCCAAATCCTCTGTGAAGAAAAGTATGTTTTTGTGAGAGATGTTGGGGAAACATTTTTTTCTTCATATATAATATCAGTGTCTACAGTGTTGGAGTATACTCACATTAAATAGGCTTTGCAGTTGATTAAATGCCTTAACTTTGCTTCAGTATTTAATCAACAGCAAACACTGGTTATGGCTTTGTATACTGTAGCACAACAGAATAAAATCTGTTTTTATGTAGATCCTCTCACATTGAGATTAGTTACTAATGTAGTGACTCTGTAGGCAAACAGAGTGGCAATTATATACTCAGCCGTAGCTCACAATCCAGCTTAGACATTAGAACCTGTTTTATTGAGAGAGAGAAAATGTTGACATCATTATAGTGTTGACTATATTACATTATTGCTTAAATGTAAGCTGTAAAATGTCTCATGCCACAGTTATGATAAATCCTTCTTTGGCATTTCACTTTGAAACAAATTTGAAGCAACTGTGAAAATAAAGTAGGTATTTGTTTTAAACAGAAGAACTTTTTGAATCATACTGTGTTTTTAGGGTTCTGAATTGCATGTTCCAACATAATTTAGAAGGACATAATGGGACCATGCCCAAGATGACTAGAAATTGTTACTGATTTCTGATTAATCACTGATTGGTTTATACAGTATCTGTTCAGAAATAAAACAAGGGATAGAGAATCTGCGAACAGGCATATATAAACTAAATATAACTTTAGGTTACACAAATGCCAGGCTATAAATTTGGGAGTAAGGGTTCAATTCAGCAAGGTACAGAGTACTGTCTACATTTACTTATACCAGTATGAATAAAGAATTCTCTATATCTCACAAGACTTGATTTAGAGTAAAACTGCCCACCGTTTTTGTTAAATAATCAAATGAATAAAAATTAAACAAGGCAGAGAAGTTCCTTTTCTAACTTGACCCAGACCTTCCTACAGTAGTAATCTGTGCTATTTCAGGAATTTGAAAGATGTTCTAGTTCACAACTTTTGCGGCCGTCTAACCACCCAATACTGTTTGTTAAGGGCTGTAGTTCCCTGGTGAGGTCTCACCCATGAACTATCTCTAGACTCTAGCAATGATTCACTCTTGTATTTCAAGCTATTTGACAAGTATGGTCCCCACCAGCACCATTTCAGCACATGCTCTTACTATGAGTAGATGCTGGTAAGGTGAATCCCCCTCTCCCCTAACCCACCTTTTAAAAGGTGGAAAGAAGGAATATTTGAGCCAGTTACTCTTCTGGATCATGCTTGCTGATCAGAAATGCTGACTAAACAAGGTCTGCAGCGAACTGAGCCTGCTGCCACTAGCCAAAACAATTCACTACCTTCCCACAAATAACCCAACATCTACCACTCCTGTTGAAACTGGAGTCAGAGCCTGTGGCCCACAGGATTTCCACCTGGGGAACCGTGGGAGCTTTCAGTTACTGGGTATGAAATGGACAATCCCCTAATGAACTCCCACTGGTCTCAGTTAGATGCATGGCTGATTCTTTAGCCGATCACAGTGCATTGAGGAATTCCACACTTGCTGCACGAGGCAGGATGTACATACAGGTATCAATCTATCAAGGGTTTTCAGTGGCATCTTGCATCACAGAGCCAAAGTTCAAATAGCATTGGGGGTCATTTTATCCAAAATAGATAACTTGCCCATATAGGGAAACTGTTGCTGTTTACAACAATGAATTGTCCATAATACTCCAAAGTCATCAAGCCTTCTGCTGTTTTGGCATCCTCTTGTTATCTCCAGAGATAAACAAGAGGCCACTTAGGCCTTGCAGTGTGGTGAACATCCTTTCCATACATAGGACTCCTTCCTTGCCTGTTAATGTTGTTTCATATGTCAGCCAGGCGGGGTGCACAAGAGCTCCTCAGTTCACTGGACTTTCTGTTTTGTGACAGGGAGGGATCCTATGGGGAAATGATGTACTGCCTCAGCAGCTGTAAAAGTGAAACTGCTGATCAGCAGCAGCCCCCTGGTGCAGTAACACCACATTGACCAGAGTGCATGCAGGTGCTAACTTTTCCCTCAATTTTTTTTGAGAGAGAGCAATTCTCTGCCTATACACAAGCAGTTCATATTTAAAATGTGAAAGCTGTAAGCCAACAGAGTCACTTCTGGGAGCAGTCAAAAGAGTCTGATATCTTTTTAAAAACGTTTTTCCACTTATAGAAGTGAATTCTTCATTATCAAAATGTGAGCACCAGTATTGGACACTTTTATTTCTAAACAATGTTTTCTTTGGTACTGAGCAACATTGTAAGCTACCGTATAGTTTTGCACAAAGTAGAGTGCTGCCATATATGATTATATGAATGTACCTGTTTGCAAATTATATATTTCAATTGATATATTTCTAGCAATATGTTTTTAACATGCTAATAAAGACCAGGTAAGAAAGTGTTCCTTAGTTTACTACCCTAAAGTCACTATAACATAGTTCACTACCTTACACAACTCTCAGAATTGCTATTTTTATGAGTAATCACTAATCTGTAAACTTTACTTGTATAAATAGCCTTTATTTCATTATCATGGACCATTCTTCCCGTCAAAAGATTGTGAATTGTTCTTAATTCCATAAACTGACATTTGTATATAGAACAATGGTTAGATTCTGAATTTAATATCTTATAGGAATTGTATATGTCAAAGATGCTATAAAATTGAATACATATATTTTAATAATAAATGACTTCCTGTGATTTTTGTTTTTGTTGTTGCAATTGGTTGATCTTGCACTTCTCATAACTATTGCTTTCAATTTTTAAAGTGATTTATTCAGAATACAGCACTGTACAGAATACTGTACTGTTCTGGTACTTGATCATTGGAAATATTTCTCTCTACGGAAAAAAAGCCTTGTGTCAGTATTAGCTTATGATAAGTAATGTGCATGTAAAAAAAAGAAAGTCAGTGCATTGAACCTTGTCAGGGTTAAACCAGTCCTGATGCTAAGGTTTTACCTTTTTAGCATATGATAATTATATGACTCTTAGGACAAAAGTCCAGCTTAGTATGGATAAATTCAAATTCCATGTTAGTGTCCAAATGCGGCCCGCAAACTCCTATATTCCCTTGTGTAATCCAAGATACATGTGAAAGAAAGCTAATGTAAAAACTGTTCGATACTTGATATAGTTCTATACACTGCATTAATGAAAGTATGTGAAATTTGCTTTTTGCAATAAACATCTCAATATACGCTGCTGCACTAGGAAACTTAGCTTTTCTAAGAATCACTGTGGTGGGTAGAAATTTTCAAAGAGCTCTTCATTATGCAAGTCAGACATGGCAGAGGTCATCATGCCTTGATTCTTGAATGCAGAAGTATTTTTAGGTCAGATGCATCAATACAGTTTATACAAGGTATTAGTGGGAAAACTCAAACTGGCATTGTTTTACTATACTTGAAAAAAAGGTGACTAACCTGAAAACAATATAACAAAACTCTTTTAAAAAAATTTCAAAGAAATTTTGTAAAAAAATATGCCAGTAGTGTCTGGGACATTAGGAAGTTTAGTTCTTGCACTGAGGAATCCTTATTGTTCTGGAAGCTTGTTGTATGAGTGAATAAATAATAGCTTCCTGTACTGCATTTTATCTTTTATTTATCTTGACACTAAAAGCTTAATTGCTTGACCCTAAGCCTCAATTGTGTGACAGTTTGGAAGTACTTAGAATATCCCTTTTCCTCATTGTGTGCGCCTAGTTCATTAATTACATGCTTAATATGAATAGAATAATTTTAATGGTGACAGTCTACACATTTAAAGTTAAGAAAGTGAACGTGACTGAAGTATTTTATGTTTGTTACTTTTTTATTTTACTCTTTGTAATTATACCTATTGTACAATGACAAATCAGGACAATCTGAAGAATTACAAAAAATCCAGGTAGAGGAATAACTTCTATAAGTACTGAATTCTTTAAATTAATATATGTTTAAAATATAATAAGCATGCAGAAAAAGAACTTTCCCTTCATATACAGAAGCATTCACTGTACAATGTATAGTTTTCATTTGAAAGGACTGAAATAAAATTTAATGTGATCTGTCTCAGTTAATCGTCATATAAAACAGGTTTATGTCTGCCCAGCTTTTTGCCATGCAGCATGTTTCCTTATAATCTCAGACATAAGAATATTCAAATACAATGTTTATAATAGCAGAAATACACTTGTCTTCAAAATTATCTCATAGCAAAACAGAAAGTTTAAACAAATCTAAGATTCACCCGTACTGATAACTGTTCATGTGAAAATGTAATGACATTTCAATAACATATTTTACTTCTGTTTTTGCACTTAAACTAAATTGTTGACAATAATGTTATTTTCCTGCTAACATAAATACAGTGAAAATACAGCAGAGTTGGAAAAGTTCAGGTGATGGGATACTATAAGCATATACAATGCAGTAAGTTACAATGATATATTTTTGATCATTTCATTCCATTTAATCTTTTCTCCAAAGAGTTTAGTTGTTAACCTTATGCAGGCAAGAAGCACTGACATTTCTAATTTTTTGTTTTGTGAGCCACTTAATTAACTTTTCAATAGTTAACATACATTTTAGTTACCAGAACATTTACAGTAACCAGTGTCTTATTATTTGTAACCACAAACAAGATCTCAAGTGCCAGGATATTGAAGATTTGCATGTGAAAGGTGGATGGACATTTGAAGAGCGATAATTTTAAGGGTTATCTTGTGAAAGACCTACTTGTGAAGTGGAGTCATATTATAATTGCCTTGTGATATTTCCATTTTAAAATATACCCTTTATGGAGCAACTTACTTAAAAAAAACATTCTTTTTAAAGAACCTGGCTGTACACTCGGTATTGGCAAAGGCTAATTCCTAAAAGGTTTTTAAATTATACACTTTACCATTTAACTTTGTGTGATCCACTTGGACTCTTACTGTAATGAGAAGAATAAACTGATACTAGGTAAGAAGGGATACTAGTGCATTCCAAGTGTGAGTTATGACTTATCTTTTAACTGGAAGAAAATGTATCCAACCCCTCTGACTCAAGTTATCTGATGTGGGGATGAAGGGGAGAGATTTACACCCATCATTCCTAAAAACAACACATTCCTCAGTAACTGAGTGGGATAGAGAAAAAAAATAAGTAGTACCTTAATGAACCAGTCTGCTAGGATGTTATGTCTGCCTTCCTGGACATAAATATTTATGTAGATGTAGAGAAGAGCAATTACTCATGAAAGGTGATAATTGAGGATTAGGAAAGGTTTGTAAATAATGAAGATTTTTTAAAATTTCCATGGTGAACTCTCCTCTGAAACTTCTTGGAAGAAAAAAAAAGTGTTGATTTAGATAACCAGTGATACCTTGTAGCGTTTGATGAAGATGTTAATTTATGGTTGTCTAGCAGTTTATGACTGCCATTAGTTTTTCAGTTTTGTCCCTCTTTAAAAGGTGTCTTTCTTTTTTATTTTAATCAGTGACAATTATACAAGGAAACAGTTCTGTTTTAGCTAAAATGCATCCTTTTGCCATAGCATTTCAAATTATTCACAGATTATAGTTCTTATATGTGCATATATGAATTTAAAAATACAGCAATAAAACGCTTGAAACAGATCATAAATTTGCTTCATATTTTATTACATGTCTCTGAATCAGGCTGAGAGGACAAGGGCAACTGCGGGCTTGGGGAAAGGTTTAACTCCTTCAAAGTCTGCTGGAGGAGGCGGCGTGCAAATTAAAGCAAAGCCACCAGGCAGCATTTCTGTGGGCACGTTGCAATGGAGCTGATGATCACTGGCCATTGTTATGTGTAGCAAATTGGTTTGGCTGCAGCTCGACACCCCCTTTGCTCATTTAGCAAATGTCCATTTAGCAGTAGGGACTTAGACCCAGTGCAATGGAGAAGCTAAACTAAACAGGCTCTTCCTGCAGCCCTGCCTGGACCTCCACTTCCATCCCTGGTTTGCGGTAGTGAAAGAGCGCTTGCTTAACCCCTGCCATGCCTGAAAAAGAGGATCTCTGATAATGGTGAAGGGAGGAAACTCTGCTGGGGGTTGCTAGGATCAAGAGCCCACTGTGTTGTGGGACAGGCAAAGGGGGAGGAGGGATCGTGCTCGGGGGAGTAAATACTTTCCCTACAACTTCTGCTGTTGGCTCTCGTGGAGCGGCAGGAGGACAAGCACCGCGAAACAGCCTTGCCCTGTATCCAGACTAGCAATCCAGAGGAGGGCAGGAGCCGAGCATCCACGTGGCCCCAGAGGGGCTTTTCCAGCTGCCTTCCCGGAGTGGAGGAGGAGCAGTAATGAATGAGCCTCGGGGAGCTCAGAGCCCAGGACAATTAGCTGCGCTGCAAATGGAAAGGGGGCTCTGATCGGCGACAGCCTCGGAGCAGCCGGGGGCATCTCAAGGAACCGGACTGAAGAGCGAAGCTGCTTCGCTTCTCCTTGGCCAGGCAACGTGGGAAGTTAGGGCTTGTGCGGATGATCTGGTTTTAAGGAGGAGAAGAAACGCCAGGCAACCGCTGCCACCGAGCCGGAGCTGCCTGACTTCCTTCAAAGTTTTGGACCTGCCCGGCAATGGCTCTGCCCTCTGATGGAGAGCCCTGTGCAACCATTGTTGGCAAGGGGCGAAATCAAAGCTACAGATGCTCTAGGTAGTACTCGGACCGGTGGCTCATTCATTTAACAACCCCCCCCACCACCACCACAAAAAAAAAAAACCCAACAAAAAACCCGTGTTAATTGCTGTCCAGGTTCCCCAGCACGTGGACAATTTATTTTGACTGCTGCATTTTAATTACAAGCAAACTTATTTATGTTTTTGATGTTTATATGGCGCGGTTTAATTGCGCCTCGCCCTTTTTCTTCCACCCTAAATCACATTTTCATTAAAGGTTTTTAATAAGAAAACTCACTTGACCACTACTCATTATCTGCTCCCCTCCACGCACACAAGTTCACTTACCCATTCATTTATTCACTTACTCATTCCAGCAGATCCGCTGCAACGGCTGCTAGCAGGGATGTGAGCACTCATAATTATTTGTCAAAGTCTGCAAAGTGTATTATCCCTTTTTCTAGTGGTAATTAGTTACCATAGCATCTAATACGTAAATGTGCCCAGAGCACACCATTAACAGTTAAACGGAGGATTCAATTTAACACATGATTATATCTTTCATAAGTCATTACATTAGGAAAGTCAATGTCACTCATGCTGGGACAATCCCAGGCTTAGAAGTGGGGTGGGGGGGAGCAGGCTGCCTTGGCAACCGGAGCTAGGGGTGTTTTGGGAGAAGGCTGGGAAAGTGATCTTGGGGTGGCTGGAAATGCCACAAAGGCTCTTCTAGGGGGTCGTCAGCTCTGATGAAGTGGTTCATGGAGTGAGAAGGGGAAAATCCCCCCCACGCGCGCCCACACACACACACAAGACAATTTGCAAGACCTGTTCAGTGCCTGCACCAGCTCCGGTTCCGTGTCGGTCCCCAAGGATGCTGCTGATTACAGGGTGATGGGAATGAAGTGTTACAAAGCTGCGATCGGGAGCTGGCATAGTCTCGACCCCCCTCCCCCCACCCCCCAAAACAGAGAGGGGAATAATGCGACCACAAATCAGCCCTTGAAAAGATGAGAGGGCCAGCAGTGAAACCCATTTTGTGAGACAGCCTTGCTGATCCTTTTTTTTGGCTCTGCTAAATCTCATAATCCAAGATTAAGGGGGGGGGGGGGAGTTAAGTCTACTGGAAGAAAAAACAACACAGGGTTAATTGAAAGCCCAGAAATCAGCTACTTGAATCCGAGGTGAACTACATGTGTGGCGCCAAACGATCTTTGATCTCAGCCGACATCTCCATCCTTTAAATGTCAAGTTTCCCAGGACTACTCTGCTGGTGGGGCAGGCACCAAACTTTTTGGTCACTCCCAAGCATGCAAAGTACGTGCAGAGCCAGGCACTCACTGCAGGGCCCAGTGCGTGTCCGCGGGCACCTCTGGCCCTCCCGGCTCCGTCCCGAGGGTGATCTGCTCTTTTCCAGCGTGCCTGTCAGGAGAGGAGCCTGCAGGAGGAGTTCAAAAAAGTTTGAGCCAGCCTCTCCATTCATCACCCCCTTCACCTGGCTGCTCAGAGCACAGAGCCATCATGTCATGTGGGCAGGGAGTTATTAAAACCCCAGTGCCTTGCCTTTCTTTTCCAATCCACTGTTTGTTCCCCGGCTCTATTTCTGGCCATAATTGAGCAGCATCCGCACCTACGAGGGGAATATTTCAGGGAAGCCTGCTTTGTAATGAGAAATATTAAGCAGTAAATCTTGCAGCAAATGCGCCCTGCGCTGTTAATATGCGCGCACACACACGTACGCGCACACACACACACACACGCACACACACAAAGCCGGGCTGGTGGCTCCGGTTAATTCCTAATCAGAATGATGGACAGCAGAGACAGAACAATACAAACTAATGGCTGTGTTGCTGATCACTTTACCCCTTGATTAAAGACACCCAATTATGGCGCAGAACAGTGTCGTAATTATGTTCCTTAATCACATCCAGGAGGTTTAATTGCCTTAACGATGTGTTTCATTAAATGAATTTAGGTATTATAGTCGACAGTTTTCATACACAGTTGTTTTCAAATTAACATAATATTAGACATCGTCATGGAAATTGTTTTAATAATCATAATTAGACGCACCCAGGCTTTGTCTAGTAAATGCTGAGAGACGGCGCTCCTTGCGCCTGGGGGCCGATCTGCCCACCCTCTCTGGGCTGCCTTCCCACCGCTTCGTGGCACTTTACAGTTATGTTTCCTGAAAAGTTACAGGTCCTGATTAATCTTTTCGGATGGGAAGTGGAGCAGAAAATATTTCTCCCCTTCCTACCGCGGTGGGTGCCATTTAGGGAGCTCATTAGGAGCCTGCAAGCCAACGGTTGGAACAGCTGGACCTCCAGCACGGCCCTCCTGGCCTGGGGCAGGGCCCCCCTGGCTAGCCGGGGTCCCCCGCGTGCCCGAGCTGCGCTCGCCCTCCAGCCCGGCGCGGGCAGGTCCTGCGCGCTTCCCGTCACTTGTGTGCGCGGCTCTGGTCCTAATCCAGACTGACTGATCTCCTAGTGCGCGCAGGGAGGAGAGCCTGGGACTGGCGGAGGCTGCCCATCGCCCACAAAAAGCCCGTCTACCAAACTTTTTGTGCGTCTGCAACCTGGCGGGGGGGGGGGGGGGGGGGCCTCTCCCAGCCCTTTCAGGTCCCCCCCGCCCCCGAGAGCTGGCTTGTTTTTGGCACTGCTGCAGCTCAGACTCTGCTGTTTTCTCTCGGAGCTGGGAGTGTGAAGGTAGCCTTCACTCACCCTGGGAGAAGGAGCTCATGGGCCTTTCTCCCACTCTCACTTAAGCAATGTCTCAGTGTCAAGACCTTTCCTGCCACGGGCCCTGGAACATACCGGCTGGCTGCGTTTCAGGTAGCTGACCCAAGCAAAAGAAAGGAGCGGGTTTCCCCCTTTTTTTAAAGACAAAGCACAGCATAATACAAACGTTTGTTCAAAATATTTTAATAAAGATTCTTTCCGACATAGATACACATACAAACGATCGTACATTGCTGTCATCATCTGATTGACCTATTTAATATATAGCACTCTTTACACATCCATGACCTGCCAACAGATTCATCATGGCTTCTTTTTTGCCATCCAAACTGACAGTCCGAATTTGTATTATCTGCAAGGAGTGGGAAATAGCAGGACTCGTTTTTGAAGGGGGGGGGGGGAACTTGATTTACAAATGGCAGAGAGAGACAGCCACCCAGCCATGCAAACTCAAACTGAAAGCTCACTTTGGGTAAATAGCTACTTCTTGCTCTTCGTTTCTTAGTATACTTAGAAAAATAATAACAAAAAACAAACAAACAAACAAACAAAAAAGGTTTCACGCGTTCTGCAAGTCAGCCAGCCTAGAGTAGTTCAACTTAAATAGTCATCCACAGTCAGAATAATTTACATACATATTAAAAGCAATTAAATTATACTTCTGCAAAACAGAAAATATATATATATATATATATATGCACAGCGCCTGGAACAACATTAGCTTGACAAATAATCCTTCTTATAGGAGCTATTTGCTGTGATGCCTTGTCAAAAGTAAATAGCTGTTACCTTTTATACTGCAAAGAATACTCTTAAGAAAAAAGGGAAAAGGTTCATTCAGCAATTAAGAATACACCTTTCCTGTAATTTTTTTGGACTGAAGCAATTTATTAAAGCTCAATTTAAATACAGGGATGATGCAACTTAAAACCCAGCTGACCTTTCAGAAACCTCAGCAGCTCTGATACAGCAATAGTTCTGGTTATACTTTGTTGGCAAATGAAACTCTTGCAACACTTGGCACACAGTTTAATCCATAGGACAGAATTGGAGAAGCGTTTAAAAAAGAAAAGAAGAAAAAAAAGAAAATAATAATAATAAAGCTGCACATAAGACCCGTGACCTTAACACATGATAAAATGGTGTTGGCATGAAAGGGGTCATTGAAAGAATAGCAAATAAATAGCCTGTCTTGTTTATACATCATTGCAAAGTGGAAGGGACCAAGGTGCACAGATTTTTTTCCCCTCTTTTAAAAATGCAGTACTTTCAGCCACACGGAGTAGGGGCTTTTTTTCTTCTTCTCTCCTCTCTGTCTTCTTGTTTCAATCAATCCCGCCTAAAACTTCGCGCATTTCCACGGGCTCAAAGTTTGAGACAATCATCATTATCATAAAAAAAAAGTATCTTCTTCCTAGCGATGCTTCGGGCACTTGCTTGGGAGGGCCGGTTGGAGGAGAAGGAGCCCGTCCCCTTTGAAGGGGGCTCGCCAGCGTGGTCCCCAGCGCCCCTTCTGCTCGGGCTGGAGCCTGCCCACCCCGGCCGCGCTCCCGCAGGTCCCAGTTCTTAGCAAGCTGGATGGAAACCGGGTGGAGAGAAGGGGGTCGGGGGGGGGGGAAGGGGTTAATCTTTTTTTGGGGGGGTCGCTTTCCCTTCCCTTCCTCCCCTCTCTGCTCGGTCTTTGTCCGCACTCTCATTCTCACTCACACACACAGACGCTGCCAGATAGTTTGTAGCAACAGATTTTTGACTTCGCTGAGGTCTCGGTTGCGATCAAGCCCCCTCCCCCGGGAGATGCCCGAGCCTCCCGGCCCCGCTAGACACCACGGGCGAGTCGGAGGAGTTCGCATGAGTCTCTGCGTCTCGCCCCCCAGCCCTCCCCGGCCCGGCCGCCCCCCGGGGGCGCGTGTCCTAAGGCTTCTCCGTGCACTGTTTGCAGAGGCTGGAGGAGACGCTGTTGAAGAGGGCACATTTCTCCGGGCAGGAGGTGGCGGGGGGCAGGCCGGCGCTGAAGGGGTAGCCGGCCGCCTGGTCGTAGGCACCGAGGGCGGGGTGC
>NW_017728992.1:127197244-127197579 GCF_001723915.1 Gavialis gangeticus | reverse complement strand
CGGCCGCCGCCGACGCCGCCGCCGCCGCCGAGCTGGGCAGGGAGGCGGCCGAGATGGCCTGGCCCTGGTTGAGGTACGCCACGAGGCGCCGCATCTCCTCGAGAGCCTGCGCCTGCATGAGGATGTAGTTCTTGGCCAGCAGCAGCGTGGCGATCTTGGAGAGCTTCCGCACCGAGGGGCTGTGCGCGTAGGGGATCACGGCGCGCAGCTCGTCCAGCGCGTCGTTCAGGTCGTGCATCCGCCGCCGCTCGCGGGCGTTGATGTTGAGCCGCAGCGCCTTCTGCTCCTTGGACTTCTTGCCGCCGTGGCCGTGGCCGTGGCTGTTGGAGCAGCCG
>NW_017728992.1:127195992-127196195 GCF_001723915.1 Gavialis gangeticus | reverse complement strand
CGCCCACGGGCTGCAGCAGCGCCTCGGGGTCGGCCGGCTCGAAGCAGCCGAGGGGCGAGGGCTGGCGGTCGCGCTGGTGGGACAGGTCGAGCCCCGGCGGCTGGCGGAAGGCGGACTCCATCCTCTTGGCCGAGGCGCCGAGCGTCTTGTGGAACAAGTCCTCCTCGGCCGCCAGGCTCAGCGCCCTCTCCATCGGCCCCTCC
>NW_017728992.1:127189332-127195895 GCF_001723915.1 Gavialis gangeticus | reverse complement strand
GCGGCGGCGGCGGCGGCGGCGGCTGCGCGGCTCGGCTCTCAGCGCGCGGCGCGCTCGGGCATTGTGAGCAGCCTGCAGCCCCCGTTTATCTTGCTCGGCTTCACCTTCAAGAGATTTCCGGACCCATCAACCAGCCGCCGCCACAGACGGGGGAGGCTTTTACATCATTATCTCGGAGAGTAGGTTATTATGAGGAAGACTCGCCTGTTGGGACAGAGCTTTCCACCCAATCAGGTTAACGTTTTAATTAATAGGATTAAAACGGTAACAAACAATCCCCGGCGCTAGCTGGCCCTGAGTCGGAATCGTTTCATTTCCCAGCTCTGAAGACAGGCATCAGCTAGAGCTTTATAAAAGGCGCCTGCTCCATTCTTCTCCCTGCCATCTGTATACACAGCTTAACGCATATGTTTGCAAGGCGTTGTGTCCTGTTAGGAACCCAACAACTGCCTTTAGCTTGACATGTGTGGCGACTTTCACTCATCAATGAGCACACTAAAAGCCCTGCTCAGAGCTGAGGAGGTTCTTTGCCTCCTTCAGCAAATTGCAGCCCTGCACTGCAGAGAAGCCCCCCTGGCAGCCTGGGCTCCTGCGAGCGGACTTCAGCTCACTTCGCCCCCTCCTCTCCGGGCAGCCCTGGCCTCAGCCAGGCTGGGGGCCCATTGCTCACCAGCCACTGGCAGCTCACCTTGGTTTCAGACCAGCCCCCGCCCTTTTGGATCCCAGTTCAGGACAAAGTGTCGACGTCCCCTAATGTTGCCAATGCCCCAGCAGCAGATTGCAGTTTAAGAGTAATTGCCCCCCTATGTATTAGTAATAATAATAATAATAATAAACACCAGTTAGCTTTAAAATGAGGAGGTTGATTTTTTTAAAAAGGAAGAAACTTTTCTACTGAGCACACTCTTCAAAGCCTCTTCCTTCCCCTGCATGGTTTTATACAAAGACCCCCCCCTACACACACAGACACACAGACACACACACACACACACCTTGCACAATTCAGCAATGCCTGATGGTTTGTGCATCTGACAGTATCAGGTAAACGTAAGGTCATCTCAGCATTTAGGTCATTAGCCTCTATCTATCTATCTCTGTCTGTCTGTCTGTCTGTCTTTCCTGGGCGTCAGTGCCCAAATCTTTCCATCGCAAGGCAATGCAGTCAGGTCCTGAGCCTGGAGTGCAAACATGAGAGTATTTGTCTAAAATTTGTCCAAGTGATCCTCTAACAGCAGAAACAAGCAGCCCTTTCTCCCGTTATTGTAATCGCTCTGAAAGCACATGGTATTTAGTGGCAGGTTTTCATTCTTATGACATCAGTAAAAACAATATTTCCCAACACTTCCAGTAAATCATTCTTATGTGGCAGAATTACTGAAGGCTATGAAATTTTTGGTTTCTCTGGTTTCATTAAAAACCTTTTAATTGTGTCTTTCAGAGTTGGCCCCAGGTGCTGGACTCTTTTCATTACATTTTGCTCTAATGTGATGAAATTCTAATTCTCTCCTTACCATATGGTTAAATTTCCCCACTGAGAATTAGTTGAAAAAAGAGAAATAATCTATTAATCTCTGTAATAGATTCACAAATGAGGTTTGCCACAGAACCTGTTTTTGAATGGTAATATCTGAACAGTTGGGTGCCTTGTTTCAGGAAAGAAAGGACCAGGCTACAACAGGAACGTTTGAATTTTCACCTGGAAAGAATGAAAAGAAGCCAAGCTGCAGATTTCAAAGTAATTGACTGAGATTTCATCTAGCAAGGACATAACTACAATACAGACCTCAGTCACCTCGTGTCTCTGTATTGAAAATGAACAAACAAACCGAGCCCTCCAGAGGAGGGGGTGGCGCCCCCCGCCTCCCCCTCCTCTCCCCTCACCCATGGCTTGTGCACATGTCTCTGGTTGCAATCCAAAGTACACATTCAAATGAACGCACGTCTCCCCCACCCCCTTTCCCAGAGATGCCTCTGTTAACCTCTATCATTATTAATCCAAAGGCATTTTACGTTTATTGTTTTCCAATTAGCAACTTCATTTTCACTGGGATTATAAACAAGGGGCTTTATCATCACAGTAGGGTTTTTTTTTAATCTGTTTAATATCAACTCGTAAAACTCATTTGATCACTTAAGGCTGCAGATACTATTATTGTAATTTGATGGTGTCAGGACAAGCGGTGTACTGCTCGCAGCTTATTTCTTCGAAGGCAGAGGTCTTTTTGGAGAGCTCTCACGCTGATATATGGCCCCATTCATCCTGGCTTTCTCTTGTGCTTGAAACTTTTCGGATGGTGTGTTCACCTGCTCAGTAAGCAGTTTGAGAGATAGGAGCTGAGAGATAGGAGGGCTCAGATGTTAATACAAAGTTAAAGACAGTTTATCATCTGCATGACCCTGGTTACAGACCGAGGGGATCCGAGTGACTAATGCTTTTTCACTGTTTGGGCAGGTGGAAAACTTCATCATGGACAGGTGCATTGACAGTCAGGCATTAGATGAACAGTGGCGCTTTATAAACCTGGTGTTATAATTTCCAGTGAGGCATAATTGCCCGTCTTCTGTTTTCCTCCAGGTATGAGGTGTTCACCTAACTAAACGCAGTACCTAGCTGCCTGTTTCTGGATCTGCAAGATCTGACCTGCATCTTGATCTGTCTCTGATCTGTATCGGTCACCTTTCTGGTCCTTCCTTTCTGACCTGCCAAACTTGGAACTTTCTATCCAACTGCAACTTCTATTTCCCAAGAAAAAAAGCAGCCTCTCGGGCTTGACTGGCACGAGCTAACCTGTACCAAGCCCCTGCGGGCTCCCTGGAGAAGGTGGCTGTTAACAGTCCCCTGTAACTTTAGTTTGGAAGCAGGCAGAAGAATTTATAGAAGCTTTAAATGCGGGGCTTATAAAAAATACCGAGGAATGGTCTTTGAGGTTTATGCACTCATAAACTTTTGCTGATTGCTTCTGGGAAGTTGTCAGGCATTTAACACTGCATTTATCTTACAGTGCAATGAAAACACATCTGCCCAGTGTCTCGTTACCAGGTTTAATTGTAACGCAGCCCTATGTCACTGACTAGACTCCATCTCTTTCATTATTTCCGTAGCAAAAGCAGCCAGGATCCGAGGTGAAGAAGGGAAGGAAACAAACAGGCGAACAAATCAGACAACTTTTCCGTTATGCCTAAAGGAAGCATAAAGTGGTGGGCAACTTCCCTAGGCTGCGGGGCGGAGCATGAGTCGGCCGGGGCAGGGCGGATGGAGAGAGCCATGCCCCATTTCAGGTACTGACCTAGGTTTTGAGAAGTTTATTTCTGGGAACTGCAGGCAGGCTGCAGTTTGGCTGGCTGCTATCACGTCGCCCAGGAAAGGCAGACTAGTCCTAAATATTAAGCTATAAACTTTAATGGACCATCTAGCCGCACTAAAATTAAGAAACACTTTAAATGTTAATAGACTCAGGGAATACAAATTAGAGTAAACACAAGTTGTTACTGAGATCGTGAAGGCAGATCTTTTTTTTTTTTTTTGGTAAAGGAACTGGAGTATGAAACTCGATCCAGGTACCTAATGCTCAGCCTCTAAAGCTCTGGGTCTAGTGTTTCGCCCGTGGGAGGGGGCTTGAAACACCCCCCCACCCCCCCAGCAACCAGGGCACGCCGGAGAGCATGAAGTTGTGGTTTCCGTTTGCTATAAAAGTCTCGAGAAGGGCAGAATGTCCCATTATGTCTAAATGTGCCCAGAAGTTTAATGAAATCCAGGCGTATTTTATAAAGATTAAGACAGTTTCATTACACCCAGAGGGAATAAGTATGTTTCCCTGCAGCTTTGACACGCTTGGGAAATAGTCAGCATTTCACTAATGTCACAAGGGCAGCTCTGGGATCAAGCTAATATTGCTATTACATCCAACTTTCTCCCTCTCTGAGCTTGCTAAACCAGTTCAGGAGTGTGTCCCCACACAGCTACGTGCATATGAAACACAAGTTAAGTGAAAGCCAAGTCAGGTGTCAGGCTGAACAGACAGTTGTAGCTGTCCCCTCCTCTCCCCAAGTTGTAGTATTTCCTTCTTTCTTCTATTGTTAATACAATTTTCGAGATACCTTATGCTCATCAGAACAATATCTTGTAAAACGTTTCATCTCAGACACACTTCAACGAAGTCCAGTGAGAAATGTATGGATTCAAAAAAAGTTGTGCCATCTCATCACTTTTCCCTACAAAATCACCTGTCTTTAAAAATGAAACTACTGTGAGCATATAGATCGGACCCTTGGCAAGTCAAAGGGCTGGGAATTGTATCCCAGCACCTGGGTGAAAGACTTGCTTTTTGGCTAAAGCAGCCTGTGGACTAGATAATCCATAAACACATCATAAACGCATCATTTTGCAGTTGTCCGATCTGGGTTTTTGGAAGCTGCAAAAGTGAATGCTTTCAGGGGACTCAACCGAGGTGCTAAGCAACCCCCCAAACCTGTCTTCCCACCAATACACATTTATTCCTAGTATTTTATTTACTTTCTTGCAATTTGTCTTAGTAAGTGAAAGCCAATTTGACACACACACATATTGACCAGTAATAGGGCTTTGCTGTAGCCCCGAGGAATTTGATGTATTTCTTGGGACCTGGTGATGGACTTTAAATACTCATTAGCGTTCAAAAACTACCAGACAGAGAGCAGGGTATTTAAAACTATTTATTCATGTATTAGATAAGGTAAGGGATAGACGAGGAGTACTGGCACTAGGAAAATAGGTTGTAACTTGTCAGCAGCACCTACTTCTGAAATAATTATCTCGATATCCGCCGCACAGGGGGGCTAGACACAGGGCTAAACAAATACTGGGCAGAAACCCCCTTTGTGATTAAAATGACTCGGCTAGCTGCTCACTTTCCAGTTTCCAAGCAATTAAAGGTAAAAATGTCACATGCAGGGGAAACGTTTCCAATCAGGATACAAATCCCATTTGAAAGTAAGGAGTTTGAAGCTACCCCTAATTTGAACAATGTTTTTAAAAAATGTTTTTGAAGACTATTTCTACAGCTTTCAAAGCTTAAACTGAGAGATGGCTACGTGCCTAGAGGGGGCTTTTAAAAGAGCTGGCGAGTGGGCTCTCTGTAGAGAACTGAAGTCCACTCTGGCATCTGTGGAAGGATAAATACTGCTGTACCGTTTGCAGCAAGTTTACATCTGGTTAAGCTGCAAATATGAAGACAGAGGAAAAAATCACTCTTTTTATGGGACATTCTTCCCTTTGCCCCGTGTCTTTGCATTTGAATTAGAAAAGCAAATAAGTTTTTTTGTTTTGCTTGCCAGTGTTACAGCACAAATACCTGGCCTCTCCCAGCCCTGCTTTAACAGCTCTACAGAGGTGAAGAACAGAAATAAACTTTTCAGTAATTTGGACAGGGAGAAAACACGTGGAATCAAGTAAAATTCCTGGTCTAGTGGGATGGCATTGCTTTTTTTTAAATAAACCATTGAGTTTAGCAATACTGCTTTATTACAGATTAGAAAGGGTGAGGGGAGGGGATTGTTAAATGGGAACACTTATTTGCAGAGCAGTTTGCTTTGATGCAGACCCTAGCCCTTTCCTGTCCTAAAGTTGTGCAATACTCCAGTTTCCCTTTCATTTCTGTCTGAATCCACAAAGGAAACCTGATGAAAAATTACACGTTGACAGGGATGCTTCGCCCTGCGATTTAAAATCCACAGCACCATCTCCTGGCGTTTTAGGAGAAAAGCATGCCAGTCCTTGGAGGGTACTGCAGAGATTCTGCAAGTTGAAAACAGGAGTATCAGTTTTGATCTGTAGCTACAATAAGTACAAAAAGTTTAAAACTTTTTTTTTTATCAGTAGCCTGAGAAGATATTTTGGTACAGGTAAAAGATCCCTCTATTCTTTCTGTTTCCCATGTAAAACCGAAGTCTTTTGGATAAATGGGTATTCTTGAAAGAGAGACAAGGGCATTTTCACAGGTTTTATATGTATGTAAATACAATGGAATACGTTTCCTGAAATATACTTTGGGGATATATGACAATGTTGGTGTGGGGAGGGGCATCACACCTTTTATACAAGCGAATATGAATGTATGCAATATTAAGGTTGAGATCTGCAAAGAAGGTACACTTCAGTTGCCCAGATGCCACTGAAATATGGTACATTTTATTTTACCTTTAAGATTACAGGACCAATGGTTAGAGATAGGGGCCCGGTTTCATTTATATGATTTATATTATTAATAACTTGCTTGTCTTCCCTACACACACACACACACACACACACACACCCCTTTGTAGGCAATTAAAGCTATTCTCTTTCCATCCATACTTTAGGGCTTTGTTCAATTGTAAATATCCCTGATTTGACTTCCTTTTGCGGAGTATTCTTCTAAGTAACTGATCTGATTGTTAGCATTCTCCCCCCTGAGATTTAGCCTAAATTGTGCTTTTCCCAATTCCATCCATTTGCTTCTTCGCTCCTCCCAGCACCTTTTGGTACTTAGTCCAGTTCTTCCTCTTCTTGCACATCTGTTCCTTTCCAATACTTGTGGGACAGATTT
>NW_017728992.1:127183354-127184332 GCF_001723915.1 Gavialis gangeticus | reverse complement strand
CCCAATTCCATCCATTTGCTTCTTCGCTCCTCCCAGCACCTTTTGGTACTTAGTCCAGTTCTTCCTCTTCTTGCACATCTGTTCCTTTCCAATACTTGTGGGACAGATTTTTATATTATGTAAATTGTTATAGGTCCACTGAAGTCAATAGAGCTATAGCAGCTTATATAAGATGAGGCTTTCCACTTAGTTTGCTTTCCTTTCTCTCTTTGAGACTTACTCCCATTTTCTATATGCAGGTAGGGCTTGTACTGAAGGAAAATAGAGATTTGCCAGGGTAAGAAATACAGGAGTTGGCCCTGATAGTCATGACTTGGCCAAGATAGCACATATTTATTATTTCATATTTCAATGCAAATCAACTTATTTAGCCCTTTTATATATTTTCCATTTCTCTTGAACTCCTTCCAGATTGTCAATACATGTCTAGTACTGAGGTACTCAAACTTGGAAGCAGCATTCGAGGTGCCATCTCATCAGTGTTGTATATTGAGAAGGGCATCTATCATTTCTCCAGGATCTGACACAATGGCTTTGTACTAAAAGCCCAAAAATCACATTGAATTTTTTGTCACTGTGTTGCACTGAAAGCTCCTATTTAATGTACCGAAGCCCATACATTCCTATATGTATATAGGTTTGCATGTATATTACATCTACTGTATTCTCTTCAGCCTCCATTTTACAATGATAAAAAGCTCATGTGTGGCATGTTTGCCTCTTTATAAATCCATGCTGTTTATTGACTGTGGTTCCTCTCTCTCTTAGGGTACTTAGGGATTTTTTTCTTTTTAATATCTTTTCCTCTGTATTACTACAGATTGAAGTTAGACTTACCAGATGGTAAGTGACAGGTTCACTCTTTCTCTCCCTCCCTTCCTGCCTTTTCTAACGACCAGTAACATGCTCCCTTCTTTCTAAGCCTCTCAGGCCTCACTGAAATGAAACAAAGCCCCGTAGTGGCAAGCGTAGCTTTGC
>NW_017728992.1:127178317-127183343 GCF_001723915.1 Gavialis gangeticus | reverse complement strand
ACTAATTTTCCATAACTATTTAAAAATAATTGCTAGTGGTTTGGTAAGTTCATTAGATATCTTTCTTTACACCTTACAATACACACCATCCAGTCTCGATCAGGTTTTATATATTACAATTTTTCTCAGTTTCTACTCACCTACTTTCTCATGACAGTTATAACTACAAGGTCTTTAGTCCCCATTGTTCTTTAACACCTGTCTTTATTTTTCTTAAAAAAGTACAGTTCAGTAGTTCTGCTATTTTGGAACTGTCAATAAATCATCCCCCTCCTCATCACCTCATGGACCTATTTTCTTCCCAGTAATCTCCTCTCCCCCTTATCCACATATAATTAAAAGATCATTTAGAAGACACACACCTCTAAAATAGTGAAGCCATTTACTGTAGTGAATAACATACAAATGAATACTAGCAACTTTGTTATGCTCTATAAAGAAGGTAATTTTATGTTTAATAACTTATCATGAGCATAAAATGTAAAAGTCTTGAAGAAATATAGTTCTTGAAGAATCCCAATCCATATATTTAATAGAGAAAATATAGTTCTGTGTTTTAGAGTCCCTTTAATATTTCAATTGAATTTTTTGAAAAATTAAAATGGTAGACCATTCACCCTTCTATCACCCCAATCACTATCCTTGGTATCCAGAAAGAACAAAGGATGTTCCCTCTTGGATTACTTTCCTAAATTCATACTTTAATCTTTCAGTGGATGATGTTTTTCAAGCACACTCAGATGTCTGATTGTCAGCTTTATGTCTCAGGAAGTATTCCTGGCAATTCAAGTACAGTAAAGTATCTACATCTAGCAAGTCTCTGTGTACTATATAACTTTTATAGTCATTATAAAAAATAATTTATTGAAAAAACTTAAACCTTTTCCAACTCAACTGACTTTTGATTTAAATGTGTGTGCTCCTGGTTATGGTAATCACTTGTGGTGGATGCTTTTTTCAGAATTAGGTTTGCTGTTTATATCACAAAGTTTAGAAGACATGAGAGTAACATCTTCTAAAAGATAGCATGTTCGCAGAAGCAGAGATATCTCAGCCCATGTTTCACTGTTACACTGCCTGAAATTGCACATAATACAAGGTAGGAGAAATTTTGCTTTCCCTGGGTCATATTTTTTCTTCTAAGTACTATTTCAATTTGCCTTCACTGTCATACAAAACTGGAACTCAGGAAATCTGGGGTATGTGTAGACTGGACCTGGGTTAATGTCACATGACAATAATGGGTAAGTAGTAACATAAATCATCAGTACTTGTTTTTCTCTCTTCTAACTGGGTTTTATTACCATAATTTTACATATAGTGTATGCCATATGGATTGGTTGCACCGAGGGGTGGAATGTGTTATTTGCTAATGTTTCAAAAGTGTCACAAGGTGTTTACCTATTAGCAGAAGTCATGACCAAGAGGAAAGTACCATATAACAATGCTCAGCTTCTATTAGAACTGTACTGCTAGCTCATGATGATTTTGGACTAAATGATTATAATCAATTTGAGCTTGTTGTTTGGTTTAGAGGCAAAACCCCAAATCCCACAACTGATTTTGTGTGGGCAGAATATCACTGACAGATATTTAAGATTGCCATCCCCACTGCCAGCATAGTTGTCAGTGTTGGAAGCGCAATGAGGAATAGACAGGAGTGAATGTCACCATGCTCTTCTGATCTCTGGATACTGGAGTCTTGCATTTGGGTAAACCTAGAGCAGCCTTGGTGTTGTTTTAACTTTTATTGGGGACTAAATTTATCTCTTGACCTGCTCCAGGGTCACAGGCAGTGTACAGCAACCTACCTTGTCATTTATCAAATTCTACTCCAAGTGCATTTTGGCTTGAGTCAAGGATTGGGACCAAATAATACATTTTTGAAAAACATACTACATTTCATTTTTGTTAGAAACTTGGATATACTTGGATTTATGATGAAACATTTATGTAACAAAGCTACAATGCTTCCTTTCCTGCTGCCAAACAGAATTTCAGGTACCAAATACCTCTTACACAACTTCCTTTCTGAGAATAAAAGCCAGTGATCAGAAAATGCTTGAGGGTTGACAAAAGCATTTAATGTTCTATAGTTCCTAACCAGGCTGTCACAGAGGCTTACAGATGCCCTCCTTGCAATATTTATTTGATTGTTCCAGTAGAAGAATGCTGGAGGGATGGGGCTGGGTGGAACACAGACTGAATCCACCAAGGTGACAGCCATCATTTAAAGTCCAAGTTTGCACTAAAATGAGAACATATTTCAAACTGATGGGGTTTTAGTGGGGGGAGCGGGTTGGCTTATTTCCCCACAGACTGTCACATTTGGGCCATGGATTGATTAACTGGGTCATAAACTGTGTTTAAAGTAAACTGCTGCATGAGGCAAGGCTGCATACCTTAATCCAGGGGTTGGCAACGTTTCTGGGCAGTGCTAAAAATGCCCACAACCTCAATTTGTAAGATGTTGGCGTGCCATGGGTAGATGGTAGGGGAGCTGTGAGGGGCCAGACCTTTTCTCACCGTCCACCCTGAGACGTGCGTGCCAAGGAAAATGCCTTTTGGTGCCATGCTCTGTCACCTGTGCTGGGGGTTGCCTACCCCTGTCTTAATTTGTTGCTTAAAGAAAATGTCTAAGAAGCAGTATTTCAGTTATGAGATTAATCTTGACCTGCACAACACAGGCATCCCTGGTATATACTGGCAGAGAGAGGATATACACAGCCTTTTCCCATCCCTATCCCTCCATAGATCTGTATGGTAGCAGGATACTGCATTAGCTTGTATGCTACAGCCCCAAAAGAGCGTATTCAGGCTCCAACTTTCTGACAAATGTTAGGACTGTATGCTTTAGAGACACATGCTTCCTACTTATTTTTAAAGGTCCAGTCTCCCCAACTCTCTTTGCATATAAAGTTCTCATCATAATAGACTCCAGGCACCTAAAATCTTGCTGTTTTTCAGTGCTAGCTGCATTGGGCTCTAAAGCAGCAAGAGTTTTCTATGTGCAAACTGCTAGCAGAATAGCTCTGGTAAACACTGGTGAGATCACACTTTTAAACACGTTCCCTTTTAGCACAGTGAGTAAGGGCAGACTTTGCTTCTGTGCCACTGTCTTTTGCAGCAGTACCCTTCATAGCGAGTGGCTTTAATTATTTCTTCTATATTGGCATTGCTAGTAATCACCATGGGGCTGACTTCATTGCTGTAAGAGATGCATATTTTACCTCAGGGTATCTAATGCATGTCTGCAATCCTGAGGTAAATTCACCAAATTCAACTTTGAACCCTCTCGTGGGGTTTACCTTAGGGTAAAACTAAAGTGCTTGTCTTCACTACTGTGTATTTAACTTGGAATAGCTGACATGTGTTGGTCATCAAAAGAAAAAAAAACAACTATTTTTGCAATGGAGACAAGACCTATATATTCGTCAAAGGTATGAGTGTATCACTGTCAGGCCAGGCCTCTCTTGCTCTACTAGCTGGTACCATGTAAACCAGCACAGCCTGTTGCACGGTTGGGTTGTTGGTGACTAACCTGGCACCTCCACCTGGCCTACCTTGGGTGAGGAGGGTGTGTGGACACCCAGAAGGACTAAAAACAAAACCTGTCAAAGGGCAAATAAGCTCCCTGTGAGACAACAGCTATCCAGACCTGGAGAGGAGATAGGTGCCATTGAGTCACTTTGCCCAAAGAATCACCAATGATGCAAAGCATCTAAGGTGCCCCAACAGTCACAGTGGCCTCAGGACTGACTTGACTTGACTCGATGAGTGTGAATAGCTCCACTGAGCTTACTGAAGTCGTATTCATGCTGATGACCAAGTTAGATCCATGTTTCCATAATTTACAGTTTAGGCACTGTTTTTAAAGATAACTCCCATGTTATTCAGGAAGTCCAAGTCCAACTATGCAGTCCACAGCACATTGTTATCATTGTAATGCTATTGATTTTAGATTCTCTGATAAAGTTAATTGACTGAATCAGGGCAAATTTGCTCCACACCTGCTCTGGACAGAGCAAACTCAAGTAGATTTAATCAATCACTCCGATCAGAAAACTGGCACAAATGGTGCTTGTGCCCTTTGTGCCCGATTCCAACTGGAGTTTCTTTGGTGCAATTCCAATGTCACAATACAGAAGTCAATAGAGCTCTTCTGTAATGGCACTAGTATAACTGAGATACTGGAATCTGTCCCTAAAATTCTTTATTCCCTGAATTTTGTTGATCTTACCTGATCCTTTCTGTTAAATTATTGCTGGTCTTATGTCACTCTCAATTAACAGTCTGGTAGCATCTCTTTTAGGAACACATCTTTTATTGCATTTGCAATCTGGCCATTACTCAGCTGGCTCAGGGATAGACCTAGGAACCAGTCACCTCAAATACAAAATTATAATTCCTCCCAGCCAAAGGAAGGCCTCCAACAAGGGAGGACTGCTGCAGATTTGCTCTGTGGGTGGGGACATTGTGTCAGCAGTCTGTGAAATAACTCTGTCCTTTGCATTTCCTGGAAACTTGCTCCAAAAGTTTTGACTACAGTGGGACAGACCATGTAAACAATAATGGAGCATGTTTAATTAATGCCACATCCAGTTTCAGACTCAACTTCTAGCTGAGTTGTGCTGCCCTCTGCACTTCTTCCCTATGGAAAGACATAGGGAAGAATCCTGTTTTACTTCATGTGCTCAAATGGCAGTTACCCAATTTGCAATCTGCAATCTGCCAAGATAAGAGGAAGCCTATTCCGAATGCTCAGTAGTCATGTGACCACTTACGCATCCACCACTGCGTGTGGAATCACATCTTAAACTAAGTGTAAGTGTGGCTGGGAAACTGCACTTTAGACATGTAAAGTGAAAGAGAATTCTACCCATGTACTACTCCTAATGGGGAATGGTCTTTTTAAAGGGGCTCTGAGATAAACTAATTGGAATGGGTTATTATACCATGCATGGCCTTAGATGATGCTGATCAGCTGGCTAAGTACAAACAGTCAAAAAGCCCAAGGCTGAATTGA
>NW_017728992.1:127172281-127178306 GCF_001723915.1 Gavialis gangeticus | reverse complement strand
AAGGCTGAATTGATTCAGTCTTTGCAGGTTAGTTTAAGATGCGTAGATTGAACCGATAAGCAAACAAACAGACATTCACTTTTGGTTCCAAAAAATGCAGCCACATGCCCGTAGTGGCTCAGGCCAGAAGCTGGGAGGGCACTAGAGACAGTCTTCCTGCTCCGCGAGGGCAGACAGCTTGAATCTGGAGGGGATCTGAGACAAGTTCAATAAACCAATTTAACCTAAATCAGTTAAGTCTGATACTACATCCATCCAAGTTTATCTTAAACTGGTTTGGGTCATTTTGAAAGCAGTTTATGTGCACTGAACTTCTATTGTGTTCCAGATTTGAACTAGTTTCCAATCATTTACACTTATGTGTAATTTCTGTCCCTAGGCTTAGAGTTCTGATACTGAATGAAACAGATCTCTGCCTGAGATCCTTCTCTCACTCTTTCTGAGTGATTCTTGAGCAACATGTTATTACAGGAGAAAAAAGTATTATAAGAAAAACTAACAATCAGTTAAAGTCTCACCCAGGTTAAATAACTTTGGAAATGTGAAAGATACCTGGAGAAGGTTCAAGCAGCCCTGTAAGGCTGCAAGCACTGGCTGCCAACAAAAAGACAGATAGTCAGAAGGTAGCATTATATCAAGTTCTGAAGCACTTAAGGTAGAGGTGGGCAAAATATGGCGTCTGCCAAGGCATTTTGTTCAGCCTGAGTAGATCCCTTTGTCCCACTCGGTGTGAGGACTCTCCTGGGCATGTGTGGCTGGTTCCGTCACCCCTTGGTACACATCAGGGCTGGGGTAGTGTGGTAGTCGAATTCCATTTCCATGCAGCCCCAGTGGTGACTCCTTCTGGCTGCTGCTATCGGACATGGACATGGACCTGGGCACTTCAGCTTTGGTGGTCATTACAGATTTTTTGGTTTTCTGCTACTCTGTCCTCTATTGATATGAAACTTGATGCCTTTATGTCCTCTATTTTTCTCTTGAAGAGTAATATGTATATAAATTTTTCTCTCGAAGAGAAAAATAGAGGACATAAAGGCATCAGGGTTCATATCAATAGAGGACAGGGGACAACTGGATTGTCCTCTATGCTGGCCACCCTCACCCTGGCCTATCCACCCAGCACCCACTGCCAAGGGTGCCAGAAAGAGTAGGAAGGTGGGTCTTCCATGGAGATCATCTGGGACCCACACGGGCAGGGCACGTGGCCAGGCAGCTGGGATGGGGCAGTGGGTGGGCGGGGAGTGACGTATGGGAGCAGGAAAGGGAGCCAGAGTCAGGGATTGGGATGTAGGGTGATGACAGTGCAGGGCCGGGGCTTGAGGCAGAGCTGTGATCTGCTGTCTGCATGTCCCTGAGACAGACACCATTTATATGGGCAGGGGCATGCGGGCAGCAGATCACAGCTCTGCCCTGGGCCCCAGCCCTGCTCTGTCACAGCCCTGAAATCCCAATCTCTAGCCCTGTCTCCCCATCCTGCTCCTGAATGTGACTCTCTGAGTACCCGCAGCTCCATCCCATCCACCTGGCCAGGTGCCAGGAGCTCCAGCTGCTCCCAGCTGATCTCCATGGAGATCCCAGGACTGCTGGGCAGTGACAGCATAGGGATGGGGTCCCAAGGCAGAGCCACAATCTGCTCCCTGCATGCATCTGCCTGTGGAACTGGTGCTTGTTGCAGGGATGTGCAGGCAGTGGATCACAGCTCTGCCCCAGACCCTGGCCCAGTACAGTCACTGCCTAGCAATCCCAATCCAAATCCCAATCTTAGCCCTAGCCCTGGCCCAGTCTGCCTGTCCTGCTCCTAGATAATGCTCCTCACCTGCCTGCAGTCCCATCCCAGCTGCTTGGCCACATACAGGGGCCACTTAGGGAGTTTTGGTGAGCTGTTGCAGGTGGGGTGGGGGTTTGACTAGGCCACGGGTGGGCAAAATGGCAGATCTGGCTGGTGGCCAGACTCGATTTCCCAGCAGCCCCTGACAGCATGGCTGGGGCCAGTTTCCATGGAGACCCCAGCAGCAGCCACGCTGTGATATTGCAGGGCCAGAGTTTCCATGGAGACCAGCTCCAGCAGCTCTGGCAGGGAACGTAGCAGGGTGCAGAACTGCTTCGGACCCATGTTGGGATTTGAGGCAGTGACAGTGTGGTCTAGAACCAGGGCAGAGCTGTGATCTGCATCCTGTATGCCCCAGACAGGGGCAGGCAGGCAGTGGATCATGACTCTGCTCTGGTTCCTTGCCACAGTGACAGCATGGTCCAGAGCTGGGGCAGAGCCATGAGCTGCTACCTGTATGCCTCTGCCCAGGGCATGCAGGCTACAGATGGTGGCTCTGCCCTGGCTCTGAACCATGCTGTCACTGCCATAAGATCCCAACATGGATTCTGAGCAGCTCCCCACCCTGCCATGCACCCTGCCATCGGGATAGCACTAGGGCGGGTGCTTGGGGGGGGTATAGCCACATCAGAATTCCCCATAGCCCCCCATAACCACCCCTGCCAGCGGCACCGCCACTGCTGCCCACCCTGCACAGACAGTGGCAGCTGAGCCCATCCCACTCCTGCCTTCAGTACAGCACCCCCTTAGTCCCTCCCTACCAGGAAGAGGCTGGCACTGCTGTTACCTGCCAGCACTGCGGGGGCTGGTCTCCATGGAAACCCTGGCTCTGCACTAGCACAGAGTGGCTGTTGCTTGGGTCTCTGTGGAAACTAGCCCCAGGCACACAGGTAGGGGCTGCTGGGAAATGGAGTCCACTGCTGGCCAGATCCAGCCTGCGGGCTGAACTTTGCCTGCCCCTGGACTAGGCTCATGACAGCTCACAAAAACTCCCTAACTGGCCTTCCAGTCAAAATAATTGCCTACCCCTGTCTTAATGGCTTTACTAATTTTCAACAGAGGCAGGCATAAGAGGCCAGCTATGAAACTGAAGTACTGTGTTCCATAAAAAAAATGAAACCTGTAAGAGGCATGTGTTTAAAGAGGGACTACAACAAGAAGGTGAAAACATAGCAGACTGAAAGATTAATCTAAATTTGAAGAGACAATCTTACAAGTTGGGGTGTTTAACTGAGTCCCTGTTAAGAGAAGTCATTGTGATTGGGATCTGGAACACTCCCCTCCAGAAGAGAATAATAGATCTACAACTCACCCTCGCTAAGTAATTAGACTGTGCCAAGTAAAGAAAATTATCCAATAAAGAATGAAACTTAGGGATGAAAAGCAGTATGCCAACACTGTTGATATGATACAGCAGGGCTATCCAACTAGCAGTTCATGGGCTGCATACAGCCCCTGAGGAGTTGAACTGTAGCCCCAGGCCCATGACTGGAGGGCTCAGGATCCAGGAGACCCCAGGTAGCATCTGTGCTGGTGCAGTGTAGTGGGAGTTAACTGCCAAGCAACAGCAGGTGCTGAAAGTTGCATTGCATCTCAGCAAGCAAGAGACTTGCATGGTATGGCGCATCTATGTTGGGGGCCTTGTGGCATAGTGGGGGCTCATAGAGTGCACTGAAAGCCCCTGCAGTGTGGTTGCAGGGGGCAGGGCTCGTGTGGCCCAAAGGACAGCTTGTGTGGTATGTGGCCTCTGGCCACTCAGAAGTAGGACAGCCCTATGAAAGAGAATACTGCAAGAATACTCCGGTGGGAGAATAGCATGAAGTGCTCAGAGTTGGAGTCCATAAAAAATAGTATGTGGCACCGCAGAAGTGCTGTGGCAAACAATCTAAGGATAGGCAACATCTGGCATTTTGAACAAGATTCAAGAACTTTACGAGAGTTTTCAAATGCCACCAAAATCCTCAGAGGATGGACAAAGAAAATGACAAGAGCATCTCTACCTCAGAGGCATTCCTCATAAGATTGATGGAAAGCTTTTTAACAGAAGGTGAATAGAGTATAAGTATCATAGCTAATGGGACGTATTCATTTTCATTTGGATGCTCTTGCCCAAACCAATGTAATGGCAGAGAGAGTGAATTCTGTATTGCAAGAAAAAAGCCACCAGCAGGACAAGGCACTGTGAGGGACACTCAGGGCAGTGAGTTTATCCTCACTGAAGAAGCATCTGAATTGAATGATTTGAAGCAAATTAGAAGAAATACATTCCGCAATGGTACCAGGAGTCAGGTCCCAGCTGGCCCTCATTACCTAAGTAGGTCCTGTTGCCAGTGGTCTAACTATCCCAGCTAGCACCAGATGCCTGCATGGGTGTGATTGCCTGCTTATAAATAGCAGTTATTTTAGTCCTCAGCAGAATCCTTAATAGGTTGGGTATTAGGGCCATGTGAAATTTTGCCGGCTGTTTCATTTTGACACTGTTTCAACTCATTTTGAGCTTGAAACAGTGAAATCAAACTAAAACAAAGGGCTTTGAAACCTCAAGTTGAAATGGAATGGTGCTGTTTTGCACAGGCCTATTGGATATTTCTCTTTAGCTAGCTCCTTGTCCCTGTCTGGTGATGTAGGCATTCCCATATCTCAGGGCTCTGCTTGTTGGTTTTGAGTCCTGTTTGTTGGCTTTCTGGCTTCATCCTTGTTCCGGTTTCCTGACTGTTGATTCTTTGTTCTAGACTCCAGCCTGGATCCCTTTGCTCCAAATGGACTTTCTGGCTCCTGACCCCTTTGTTCCTGACTCCAGTCCAGAACCCTGTCTTCTGGCAGCTGGTCCCATCTTTTGGCTTTACCTATACCCTGGTCTTGTACAGTTACAGCTACAGCTATTTGCTCTGGACTCCCTTGTTAGTGACACTGACCTGGATTCCTGCTTCCTGTTTCCAATGTCTCTAGCTTATGGCTCTAGCTTATGGCTCTACCCAGGGTAACTGCTTATGTCTTGGTCCCTTACAGTCTTACTTGGCTTCCTGATCAGCCTGGTTCTGATCCATTGGCTCTAGCTGGTACCTTTGCTTGTTTCTGCTCTCCTGGATTGTGACCCACTACAATCAAAGCCTGACAACTCATGTCCCAGTTATACCCCTGACCAGGGGTGGCTCTGGGGCTGTGTGATGGTGTAGTTACACCCCCCTTTTCAGCACCTTTACTAGGGTGGGGGTGAGGGGCACTAGCCCTGTGTGCTGATCTGAAGGGGTGGCATCAGCAACCCTCAGCCTGTTAGCCATATTTGTCCTGAGACATACCAAGGAATATAGTCTGGAGTCTCTCTCTCCAGGTGTCTGCTTCCTCTTGCTATGATTGGCTACCTGGGGCTGAGCTGTACTCACAGCTTCAATCATTCTCCCCTGGGTGAGGTGTAGGCTCTGAGTGCAATGGAATGGGAGCAGGGTTGGGGTAAGGGGGTTGGTCTAGACTGAATGAGATACATGTTGTGTGTGGGCTGGAGTTGGGGCAGGCAGGCAAAGAGCCCTGGGGATGTTGGGGCAGGCAGTGAGGGTGCAGCCAGGGAGCAGCTTTGGAAGAAGGGCAGGGTCGCCCAGCTTCAGCAGCTGCCTGACCTTTCTTCCCAAGCTGGGGAGGCAACCAGCAGTGCTGTTTCTTCCTGTAAGCCCCAGAAGCCAAGAGTCTGACCCTTCTTCAAAACTATACTTACCAGGCAGGGACAACCATGACCACTAAGCTGGTTTTCCTAGTTGCAGGGGAAAACCATTTTCCTGGCAGGGAGTAGTACCTTGATTGAGTTAAGGCATAATTAGCCTCTCACTTTCACTTCCAGCGGGAAGATCTTGGCTATACACCAACTTTGTGGAAATGGGAGAGTCCTCCCTAGCTTGCTCCTACACCATATGGCTAAGGGCAAGCAAAACTTGGGAGCATCCGAACCCCAAACCTCTGGGCTTGGGCTTCCATGTAGAATGCCACCCAAAGGATTTGGAAGCATCTGAAGCCCCAGGTGGGGGTGGAGGATGCTTGTTGGTAGCAGGGCCACATATGGTTCCTCAGTGACTCTTGAATTTGGAATTGATTTGACTTGGAACATGAAAAAAGTTCCTTAAAAAAATTCTATATTTGTCTCTGACACCAGAGAGAAGGGAGGGAAAAGTTTTTAAAAATCTTTTACACTATTGGTCTTATTACTCA
>NW_017728992.1:127166701-127167281 GCF_001723915.1 Gavialis gangeticus | reverse complement strand
TTGTTGGTAGCAGGGCCACATATGGTTCCTCAGTGACTCTTGAATTTGGAATTGATTTGACTTGGAACATGAAAAAAGTTCCTTAAAAAAATTCTATATTTGTCTCTGACACCAGAGAGAAGGGAGGGAAAAGTTTTTAAAAATCTTTTACACTATTGGTCTTATTACTCATTGGTAGAACAGGGACTGGAACAATTGAGGGACATCTTTCTATCAACTTGGTATGGAATAGAACTAGGATGACCCATTTTCGCCCCCCATGATTCATTCTATTATAAAAGTTTTACTTGCCCTCAGGCAGAAACTAAAAAAGAGCTGGACAGGCTTGTTGCTTTAGCAGTCAGAACTAAATGTGTTGGTACACTCACTGTTCTTTGCATATGTCAGCAATGTTCTGGCCTGTGCCCTTTGAAAAACAGAATCCATGCTTATGCACATTGAAACCACCTTTGGGAAAGACTGTGTCCACAGCCTACCATATGAGTGGTGGTTATTTAACAGGAAAATAATACAATCATTTGATGGCATACAGGGTGCCAGAATTTCATAGTTTCATAGTTTCATAGTTTCTAGGGTCGGA
>NW_017728992.1:127164853-127166690 GCF_001723915.1 Gavialis gangeticus | reverse complement strand
CCTGGCCCCTATCTCTTACCTGTTTATTCACTTCGCTCGGTGTTATTTACTTAACTGGAATTTGATCTGGTGAAAAGGACTAGGACCAGAGGCTCCAAATAACTTTAAACGAGCTGGAGAAAAGCTCAACAAACATTGTGTGTGTGTGTGTGTGTGTGTGTGTGTGTAACAGAAATAACATAGCTGGGAAAGCAGTCAACATAGGAAAGTGTACATGTAGATCACATTTAAGGTCAGGGCCACCACCAACTTGCCTGCCCCATCTGATAAGGAAGGGGTACAATGGTTTCCTTTTGAAAGGTGAACTTCTTAGGGAAATTTGTACCTAATCTAGCTGCTTGAACCAGTAACCTGAGTGCTATTGTGCAAGGATGGGTGTAAATATTAACAAAGTGTTTGAAGAACTGAAGGGGTTTAACTGAAATTGTTTAAACATACTCTTGAGATATGACAGCCAGTGAAAAACTTTTGTCCCTGGGAGCTTTTTAGGAAGAAATAGGTTTGGTCCTTTTACAATAGCATGGTCAAAACTTGTGCAGGTACTAATAGTGTCAATATGCTCAAATAGAGAAAGGTTAAGTCTATGGGTTTTTAAAAAGTACATTTTTATTAATGGGAGCTGAAAATTACCATATATCATCTGTTGTTCATAACAAAAAAAGGGACCTGACAATGTCATTCCCCCTACCAAAAAATACAGACATATACACACTAGAGCTTTTGACTAAACTGTGGTAGAGCAACATCCAGAGCTAGATTGTGTACATGTCAGTCTAACAGGAAAAAGGATTGTCTAGTCTCAAATGTGAGCTGTGACTACCAGAGCTACTGTTGAGAATACTTTCTGTATGTGTTCAATCAAGGCATTTGGAAAGGGTGACTTGAACAGCATATTCCTACATCTTATTGTCCATTTAAGGGGGGGCTCCAAGTACTAAATGAAATTTGTTTAAAGGAGCCTGGATAGTCATTTCCGAAGTGTTACAGAAACATGTATTAGAAAGATTCTGTAGGAGTCATTTTAGGATTGAAAAACCTAAAAGAAGAGGAGAAACTTTTCTCAGTGGCTTCAAATGAACAGCACTATTAAGGAAGCCTTTAAGATCTGTCAGGGACAAGGGCAAGCAAAAGAGGCCCTTTGGTTAGCATAGGAGAAAATGCCCCTGTAGTACAAAGTGAAGATAGGTTGGTTTATACTGTCCTTCTTGTCCCAGCTTCCTGTCCTAGACTCTTATGCTCTCTTCCCTGAGAGGCCTACTCAAAGGGACTCCCAAGTAATCAGGTAATGTTGGGTGTTGTTGATTTGGATGGTAGCATGGGCAGATCCAGGATTTTGAAAAGCGGGGTACAGATGGTGTGGCACATCATCACAAATAACACAATACATATTTTTCTCCAGTTAAAGAAAAACTAAAAGCTTTACTAACATGGAAGGGGGTTAACACTATATTATTCAGTTTAAAATCAAAGCAAAAACAGATATTGGAATGTGCAGTAATTTGCTAGAGTATATATCTAGTTTAAAAACTAGGCAAAAACAGTAAAAAAGGATTGTATCATTAGGCTTCATTATGGTTAAATACACATCTTTTGCTCAGATTCATAGGACAAAATCTAGCTTTCTTGGGTGTCTTGACAGTGCCTCCAATACTTTGCCATCAATCATTGCTACACCTGAGTTAATATCATCATGCCCAAGTTAAGATTTATAGCTAGAACAGGAGTGCTCAACTTCTAACCTGTGGGCCAAATGTGGCCTGCAGAGCCTTGGAATCTGAGCTCCTCAAGGGTCAGGAAATAATACTGCCAACCCTCCTCACTGTCAAAATCCCAAACC
>NW_017728992.1:127140282-127159853 GCF_001723915.1 Gavialis gangeticus | reverse complement strand
ACTAGGCAAAAACAGTAAAAAAGGATTGTATCATTAGGCTTCATTATGGTTAAATACACATCTTTTGCTCAGATTCATAGGACAAAATCTAGCTTTCTTGGGTGTCTTGACAGTGCCTCCAATACTTTGCCATCAATCATTGCTACACCTGAGTTAATATCATCATGCCCAAGTTAAGATTTATAGCTAGAACAGGAGTGCTCAACTTCTAACCTGTGGGCCAAATGTGGCCTGCAGAGCCTTGGAATCTGAGCTCCTCAAGGGTCAGGAAATAATACTGCCAACCCTCCTCACTGTCAAAATCCCAAACCCCTCATAGATTTCATAGACATTAGGGCTGGAAGGGACCTTGCAAGAGCATCAGGTCCAGCCAAAGGACAGGCAGTCAGCAGAGGTCAAATGATGTCAGCAAGACAGGCATCCAAGTGTTTCTTAAATGAATCCAGAGTAGGTGCCTGCACTACCTATGGGGGGAGTCTATTTCTGGCCCTGGGGACTCAGGCAGTAAAGAAGTTTTTCCTTATGTCTAGCCTAAAATGGTCTTCCAAGAGCTTGTGACCATTGGACCTAGTCTTCCCATGGGGTTCCCTGGTGAAGAGACATTCCCCCAGTTCCTGGTGCATGCCCTTTATGTACTTACAGGCTACCATCAAGTCACCCCTGAGCCTATGCTTTTCCAGGCTGAAAAGTCCCATGGCTCGCACCCTCTCCTCATAAGGCCTGCTCTCTTGTCCTCTAATCATTCATGTGGCTCTCCTTTGGACTGTCTCGAGCTTCTCCACATCCTTTCTGAATTGAGGAGCCGAGAACTGGACACAGTATTCCAGCTGTGGTCTTACCAAGGCCAAGTAAAGTGGGAGGATGATTTCCTGATTCTTGTTTGAGACGCATTGGGTGGGTTAGGGTTGGGTCATTGGATGGGTTAGAGTTGGGCCATGACCTGATCCCCACACAAACATATTGTAGCTGAGCCTTCCCCTGTGCCATTGGTTTGGGGCCAGCCCATGCCCCTCCCCCCACACCACCCCTGCAGGTCCAGGTCATACTTCCTTCCCTCTGTCCAGCCAAGTTGGGGCCCGGCCACACCCTCTTCCACCCCACAGGGCTGGGTCACACCCCCTTCCCTCTGCCTGGCTAGTTTGGAGCTGGGCTATATCCCTTCCTCCTGCAGGACTGGATCAGGGTTGGGCCACACCCATGCTCCTCCATGGGGCTGGGTCATGCCCTTTTCCCCTCCCCACTCCCAGTGTGGCCAGGTTGGGCCTAGGCTAAGCTCCCTTCCCCTACATGGCAGGATGAGGACTGGATGCTCCCAGGCCCACTTTGTCTGGTCAGATGGGGCCCCACTGTACATACCCCCAGGGTGGGATTGGGTCCATTGGTTGATCTGGCCCACAGACAGACTAGGCACTACCCATCTGGCCCACTGGCCAAAAATATTGAGCAGCACTAAGCTAGAGATAAAAACAGTTTGAAGGGCTGTAAAACGGGAAAAAAAGACATTACCAGAAGTGGCCTGCACACAGAAAAGATGCAAAAGAAAGGATAGCTTGAATAGTGAAACATCAAGACTATTAAAAATGATAGAGGGTCATAAATACCTGTGGTGTGGAGAGAGGTTATCAGGATAATGATCCATGAAGTCAATGATAATGATATCATGATAATGATAATTGACTCTCTTGGCACTACCTTAATAGAAATGAGACTGTCCCTCCCAGGCAGTTGATTTTAAAGTTTGGGTGGAGCAGGAATCAAAGGTGGGGGGTGTACCTGCACCACCCTGGATCTGTCCCCGGGTGGTGATGATGGCTGATGATAGAATGCAGATTTGTGAGTACGATTTTGGCACTCTGCTCTAAAACACAGGTTTAGACTTGTATTGGCAACATCTAAACCTATACTGGCTGGTGGAAAATGTTGTCCAAACAATAGAACACTTACTCAAAAAAGAAAGCAGAGCCAGACTCTTCTCTGTATGTAGTTTAGTTAACTTACAGAATGGCACTAATGAAGGAGACTTGTGACCTGGTGATATTTTAGTCCACAAAAAAACTGAAAACAAGTAGTGCCTGATCCTAGAAATTGCTGTTACTTTTGCTGGGGACTTGTAATGATATGAACCGAGAGAGGGCAAGAACTGAAAACAACATGAGTTGCGGTTCTGGTAGTTCCATGAAAATGATAATATATACTGTATACCTATGATGGTGAACAGTAGAGAAAAGCTGAAGTGATGTCATAAGAATTAGCCACACATCATCTGAATGTGTTGTTCTAGATGGATGCACACTGGGCAGGAAGATGTGACACCTATCTTAAGTCATAGAAGGGAGAGAGATATAAGACGCTTAGTCATTTTGCCTGAGATGTTTTCAGACAGGTAAGAACAGTACCACAGTAGGGGTAGACAGGTGAGCCCAGATTATGGCAGAACAAAAACTAAGGGATTTACTGCTGCTTGAAAACAATGATGCTGATGTTTTAGGGGAGATATGTAGTTTCAAGAGTAATAGTTCAGGGAACCTTAGCCATGAGGTGAACATTGCTATGTAATCTATAATAATCTATATTATTGTTCCTGATGATGATTGTCTGGGACAGGAAGATATGAGGATTTGTACTTTTAAGAAACTGTGCCATGAGCCAGCAGGGATTGGCAGTTGCGTTGTGTAGTTTTATGTTAAGCATTTTTTGCCAGCTAGAACACAGACCACAAAGGAAACCAATCTCTGATGGGCTTCTTGGCTTTTAATGAACACATTCCCCTTCACTTTTTTTTTCTTATTTTGAGGAGTGGGGAGGAGAAGAGAGAAAGAAAAAAGTATAAAACATGTTGATTCTAGTGTTACCCCTATAACTTCTGAATGTGTGTAGCATTTACAGGGGTGTAGGATGTAGCCATGTTGGTCTGAGGACATAAGCAGACAAGTTTCTTTGGGTAAATCTGATATCTTTTATTAGACCAGTTTAAATAGTTGGAAATTTTTTTTTAGCAAGCTTTTGGGTTTAAAAATGAAGGGTTTGTATAATGTATTTGTATAATTCTCTTTTCTTAATCAAAATGTCACATGGTGCTGAGTCAAATAATATACAAAAGTCATGTAGTTTACAGCAACAATATTCCTTTTGTCCACCAAAATTGTAATCTCATAAATGTCAAGTTAATTTGAGAAAATCTTTTCCCCTATAAACTTGTGTTGATTGGCATTAATTATATCATCCTTCTTTAATTCTTGATTAATGAAATCCCCTATCAGTCTGTCCATTATTTTGCTTAAGATGAACATCACACCTAAATTATCCTGCTTCCCCTTTTTAATTATTAGCACTTTCATTAGCTTTCTTTCAGTCTGTTGGAGTTCCCCTAGTGTTCCAAGGCTTATTGAAAAGTAATATTAGTAGTCCAATAAGCTCCTCAGCTACCTTTTTAAAAAAACTCTTGGATGCAACTTGGCCTTGATATGTTGCCACTTGCATATGGCTAGCTAAGGACACATTCACTTAAATGTGTGCTATGCCTGTAAAAACCTGCATTGCTACAATTTGTATTAATTCCTGAAATTTACACTGTAGATTAAATAACTGTCTAATAGGCTCATAGACTTTAAGGCAATATAAAATATAAAATTGAACTATAAAATACTATACAATTATCTAGCTTGACTTTCTTTGGGCATGTCCCCACATGCAGGAGCCTGCATTTGTCATGGCAAAAATAGCAGTGGCACAAATTTGTGCTGCTGGTTTTTGCTGCTGTGCATGCTCCTTCATGTGGGGTTTGGTGAGGGGCAAATTGTCTTGGGTTGGGTAGGGGAAGCTGGGGCCAGCACCTGTGCTGGCCCCAGCAACCTTATTTGCGATCCTGGGGGTCTCCTGGGTGCTGATCTGGCTGCTTGGAGCCTGGCCAGCCATTAGTGTGTGGCTTCAGCCAGCCAGGCTCTGTTCCTGGAGGCACACACTACTGTTGTGTGTGCTATGCAACTGTTTTTTTTTTGTAGCTTTTTCACACTGCAAATTAGCAGCACAGCAAATGCTTGTGTGTGCATCATGTGCAGTTTGTGGTGCTTCAGACAGCACTTGCACACTCATCTGGACATGCACTTTGTGACCATAGAATTTCTTCATGGGGTTCTTGCATCAAGCCCATAACTTTTAAGATAGAGTATATTTTTTGGAAAGACTTGAAAAATTAGTGAAAGATTTTAATTAATGGAGAATCTCCACAATGCTTAGTAAATATTATTAATATTTAATTACTTTTGCTGTTAACATTTTGCTTCATTTCTAATCCAAATCTATCTAGCTTCAGCTGCCAGCCATTGGAATTTATTAAATCTTTGTCTCCTACATGGAATAGCCTGCTACTTGGATAAATTAAACTGAGTTTCTTTATTCCATTGTATATCCAGTTCTCCAGGTTGTGAATCATTAATGTACTGATTGTCAGAACCTTTCTAACTTGTCATTAACTTTTATAAAGTACCGAACTAAATGCAATTTTCCAAGAGTGACCTAAGTGTAGATAGCAGTAATAACACTTCTGTATTTCTGCTTTATATTTTCCTGCTTGTACATCCAAGTTCTTAGCTACTGCATTATTCTGGGAACTTGTTCACTTTATTATGTTCCATGACCCCTAGGTCATTTACTAAGTCACTGCTTTCCTAACACAGTCCCACATCATATAAGAGAGGTCTACCCTGTAGTTCCAGAAAAATGTTATATTTACAGAGTGCATGACATTTCCTGATTTTTCACTGCAGGAACTTGTAGGTGGGGTTTTGCAGATGCTGTAAGTTCATCCAGAGCTCGGATGCACACCCTTTATGCCATTTTTTGAAAATATAACCTGTAAAGTCTTTTTTACCCAGTCTTATATAATACAGTTTTCACTGGAAGCAGGAGGGGGATGCTAGTAAAAATAACACAGGATCTGAGCAGAGCAGGCACAGAAAAGGAAATGAATACCAGATTTTTATCCTTTTACTCTGATGCTATGGAAGTCTTCTTGGCTGCACTCAGCCTAATGACTGAGGAGGATACAGGGGAGGAGCAGGACTAAGTGAAACTGTGGGGTCAGATGTTCTCCTAAACATTTCCCCACCTTATCCTAATTCACAGGGATTACCACTATTAACTTACAATAGGTCCTGGTGGTACTGTGCACCGTCCTTTTCCTCAGGAGAAGTCCAGAATATTGGCAGCCAGAAATGCCTATGTCATAGGCTGCCATCTAGGAGTTGAAGGCAGAGGGCTAATCTACTTTCTGTTTGGTAGGGGGCAAAGTCTTCCTGCTAAGGGAAATATAGGCAGAAACTCCCTGCGTTGCTAAGTTTACTGTCCCATGTACAGGTTTAACCTGCACAAAAGGGCAATTTAGCCTTAAATTTGGAAATGTCAACATGAAATAATTATGGCTAGAGTTTAAATACTCATGTAGGAATAAAACAATGGTACATTTAAGGTGGAAAAGTATTAAATCGAGCATTTTTGGAGTAAAGCACATGGTTTAATAATTGGCTAAAGTGATAAATAGTTTCTTGGGTAAGTAGTCTATACTTAAATAGGATACAGATTGGTATTTCTGTTACATCAGTTACATAGTTTCCAGAAAAAAAAAGTCTTAATGCTTATTTAACCAGTTGACAATTTTGAACCCTTGGAATAAGAAATAGGAAAGGTATTTTTGATTAGCTTGTCCATCTGGTTGTTTGGACACATAATATGGGTCAGAGATGGTCAGGGCTTTACGTATCTTGGGACTGATTCACTACTCCATTACTCCAGTTTTATACTGGTGCAGCTCCCTGAAGTTACACTATCAGTGCTGTAATGTAGTCAGGAAGAAAGGGCCCATATCTTCATATTGCTGAGGATGATGGCAGGATCCAGAGGACTGTAGATAAGGAGATCCCTCTCCCCTTGAGGTCACTGAACTAAATATAATTCATCTTGGTCATGACCAAAACATTGTTAACATTTGATGGATGTTTGCTTAAATGAATGAGTACTGTCAGGCCAGTTTCTAGTAAACAAGTTTTTAATTTGCATGAAACATGAAGGCTGGGAAGGCAATCTGCATACAAGGAAAATGTATCTGGATATTACTCAGAAGTCAACACTGATGACTAGATTAAAATAACCTGGGGTCTAGCAGTACAATCATGTAGGACCCCCAAAGCCAATACTCTGCCTCTCAGGTGAAGGCACAGGACCCCCTTGTCAGTGCAGGAGCTGCAGGCATAAGTAGAGGCACCAGCAGGGATCCTTTGTGGTGTAAAGCAGTGGCTACCTTGGGGAATATTATCAGTATTTATCACAGAAACCAGAGTACACCTGGCTGAGTAGATGAGTAATTGGGCCCAGTGCAGTTTCACTATAAAATCCATTGTTGGAATAGCATTGGCAGGAACCCACAGGCCTGTGATTTCTTGAAATTAATACTACAATAAGCTGCATGGAGCAGTCCCACCCTCCCAAAGCTACTGCTTTAGGCTGCCAGCAGACTCAAGCAGGTGCCCCTGCAGCAGTTATCCTCATGCCATGTTTTCGAGCTTTTCTTCACCAGTCTGAGACCAGAACCTAATTTTTAAAATAAAAGCTGAGATTTTGAAATTATCAAGCCATTTTAGGATTTGTGATCCTAGGCATGAGCTTATCCTGAGTGTGTTTTAATCTGGCTCCAGTGAAATTTACACCATGTAGAAGGGAGAAAGAGTCAAAAAGGGAGCAAAAGAGGGGGGAAATTTTTCTATTTTTAAAACATAAAATGAAATGTGTTTCTAGTTGATTTTTTACTGAGCAATTCTAAGCTGTCTTATAGCAGACTGTCCACTATTTTTTTTGTAATGCTAAGGCAGGGCAGGTGACCACAGCTAGGACATAAAATCTGCATGTCTTTTATCAGAACTCTTATGTTTTGCATATTTATTATAGCAATGTGAGAAAACTTACACTGCCGAAGCTCATGCTGGATATGTTATGTGAATAAACAGAATTTCTGTTTTCCCAGCTGGAAATTGCACACACTTTTTGAAAGCACTAAATTTGTTCTAGATGCAAATGATTTATTGTCAAATATCCAAAACTAAAAAATAGGCAGGAATGTATATCCACCAGGATGGAGTCACTCTGAAGGGTACTGAAAGGTAACATTTTTATAACCTTACATAAATGATTACAAACCCTGCTACGTTGAAAACGTTTCAATGAGATGTTATTTTAAACTGACAAAGCCCAGGAAATTCAAAGTCAATTCAGATCTTTTGTCCATATTTCTAATCATTGTTGCTCTTTGGCAACTTGACATTCCTGGATTTTTTAGGTTTAATTTTGTTCCTTTTTTCTCCTTTTTTGGAAACGAACAGTTGACGATCTACTTTATATGCAGCATGCATAGCACATAAATAGTGTTCAAATTAAATTCCACACCAGCTGTACATACCCCATACATGTGGTTTGCAAATGTTGCTGACTGCAAATGGTGCATATTTTGATTTTCAGTTGATATCTAAAACTGTGAATTATCTTTTGAATATGTATTGTTTTGCTTTCAATCCCCAAATTACATTTATATTAAACAAAATAAATACAACTGTCTGATAATAACAACCTGGGTTTCTTCAGCTTAGGTAAAGGTTAGCTTCCGACTAAGTGTTTTGAAAGCTTGCCTTCTGTGTAATATTGTCCTCAATGTTCTATTCAGAAATAAAATTTTAACTTAAATTTAGCAATGCAGCAAAGCCAGTTCATTTTTGCATCGTGTTCCCAGGTAACTTGAAGCGTCTTGAACGAAGGCCCAGTTTTGTTCTCATTTAGGTCTATAGCAAAGCTCCCAATATGCTTTTAACACAGTAAGATTTGGTATTCAGCTATCAGCTTTTTCAGGCATGTTCACACTGCATGGCATTTATGTAACATTGACTCCCAGAAACCTGTTCCAGCATCCACTGGGCACAGTATAAAACCTGGGAGGATTTTTTGGATGTGGCCTCTATCTGGTTTTTCTAATATCCTGGTCAGGATTCTGGAAGGGAGCCATCTAGAAGCAAAAGCAGCCAGATGGCACTGGTAGTGTAGCACGCTATCGCTTTGGCATTTTTCTCTGGCCAGGTTCTTGGTGCTGTATTGAAGTGTAGATATTTTTTTGAGATAGACTGTATGCTTGATTTAACAACATGGAAGTTTGGTGGAGGCTTGGCTACATTGTGGATGATCTTGATTTGTGTGTCCCATCCATATCCAGTACTTTTTGCTGGAAGACATTTGCTATTGATGTAGTAAGATATTGTCCAGATCTCACATTTCTCTTTCACTGGCTACAGTGGAAGTCATATATTTGAAAAAGATGCAAGACTGGTGTATATATCTGTCAGTGATGTCAGATGTAGAACCTATTAAGAATATCATCTGGGTATCAAAGTTAGACTAGAGCAAGAAAAACTTTAGTAAATATTTTTTTAAATATTTATATGAGTTTGGGGAATAAAAGCCTGCCCCCCTCCATAATCCTTTTGCTCAAATTTGTCAACAGTAATCCACAATAGAAATGAAAATATGAGAAGAAAAGTGCTTCACCATGAAATTGATCTCTTTTCCTTTGTGTTGTTTAAACACTAATGTCTATCTAAATTAGATATGGGTCCTGATGGGAGTGAGCTCCCCACAGCTCCCACTGATGAGATCATCTCATCATTAGATTATAGGCTCCTTGTGGCAGTAAGCAGCAGATTTCACTATTGTCTTTAATAGAACATTCTCAGATACACATTATTGCAAAGTAGAGGGTCATAAAGAAAGTGGCAATAATACCATACCTTCCAATAACAGTGAAACTGTGTGCAGGTGCTAGACATTTTTACAGTCATATTTTATTCTGAGTAATATCAAAAGCATAGGAAGATGAGCATTCCCAGGGGGTAGTATGCTCAAGTATTTGTGACAGCAAAGCAATCCATGAATGACGCGTACCCCTGGAGGCTGGGGAGGCATGGCAACCACCAGCAGGTGTCGGTGGTGGCAAGCGGGGAGCTCCTGTAGGCGGTCGCAGCAGCCTCGGTCAGAGGGGTGGGGTGAGCACCGACTGGCGGTCACTGACTACCTGCAGATGCCACTGGCAGCCGCCACATGCACCCATGTGAACCTCCTATGCATTGCTAATGAAGCAGTCAACGCTTCTTGCAATGGATCTGGAGATGTGAGTCTGAGCCTTGCTCTGGATTCATGCCAACATCTTGCCTCCAGGCACCCCAGGTAAATAGATACCTAGTCATTTAGGCTGGGGAGTCAAATTTGCTGGAGTTCATGCTAATAACATCCCTTCTTCATGTGCTGCTGGTTACAGAAATTGGTGTGCCTTACCCACATTAGCTCAATGAGCCTTCTAGGCCTGGGCAGACATTGGCTTTTCTTGTTTTATATTCTAACAACTTTTTTGTTTTCAGATAGAAAAGTATTATTTTTCTTTTAGTGACAATATTTTTGTAGGGGACTTTTAGTCTCATATAAGCATAAGTTCTACTAAAAAACACATCAGCTAGGTACAGACATTCTAAAAGTCTGAGACAGAATCAATTTAAGTTACATAGTTTTCTGCAAGTGGCATAGTTTAGATCGGCACTGAACTGAACACACATTTGCCCTTTGGTGGAGGGGGCAAATCTTAGTCCACGTCCTGCCATTGTTAAACTAATCTATATTATGTGCAGAACTTCTGTTCTATTATGGGTATAGACCAGTTTCTGATCACTTATACTGGTAAAAGTGTAATCTCTCTATCTAGCCAGAATCAAGCTTATAATCATTAAGGAAGAAATGAAAGCATTAACCAAAAACTTGTAAAGCTAGAGAAGGGTTAAGAACATGGACTGAAAGGTGAAAAATTCAAAACTACTACAAAGAAATAATTTATCTCATAATGTATAATTAAATGGCATAACTCAGTGCAACTAGATGTTGGGATCAGAAACCTACAGATTCACAGAGGAATTGGATGTGTAGATAACAAGAATGCCCAGCTTGTTGTAAGCTAAAAAGAAATAAAACTTGATGGTTTGGCTCTTATCCATTCATTAACCATGAACAGTTAGGAAGAGACCTTAAGATTATGTCTGTCTGCCTACTATGGGGTTCTGGTGCCTACTGCTGAAGCAACCATCAGAGATGGGATGCAGAATTAGACAGATCCTTCATTCGATTGCAGGTAACAACAACTGTGTTACAAGATTACCAGGGTAGAATCGAAATTTTCAGAAAGTTGAGAGGTATTTGCTTTTGGATTTTGGTATACAACCATCTTTACTCTAAATGTCTTGGGCAAATTTATAGCTGTTGAAGTCAGTACACTTACACAAAAAATAATGTTGTCCTATGAGCCCACATTTCCATCCTAAAACTAACTGGATTCTTTATCATGGAAATAAATTTTAAAGGACAAGCAAATAGCAATATATATTTTTCTTAGTTGCTGTTCATGTCCCTAACTAAATAAATAGTTTGATTATTATAAGTAGTAACAGCTAACACTTCTGCAAAATCTTTCATTCAATAATTTTAATTTACGTGGCATCCGTTGATCAGCCAGTGATGGTGGATATGGCAGCTATTCTACTGACTGGTGGTGCATTTTCTCTTGTGGCTGTAAAGACCAATGTTAGACTTGCAGTTCCTGCCACAGTGGTCACAGGAGTACATGGCACTAGGGGCTACTGTACTGACAGGCTGTTTCCTTTGGTCATGTTTCTGTTGTAATTCAAGTGACCCAAATTTATTTCGCCATACTTCACAAATATTAAATAATATGCAACTTTTTGAAACATACCTCTGTGGTAGATTGGGAAGGTTTTTTTATACTTCCATTTTACAGGTCACAAAACTCTGGAAAAAGAATGGCATCCCCTGAATCAGTGTAGGAGTCAAGATAGGAATCAAGATAGCCTGACTCTCTTTTTTAACCGCTAGGCAATCCTGGCTGCCTATTACTTTGTGTTTGGATTATTTTGGTTTTGTTTAGGTTTTGTTGGTTGCTTAGCTTTATTCTTCATTACTGACAGGTTTTCTGTTGTTGTTTTGTTTTTGTTTGTTTTTGCATCCAGTATTTGTAACAACATTTGACTGATTTGTTAATCAGTCCTTTAAAGTTCACCCCCTTGCTACTCAAACAAACAAAACTCCTACTGATATTTTAGCTGATTTAAACTCAGTTTTAAATTTCCTAAATTTTTAACTGTATTGGAAAAAAAATCTGACCCCTACTATACTGCACACACTAGGCATCAAGAAACATTTAACTAAGATTAAGAAAATGTCTGCTACATTATTTGAATATTTGACTTATCTGGAGGTACAGATAAACTTTTATTCTTTATTTTATATAGGCTTATGTATATGTGCAATTCTTGATACAATTCAGGTAATGTAATTTATGATGTTAAAGGACAAAAATATGATATTTATAATGTAGATTTTTCCTCCCCATACTAGAGTATAAATTGCTTTGATACAGATAGTGTAATGTGGAGTGACTGGAAGGGACAAGCCCCATATTCTTTGCTTTTTTGAGACGTTTATAAACCAGGAAATAGGGCTGTGTGAAATTTCTCTGGCAGTTTTGTTTCGACACTGTTTTGACTCGTTTCAAGCTCGAAACAGCAAAATTGAAATGAAACAGCTTCGAAACAGCCTCGAAACAAAACGTGGCAAGTTGAGATATTTCAAAATTTTCAAAACGTTTTGAGTTTTGAAGCTCAAGCTGGGCTTGCCTGCAGGGAAACAGAAACTAAAGTAAGGAGAGGGAGGGGGAAGGCGCGCTATCATTATTGACTGCAGCTGGCCAGTGATTGTCATCCTTCCCTGAGGTCTCTTCCAATCCCAGTGCTCTGGGGGAGGGATGGAAAACTGCCCTGCTTTCTGCCTTGGTGTCAGTTGAGTGAGGGCGCACCTTAACACACACACACCGTGTCACCCACCCATGTCACGAGGCAGCTAGAGGTGCAGGGCCCCAGAGCCCAGACTCCCTCTGCACCTATCTCCTTGACAGCTGGCAGGCTTTGTGGCCACAGCAGGGCCTAGCAGGCCTGCAGCTTTCACCCTGCTGCACCTCAACACACACAGTGTCACCCATGTCACTAGTTTTGCTTGTCCACAGCTTGAGGTGCAGTTTCCTCTAACCCCTGCACCTATCTCCTTGAAACTTGGCAGGCTTTGTGGCCTTAGCAGGGGCTATCAGGCCTGCAGTTTTGACCCTGCTGTGGCATGACTCACACACGTGACGTGAGTTTTGCTTTCAAGATTTTGAGGGGCAGTTTTTCTGAAACCCCTATACCTATCTCCTTGAAACATGGCAGACTTCATGCCCTCAGAAGGAGCTACCATTCCTGCAAGTGTAATCTAAATCAGGGCAGAAATGACAAAGTTATAGGCTGTTTTGAGCTTTCCCATTATCACCTATGGGCAAAATGTCGATAACAGTGTCAAAACAGCGAAACTGTTTCAACAAAACGAAATGGAACAGCGGTTTTGAATTGAAACAAGATTCAAAATGAAGCGCTGTTCTGTTGAAACGCAAGTTGAAACGCAATGGTGCCGTTTCGCACAGCTCTACTAGGAAAGTATTGCTCTACTAATAAAAAGGAGAAAAGAACAATATTTCTTGACCTAAGAAGATAAACTGACAAAGCTAGAAAACAGGGTCAGATTCTCACTTTGCTGAAGTTCAAAATAGTTAGAAACAGGTAGACTTGCCTGACTAAATCTGGGAGACAGATTCTACTGGGGTTCCAAATTAGATGCATAAAATCATCTGCAGGCAACAGGAGTGTTTTGCACTACGAGGGTGTTTGTCAAATGAACATGCTGCGGTAACTGAAGGCTCCCTTGCAAACAACTGAAACTAATTAGAGCAGTGGTTCCCAATCTGTGGTACAAGTACCACCAGTGGTACACAGACAACCTGTCAGTGGGACACGTTAACAGATTTACTATAATTACTTTATATGACAAAAATTTGCTGGTGGTACTTAAGGTTGTATCATTTTAAATTGGTAGTGTGCAATCTGTCAGAGTTTGGGAACTGCTGATTCAAAGATTACTTCTGATCCTACCTGGACTGGACACAGGCATGGGTGAACTGGGTGGCTGCTGGGGCCCAGACAGAAAGGGGGCCCAATAATAGTAATTATTATTATTATTATTATTATTATTATTATTATTATTATTATCATCATCATCTCTGCTGAAGAGGGACTGATACTAAAAGTTCTCCCAGGGCTGCCAGGAGTCTCAGTACGATGCTGACCCTACCAGTCATGTCTCTTGAACAAGCTCTCTTCAGGCATCTACAGAGCTGCCTTCCCACATCTTTCAACTCCTTTATGGCTCTCTTCAGGTTTTATTTTAACTCTGAAGCAGACTATATAGAGTCTACATTTATGCATGTGTGGCAGTGGCTGGGAGTCTCAGGAGCATGTGCAGGTGCTCTATGACTCTTCCAGCCTCCAAAGATTCCAGTTCGTTTTCTGTCTGGAAACCTCTGACTCTGCACTAAAAGTCCTAGTGCACCTTCTATTGATGCAAATGAGAAAAAATTCCATTCACCTGAAAATGATTGATGCAGGGGGTGGAGCCCAAGTGCATCGTCAACTTGAATTGCATATGATGATAAATGAAACCACAGGCAGTTTACTACATAAGGCTCTCAATAACTTTGTGGTAGGATCATGGCAACTCCTAGTCACCAGCAGTAATTTCATTGAAAATGCCCTGCCCCGCACCGTGTGAATTTCAGCGTGGACAACTTCTGCTGCAGTGCCTGCTGACTGAAGCTGTGGATAGAGGGTGGTTTTGTGAGATAGAGCTCTTAACAGGGAAAGTTACACCTAAGCTATAGGCACATCTATATTCATAGACATTACAGACATTAGGGCTGGAATGCACCTTGGAATATCATCAAGTCCAGCTCCCCCACTACTACTTCCATAGTGATCCTGAGGGAGCTGCCACGAAGCACACCACTCCCACAATCTGGCTTCCACTCTGTGCATGCCAAACCTGGAAATGAGGCAATGAAATTGCCCTGAGGGTGCCCCTCTGTTGCTCTCAAGCACACTGGAGAGATCCCATGACCTTCCCCAACAGAGCAGGGAAGATATTAATCTGCAGATTCACAGGAAGCCAGTGTAGAACATAAAGCAAAAACAGTACTCTCCCATTAGTCTATTTTATGCAGAAAGTAGGATACTATGGGTATGTCTACATGTGATGCTATGTCACTGTAGCAATGTGCTACGGTGATGTAGCCTCCATGGGCAAAACCCAAGATGCTGCAGCTATGTTGCTGTAGCAATGTGTTTCCGTTATCACTCATTGGTATAGTGATGTAGTACCTAAAAATCAATGTGCATGGTGTGCACAGTGCAGTACAGGCTGTTACTGCATTTAGTACTTCCAAAAGGAAGTAGTCAATGACAGTGCAGTAACAACAGTGCTATAGCAGCATATGTACATGTGCCCCATGTGTTCAGTGGGCCTGATTCTGCTCTTACTGGGTATATCTACACAAGAAGCTTACTGAGTATTAGCCTAATAACACTACGCAGTAGTGTGTCACGGCAGAAACCATGCTAATAGCCTACTGCGCAATGTTATTAGGCTAATGCGCAGTAAATAACCATGTGCTGGCACTACTGTACTGTAACTCTAGGTACTGCACATTTAGTTAGTACTTTATTAAGCAAGTACTAAACTAAATGCTTAGTATCGAAGGCCCATTCATGAATGTGTAGATGTGCCTAGTGTGGTGTAGATCAGTACTGCTTAATTGAAATGCTTAGGCTTGTGTATACTTGATGTTGGGAAGAGAATCAGGCCCAAAGGTATTCTGTTTCATTGCAGTTTTCCTCTAAGTAGTACTGGTGTCATTTCAGGAGACAGCTTTCTTAGCTGATGAGAAATTTTGTGGCTGCCAACTATAGTCAAAAAGTTTAAAAAAGACATTGTGGAAAATACATTAAGTATGTGATAAAGTAAGTGATTTTCTAAGTGATTTTATTGCTTAAAGTTCAAACATTATTTTTACTAGTCTTTGTCTGGCGTAAATTAAGATGAAAGAAGTTGGACAAGGGGAAACTAGGGTACCACGGGATGCTTCAGAGATCACGGTTTTAAGGGTTATTAAGCACAATTTAGTTTTGTCAGAATCCAATTTATCTGTATTTTAGCAAATCTGAGGAACTTGAGTTCTGACATCTTGTATAGCCTTATTAATTATTCATTTTCGAGGAGCTGTAGTTATCTGACCTTAAAGATTATGGGCTGTTTACCTCACAGAAGATCCAGCAACACTTTTCATGTTTGGGATGAATAGACCTTCTTTTTCTCCAAAAGAGGAAGAAAAATCTGAGTCCTTTCTGTAGGTAAGACAGAGTACAGTACAATAAGCTGGGCATGAGCCAGTGGTTTTAGCTCTAGCTGGAAACTTCTACGGTTCTGCAAAGATATTATTTCAGGATTCTGCAGATACAGCTGTGTCTGCAGTTATAGGAAGAACTCTTATATGGAATGAAAGTCACTTCCTAAGCCAATGCACAATACATGACCTTTGTAGCGCTTACATCTCTGAACTGGAGAGTTCTAGCCGTAGTGGCACTAAGTGGTGCTCTGGAATGGTTGGATTCATGGTACAAGGTTTAACGTTCAGTTGGTGTGAACAAGGCTAGTAGAATCAGTCCCTTTTTTATACTCAGGCATAATTTGATTATGCTCAATGTGATGTGAATTCACCTCACTAAAAACTAAAGATTTGAAGATTTATCGACCACAATAGAACACCCCCTATTCTCATTGAAAATACATGTGAAAATGGCCAGAAAATTATTTATAGAAAAAAGCTGCCTACAATCCTAGTGGAGGTTGTTTTTAAAAAAGTAATATAGCTCTCTCCTGGCTTATGGCCTGTATTATGCATGCATATAACCTGCATTGACTTGTACCATTCATGGTATAGATGGCTGGAAATTTTCCACTGCAGCAGGGTTTCACTGGGAAGTGCCAAATGGTCAAAAACCAAAATGTTCCATCTTGGTTTCAGTGAGATTTCAGAATTTCCTACTTGATGGATTCCTCTCTCAGTTGGCTGCCTGGAAGCCTGGGCTTACAATGTCTACAGTTCTGGAGGCAGTCCCATCCAGTAGACTTCCTCAGAGTTGGGAAACCCTGAACTTCCAGTGTCCATGATTCCAGGGCAGTGATTTGCCTTGGAGACTGGTGCCACAGTTCTCTATACCAGGGCTCAACATCTAGCTCCTAAGTCAGCAATGTGGAACCTGTAAACCCTGAGAATCTCAGCATGAGACTGGGCCTGTCATGGAATTGGGTGCCTGGGTTCCCTTGTCATGGAATTGGATACCTGAAAGCCTTGGAGGAGCTCTTGGGAGTTTGAGCCTTCCTGATGAGGAGCTGAGGGCCAAGCCAGGGTTCTCATGGCTTCTGGTATCTTTGCCACAGTGCCAGGCACTCATAAGCCCCTAGAGACTGAGCTATATCTGAGGCACTCAGGTTTTAGACTTCCTGCTCCACAGCAGAAGTCCTGGCAATCATGAGAACCTTGTCTCATGCCTATATTTGTGACACCTAAGCTCTCTACCTCTGTGATTTGGCTCATCCCTTATCTGGCCTGATGGTTGAGGTCTTCCTAATATACTCCACTGTTCCAAGGGCCACTTAAGAAGCCTCCTTCAGTTAGTACAGTCCCAAGAAGTTGGGGGAAGCATGGTGCTTCATTTGTGTAAGAAAACTTAAATATAAGTCTTTCAGTTTTTCTGAAATTATATATTTTCATTTTCCTTTCCATAAAAACTCTCAGCATTTCCAGTTTTCATTCCAATTCAGGAAAGAGATTTTCAAAATGTCATAATTTTGCACAGATGGAAATTCTGCATTTTGACTTTCTAATCTATGACTTAGAACCTTTGCTATTGCAGACTGGTGTTCTTCCATTGAAGTCAATGGAGGAATGACAGTTTACACTGCCTGAGAATCTAACCTCACATACGGGAAGTCACTTAAACAATGTCCCTTCGATATACAGTTGGGATTTTCATTGACTTCACTTGGCCATGACAAGCTCTCAAAGCTGATTCCAATGGAAGGTTGGTTGGACAGAAGTGTTTTTAAATAACAAGACTTAAAAAAATAGTAGAGAAACTGAGCAGAAGGAGAAGGTAACAAAATGAATGGTGTGGGAGGCTGTATCTATTTCTTATAGATAAGAAATAAGGCAGTACTTATTTACCTGAAATAAGGCAGTACTTATTTCAGGTAAATACTTAAGTATCATATTTTGCAGGTTTAAATGAAAGAATAATTAGAGATTTTAAGGCCAAAACAATTGTTTTTATGCTGTGCAGTACTAATCTGCAAAAAGAAGGTAAGGTGGGAAAAATCTGTGTGGGTTGTACTCCTGTAATGGAGCACCTGACTAAAGGGCAGTGAACAATGTAATGCCTGATTCAGCTTCTATTGGAAACCATAAAATAATTCTCAATGGGTGTTGGGTCTAACCTCTATTCCTTTACTGAAAAAGAGCATGGAAAGTGATTGGTATGGAAACAGAAAATGAAAAAGAATGTTACAATATTGGCATGTTTTCACTTTTGCTGGGCATGGTAATTTGACATGATGCATGAGAACAAAAAAGGCGTTAGAGGAAGTAGAGAGTAAAGTGGTATCTGTAGATTGCTCAGGAGATAAAACCTACCTCCCAAACTGGGACCAAAACAAATCATCACAACATACACAGTACTACAGTGTTGGCCACAGCCCCTTTGTGCCACTTCCACAGTTCAGTGGCTGCTGAATTACATAAATATTTTCCTTATGAGCCTTCTCTAGCTCAACTGATACTTTATCTGCTTTCTTTTGTTGACTTGGAGGCCTGCTTTGCTTCTCTCATATCAGATACTTCACCAGTGGCCCCTTTTGGAACTACAGTGGTGCTTAAGTAGCGGTACAAGTGGTACAAGTATTCATATTTTTATGTCAGTGGCATCCACAATGGGATGATAATTAATTGGTTAACAGAAATGCACATAAATACTTATTCCATTGATCTTACAGCCTAGGCCCTGGAGAAACTTTCTGCCACATGTAATTTGTAAATTGTAAGCAATCCTAATGAAGGTAGTGTTTTTGCCAACTGGTCTTTGCCCTACATTTGCACTGAGCCTGTTTGTAGACAATGGTCTTTTCTGGTGTGCAGGTGAATCAGGACTGAAGCCTAAGAATACCCTCCTCATCATAATCTGTTTGCTTGGAATTAAAAGCAAAAAAAAAAAAGCATAAAAAGTCTAATGGGTCTATCTAAAAAAATACCCGTTGTTTAACTATAGCTGGTGATTGGTGGCTATACAAGCACTCACATACCATGGCAGTGAATGTTTGAGAAATGCATAACCACTAATGTAACATGAAGCCTTGGTCCAAAATAATCTGTTATAAGGCTCCTCAGCTGCAAGCAGTTTATTTTTAGTAAATAAACTTCAATTTAAAATGTAAGCAGTAACATTTCAGTAAAACTGAATTACAGTAGAACTTCAATTTAAAATTTAAGCTAATATTTAATTTAAAAACCTCCAGAAAGTGAAATAACATGTCTCAATCAAAACTTTCTGGATAAGCCCAAACTATTTGTGTGGTGCGGGGTGAGGAGGGAAAGCAAGTGTTGCCTTGGAAAAAAAACAAACAACATTTTCATTTTTGATCAACTCAAAAGATTTCTTTTGCTCTCTTCCCCAATTTGTATGGCTGTACTATTGAACTACAAGCCCAACTATTCTTAAAGCTGTATTTGGGTTTAATGGGACTCACACCAAGACTATCTATTCAAGGTATCTCTGAATTCAATTCAAGATTATCAAGTTGTCTGTGACTGCCTCCTTGAAAATGTAGACTGGATAAAGGACTATCTTAATATTCCATGATTCTGATTTATAAAATCACTCCTCTCAATAAAATCTGTAGTTGTATTGCTGTGCAGAGGTAGGAAACAAAACAAAAAAACTCCCAAAGAATCCTCAGATATTTAAGAGCAATGGTGCCTGATAGCATGAGGAATTAGGGGACCAATCCTGATTCCTTTGATTTCAAGAACAGCAGAATTGCTTTTAGGGGCCCCAGAAGGACATTGCTTCACCCTTTGCTATTTCCACAACCATTTTTTAAAATTTTTAAGTGATTGATATTTTAGATTAACTGGCAAAGTCTCCTTCACTGTCTTGCACCTCTTTACACTTGTGCAAAGTGGAGGGGGAAATGGCACCAAATCAAAATGGTCCTGTTTTACATTCATTTTGCCAAAGGTGTACAGCAATGGAGACTCTAGACACCTATGTTTAGAGTCAGATACAACCTGAGATTTTATTCACTACTTTGGAGATTTGACTCCAAGTGCATTTGGTATGAGCTTGGTGATAAATACGGCCCATGTTTTTCCAACAAAATATACCTAAATAAATAGTACTGGATGACCGCATGCCCCCCCACCCCCCCGCGCCCGCCCCCCCCCCCCCCCCCCC
>NW_017728992.1:127130174-127140267 GCF_001723915.1 Gavialis gangeticus | reverse complement strand
CACCCCCCCGAGATGTCACTAGCCTCCACTGATATTTGTTAATGAATATCATGTTTTTCCAAGTCTAAACACTAGATATTCCAGGCACTTTTATTTCAGGTACCTAGTTTCTGAGTGAAATCCAGAACCCTGTGTTACATTACATGCCTTCACACCCTATATATCCATGGAGAGAGTTACTGGGAACCAAAACAGCCAGCAAGCTGAGTGAGCATTTGCCTAGAGCTAGCTAATAAGGAACACTGTGGAGATGATCTGAAATTTCTCACACCATGAGGCTAGGGTACCTTTCTCAAACCTGTAGGGAGGCACCACTTTCCACTTGGGATCCAAACCCCAGAACACTGTCCTGAAGGTAGGTACTTACTTCTTTGTGAGAACTGAGCAGAGAGAACTGACCCTTTTTTTAAGAATGATGGCCAGTTATGGTATTGCTGCCACTACCCACTTTTTATCCAATTACCTAACAGAACACTTACTCAAGAATGGAGACCCGTGTTCAGTTCCCAGGTCTTTACTGGATGTGATTCCAACCTGTATCTCCATCCTTCTAAAATAGTGTCCTACCCATTGTGGCATTGGCCAGAATAGTACTACCACCCCATATGCTTAAATTAAAAATAATCAGTCCCAATAAGAAACCTTAAGTTTTGTCTTTTGAGCACTCTTGTAAAAGATTCCAGTTTTCAATCGTTTCTCTGCAATCAGGAATGCTTGATATCATTAACATTGCTCTTATTATTTGAAAGGTAAGGTCCTCATGTATGGTAATAACATGACTCTACAAACTTGGACTTCCAAAGAAATACCAAGTATTACAGGAATCATCAAAAAAATGTAAGAGCTGGTAATGCTGCTGGCTAATATGTTTCTGTAATTCCTTAGGAAGAAATTAAAAAAAAACAACCCCTGCATATTTCCAGATAAGTGTTTTATAGGTGATAACAAGTGATAATCTAAAAGCTCTGTCACCAAACTGAATTTTGTCAACAAAATATTAGAGAACACAAAAAATGTTTCTAAGGATGTGTCATGTTATCGCTTGAACAATTAAATATACACTAAGTCCTTTATGCACTGTGATTTATAAATGGAATACATTTTCAGTACTTGGAACTATTATCAATAATAAATAATAACCTATTGCAATCTGAGTGGATACAAGCAGGAGAATCTTTTGCTTTACACTATTTAAAGTGGTATATTTTAAAACTTTAGTCTGTGGAGCTCTTGTTAGTGGGCTGTGGAAAACTGGCTGGAATTTAGATCAGGCCAAACAATGAAAGCCTGTCTTTGGAAAATTTCAAAACCTTTCAGTAGGTTGCACTGTGAAGGGTAGAATAGTGTCCATTTCCATTTTCATGACTTCTTCTGTTTAGAAAAGGTCTCCAAAATGGAAATATGTATTGTTAAAAAATACAACATTTCTTATGCTTATAATTATGCTTACATTTTTCACAAAAAAACTCTGACCAAAATCCAAAATATTTTGTTGGAAGAACTTCAGCCAGCTTTGCTTGTCCTCGGATGTTATTATGTAGCATGTATCGGTAGAGAGTTGGTCTATGCAATTGCAAATGGAAAGGCAGTCCTGAAAAAAAATTCTTTAAGGTGTGGATCACAAAGAAAATGATTCAGACTCTTGGCATAAGTATTTTACAACATTTAGCTAATTTGTCACAGCTCTTTTAAGAGGTTGATAGTTATTATTCCCCACTTGACAATAGGTTAATACAGCTAGGCCACAGGAAGAATTGGTGTCAGTCAGGATTACCATTGTGTAGTACAAGGCTCCCAAGGCAGTGCTTGGACTGCTTGACTGTACCAATCTTTACCAGGCTTGATTGAAGCATTGCTCTTTATTGGGGGATTTCCTGGAACAAAGCTCAAAGAAATATAGTAAAATGACAGGAATCTGTAGAAAAGTTACGGGTTCTGACTAAACCATTGCATTGCTCTGTCATCTTTTTGAAGTTTTTATTTCCTTCCAAGTTGTTTTCTCTCTGTTGAAGAAACTCTGTAAAACTTTTTTATTGTTTTAACTTAAGGGGAAATGGTGCAAAAATTTTCCACCAGGGAAAAACAAACAAAAAAACAACCCCCAAACTGAGTGGGATTCTCAAGTTGTCATGGATCAGTATAGAGACTTAAGTGAATATTTGGGAATAGAATGGAGTATTTGCACCCACAGCATTGGTCTTCAGGGTAGCTTTCTGCTGCCATTCTTGCAGCCTAGGCCTTCAGTAGTAGCAACAGTCTTTTTCGCACTCTGTCTCTGTGCCCACTGGTTCAAGGTTTTGGGGTCTTTGGCTACTGTTGCCCTCTCCTTGACCAGCTATTGGTATGCTCTCCAAATCTACCCTCACCAACCTGCTTTACATGTTCAGTGGGAGGTGGATCTTGTGGCTATTTCTCTCAGCACCCTCTTCACAGCAGTTCCATGATGATGTCAGTCCATCATTGTATGGTGAATGCCACATGTTGAGCACACACTTGAAGTTCATTTTTATTCCAAGAACTATATGAAAGCATAGGAGAAAAGCATCCTGCAGAGTTCACAATGACATGGCACAGCTGATTGTGATGAACTGTATCATACAAATCCCTACATGGATGTCCTTACCAAAGTTTCCATTACTATTCATAGGGCATAGAGTTGGCTGGAAACAGGAATCAGGTAAATCCACTGTTCTTGGCCTATGCCCTTGACTTCCTGCCAACATGGAAGGACCAGACAGTAAACCCAAGGGGACTATGTATATGGTAAAGGGAGCTATTGATTTAAAATGATGCAACCAATACATAACTTCTTACATAAATTTATCACCCACCCCCTTTTTTAAATCTCCAAATACTGTATTTGCCTTTTCAAACAGTCGGTATCTATTTATCTATCTTTCTTTGTTTAACAGAAAAAGATAAAGTCTGTCAAACTTGCAAATATTATGACGTGGTTCCAAACAAAATTAACAACTTTTTTTCTCTAGGTCAAATTACCTGGTCTTACCCCAAATTCCACTTTCATTTTGCAGTGGTGTTCTGACACAGACTAAACTTCCAGGGAGATAGCCTGGATTGAAAGCTACAGTATTGTCATCTTTTATTAAACTTCATTTGTTGTGAGCACTAGATGACTCAGACACAGGCAGATCCAGGATTTTAAGAAGTGGGATATGGGATCAGTAACCAGCACTGCAAGTGTGGCTGAACCCCCTGCTCCCAGCACCCTTTCTGGATCTACCCCTGGACTAGGGTATAAGTAATAAGATTTTGAATGTTTTGCTTCTTTGCCACCAAATCCTGTCAAATTCAAAGCCTACCTGGATGAGATATCTAAAATTCACTAGCATCAGGATGATAGTTTGGCCTTGATGAAAATGATTTGTTTGGTATCTGTCTAATTCCAAATGGTCAGATGTCAACCCCAGAGTTGACTTCTTTTTGTATCTAGTCTTAAATAAAAGGATTGATTGGGAATGTTGATGGGACTATCTTCATTCCTTGAATTGGGTTGAGGCATGCTGGCTCGGTAATGTAGAGAAGTCTATACATGTTCCTTCAGAGTCTCCCTAGCTCTTATTTGAGAACTTCTTACCATAAAAAATAAAATATATAGAAGCTCAGTGGTTCAGGCAACAGAGTTGGTTCACTTCCTTAGCAACTACTGAAGTTTTAAAGTTTGTTAAAACAAAGGAGTTATTTTTTTTATTCTACTCTTATTATAAGGGTGCTTGTAGGTGAAGGTATGGAACTGGTGGAATCCAAACTGAGCTCTTTATCACCCAGCAAGTTGTCCTACTGAAATTGCTGCATATCTTGATAGAGTAAGGAATGCTTTTTGGGATTAGTTGCAAGGTATATCTTTCTTCCATATCTGAAATGAGACTTGTCATTTTGAGCTAGTGTTTTGAATATCCAACTCTGTCCTCTTCCCCTCCCATCTTCTCTGTTTCACTACTTAAAACCCTGGCCTATTCTTTGTTTGTCTTCAGTTTTGGTTTATTGCATTTTTTTTTCTTTTTGTAGTGATAAGGTTTAGACTTTGGAGACAGTCCCATACAAGGGAATGTCTTATCAGGTAAGGAATTTGAACATGATCCCTAGGGAGTAAGGGGAAATAAAGATGGAGGCAGCCACATGGTCTATCATTAAAGGTCTGTTCTCTTCCTCATTCATAGTTGTCATTATTCACTGCGGGACCTAAATCATTACATTTTCCAATACCTCAGAAGACACATAACTGTTCTTCAACTCATCCAAACTACCTTTACTAAAATTTTAATTCTTGCCATTTTTCTCTTTCTTTTCAAAACTTGTTGAGTCCATCCCTCATCTGCCTTTACATTGCTCAATAATATGTTCTAGCAATGTCCTGTTTCTATCTCTCAGCATGTCCTCAGTAGCAAAAATGCTAAGTAGAAGCTGAGCACTGTGTAGGCTTCACCATACAATGAAAAAAGTACCTGCAAAGAGAAGAAAGCTAATATAGAATGCTTAGAACTCATGTGCTGCCTCTCTGAACTTCTTTCAGTAGCCTATAAAACTGATTGTGATATCTATTGAAACCTACCAGCATTTAACATATTTTTTTTACAGTTGAATGGCTGTACATTTTTCCCTGTTGTAACTCACTCCTGAACTCTTGTCTGTAATAAACTTTACCTATCCTGTCAAGCCCAGTGTAAGCTGACTGCAATCATTCTGACATTAACAAAACAAAACCTCAGTTATCCTTTAACACATTCCTTTTCAAATAAATATATAGTAGGTGCATGAATTAATTCAAGTGATGTTAAAATACAGTATTTCAGGGCAGCAAATTTAGGTTTTATAGTCTGGTGACGGCATTCCATCTCGTGAATAGCAAATAAGAATGGGGCAGTTGGCAGGCCCAGTAAAAACAGAATAAAAGGCTGTCTGTACTTATTCCCCAAAGCTTCTGACCCCTGACATCCAGGCAGCATGAGCTATAATTAGCTGAGGGATGAACCATGGTGCAGAGAATCTAGGCTTATGTTTTGACAAAGTACAGCATAAGCCTCCAAAACAAACAACAGAGCTTCCCGGCATGTGGTTGTTGGTGATAAAGGAATAGGGTAGCAGAACAGAGTTCTGAGTTAGAGATAGTTATTTAGTGGCAAGAAAGTATAAGAATCATGGGCATTGGTTTTCCCAAGCATGAGTGTATCAGGATTCAAGATGCTGAGGGATTAAATAGGGAGCAAAGCTTCGCCATATGAAAGTAGCTGCACAATGAAGGTGTGTTTTGTATTCTAAGAGCCTGGGGTGATAGGTTGGAGAAGGTCATGTAATGTAGGTTGATTACACTATGAAACTGGAAGCCAGAGGAACTGAGTCTGCTTTTTTACTTTGCCATTATTGTTCTGTATGACTATTGGGTCATTAATTTAAACTCTCCAGTCTTTAGTTTTTTCAGTCTGTAAAATATAGATAACGTTTTTTTTAAATGTGGTGTGAGAACTTTGGTAAAAGGTGCAATAAATATATGCATGCATAGCCACTTGGCAATAATAATGCAAAATATTATGCCCACAGTGTCTTCATGAATGGCTTTTATTTAGATATGCCAAAAATCATGTAAATCACATTAAATAGGTCATGTGGAAACTTTTTCATTAATATCTATTCAGATTTAAGAAGCATGAGGCAATTTGAAGATACATCATGATAACAGGAAAAAATAGTTTTAAACTCTGATGTAGGAATTAGTTTGGACATAGCATGCTACTAATGTATCGGGTGCTGAATACTTTTATCTTCCTAATATATTTTTCTCTAGAATATGAAAAGTACGTGTGTTATGACTATGCCTATGTAGATGACCCAAACACAATATGAATGTAACAGCTGCAAAGCTCGCCTGGCTGCAAGCTGAATGAGTGAGCTGTGTTTAAGAGTTCTGCACGCAAACAGTGGCAACTTTGGAAAAAGTGCATAACCTTTACCAGACCAGGAGAGTATGGAGTGCACAATGCATGCTTTTTACTGGAACTTTTGGACTGTGACCAGAGCCGTCATTGCAAACTGAGGGCTCTGACTGGCTGCTATTGAGCCATAAAAAGCTGAAGGAGGGACAAGAAGAAGAGAGAAGCCAACTCCAGCCTGGAAGGGGGGTTGGGGGTAGAGATTCAGTTCCTCAGCCAGGGGAAATGGAGCTGAAACTTGCCCAGGGAGCAGACATCAGAGACAGGGGAGAGAGCCTGTGTTATCCCACGAGGAGCTGATTCCCCACTAGGTTTGGAGCTGTGCAACCAGGGACACAGGTGCCAGGGAAAGAGTGGGGAGGGGTTTGGTAAGCAAAGCTGGCAGGCTTGCTGGAAGCAGGAAGACGCTGCATGGTCAGAGACCTGCAGAGGGAAGCCCCTGTCTGAGCTGGGAAAGCTGGAGCTGCAGAAATGGAGATCTGCAGAGGCGGATCCCCTGTCTGCCGGTGGAGGTGCTAGGAGGGGCAGACAGTCCGGAGCAGGAGTGGGCTGAGAGGACACAAACTACATGGGTGTGTGAAAGGATACCAGTCCCATAGTATTTGCAGAAGTGTATTTCCAGAAGGAAACAAAAGAGAGCCTATTGGCTGCAAGAGCTGTCTGGAGACTTGTTTTGCTATGTTGTGAGGAAGGATCAAAGGAGTTCATTTTCCCCAGAGCAGCAGAACCCTCCCTCTACTATCTAGTGGATGATCATAATTATAGCTGTGTTGCCATTTATTGGATGGGAAGTGGATTGTGTCCAGAGGGGACTCTGTTGGGTTATTGGGGGAGGGGGAAGAGAGGGAGGAGGACTGTTTAAAGGGTTATAACCATGTGAATGTAATTATTGAGGTTGTGTAACAGAAGTGGGCCACCTACTGTGTTGGAATTGTCCATTTAATGTTGCAGTTGTAAATCTTATCCAAAAGGTTGGTTTTATTATCAATTCTTGTTATTATATTTTTCTTTTATATCTTTTCTGTATATAGATTGGTTGTATATAATAAAGAAACAAAGTGTTCATTGGGTTCCCAGTGAATTCCTGGGCAGTGAGGGTGAGGGACACTTTTCCATGGGACAGCTCAGTCAGCAGATCTGCTTGAGGGGGCTCCCTGGGCTACTGGCACCCTGGGGACCTGAAATCTGGCACATCACCCAGCCAAGTGTGCCAGCACAGGTTACACAGATATTGATAGTCAGAGCTGATGAACTGTATAGTTGAGACATGGGAAAGGAGAGCAAAAGGGATGCACAGATTTAAAAATTCACTTTTGTGAATCTAAAATGGAATAAAAAAGGAGCTGAATCAGATGTCCTTGATAGATCTTCTGTTTCTTTCTTATGATAAGCAGGTGAAAGAAAGTCATCTTTCATAATACGATACACCAATTTTCAGTATAGCTTTTACTACATACATACAATAGAAGTTGCCTTTAAAATTCACCTACCCGTTGTCACTTGATGTTAGTATTTTAACTGTTGTTGAATATGCAATTCAAGGATCACACAGGAAAAAATATATTAGAAAAGATGGATTGTGATTCAGATTTCACTGCTGTTGAGGTATAAAACTATTTAATGTGTATGTTGTGTTTCAGGCAATGTGTTGATATAGAACAATAACAATTAAAGCAGTAGCATGAACATGTTTCTAATGATATTTGTATTATATGGATATATGGCTGTTGGCCTGTATGCTGATACTTTCATTGCTGCCATATACACACAATCTACTTATGGTTAAGGTTGCCAGGCAAGTAATTACCAGAATGGAGTGCTAAGCAAGCAGTCCCAGTGTCAAAGAATCTGACCTTGTGAAGATAATGAGACAAAGAGAATTCAGAACAGATGAAAGCCAAGAGCACCTACTTTATCTACTGACAGCCAGGGAACACCTTCATGCTCAATCAGTTCCTGCTAATGAGACAAGATGGGGCAAGATGGTAAAACGGCAGTAACGGGCAAACTTTTTTTTCAGCTTAATGATCTATAACTTTAGTTAGATAAAATTGTCTTTTAAATCCAGCAGAAACATAAGTATATACAGAGAAACACAAAGGATGTACCTAATGTATTTTGTTTTGTTTACATTATAATCAACAATGACTGAAAGAATGGAAAATGCATCAGATAGTGAGGCCCTGGGAAGCTCAATTAATTTAACTTATCGAAAAGAAGCTTGAAGTGTTACTCGGGTAGTCTGAATATGTGTGTACATTGGCAGCAGAAATTTGTTATTTAATAGACAAAGGTACAAGATCAACTCTTTGGAAGTTGAAACTAGTGCTACTCAGACTAAAATCAGGTGTGTGTTTCTACTTGTGAAGTAAGTAACTGTTGGAACAAGTTAACAAGAATTGAGGGTTTTTAAAATCACGATTGGATGTCTTTTTAAAGAAAGGCTTTAGTTCAATCCGAGCTCATGGTCCTGAAACAGGTATTGATTTAGGGACACTTTATATTATGAGGTCAAACTAAATATCATACCAAGATTTTTTTTTTCTTAGCCTTAAAATCTATGAATGGGATGAACATTGTAGAGCTTTGCTGAGGAGATTATGAAGAGTCACAATAATGGCACAGATGACACCTTCTTATGTCTTTCCTGTATAGGCAGATTTTGCCTAATAGAGTGCTCAAGTTGCTTGGCTCTGTTAATATTTCCCCTACCCTTTTAAACCTATGTTAAAAATGATAATATGTGGTTGACAGTTTCTATTGGTTATAATCTTATTCTTTCGATATTAGATTTCTGCATACACTCTAGCAGATATGGAGATGGATTAGTCTGCAAGTGGTGGGCAAAGGGGGTAATATCACTCTGCTGAAGATTTGCCCATACTCTCAAACTAGCTGGGTGCTTCGGTGAAAATGATAATTAACAATTGAGGACTATGTTACCAGGCAAGGCAGGAAAGCAAAGCTTTTTAAGGGCTGTTTGCTTAGGGTATAGTCTTTATAACAAATTAGACAGACACCACAAAATAAAACACTGATAAATGCTTGAAAACCTCTGAGTTTTTGGTTGTAGCTGTGTTGGTCTAAGGACATAGGCAAACCTCTGAGACTTTTTTTCTACCCGAAACAGCCCGAAGGAAAGAGGACACCAACTCCTTCTGTAGCCCACTCTCGCTGGGTTGTGTACAGCTGAACAAATTGTAGTGTGTTTAAAAAAAAAAAAAAGAGTGTTTACATGTATCATCTGTTTGGGGGAATCAGATCTAATTCCTGGTAAATAGGTTTTAAGCTGGGGTAATTTACCCCTGAATGAAACAACTGCTTAATTACTGCCATTTAGCTTCTGCTTACTACAAGAGAGAGCAGGCATACAGAACAGTCACTGTGGAGCAGCCGACATCTGGTAAATTTGTCATGTTGCAGTTGCTCTTAAATAGCCAACTTTGGGCTTTTGAGCAAAAACTGTAATAATACAAGTAAGGGAACTTAATGGCTGTCACAGTTTTTAGGCAAAATTCAGCACTCTGTAACTGGTCTGCTTGATCCATGTAACACCACAGATGGCAGAAGAAGCTCTTATGATCAATTAGTTTGACCTAGATAGGCATTTTTTCTCCCAGAAATTCCTTTATCAAGACCAATGACCTATGATTGAGCTAGAGCATATTTATTTATTTCAGAAAGGCATCCAATCTTGTTTTAAGTCCTCCACAGACTTTCCCCTCCCTTCCTTGGAGAAAACAAAATGGTGGAGAGTCCCAAATGCAACCCATTCCTGGTGCCAAAATACTATGTTCTTCATAGCATATGTGAAGATCAGTAAGTATTTGCAGATGACACAGCAAACTCAAAAGGAGTAATTTTTTGTTTTCTTTCTGATAAAATGTAGCACTGGGTTAAGAACTGATTTCTATGGGACCTCCAACTTGTTGAAGATTTCCCTACTAACAGTTACATTTGGGATTTCATGTTGCTTTGTTCAATATATATCCCAAAATAATTTTGTTTAGTGCTTTTTTTTAAAACAGTCATGGGTACTAAATCACAAAGTTTACAGAAATCTAAATTACATCCAATCTGTTGACTTTATCAAGTAGTTGTAAAATCACATCAAACAATAAAATTAAGTGCAACAAGATCGTATAACC
>NW_017728992.1:127116249-127125174 GCF_001723915.1 Gavialis gangeticus | reverse complement strand
TTAGGTGAGAAGCAAACACTAAATATTTCCCTCTCTCTGTCGCTGTTGCTCATACTACATAAATTACCTTCCATGTGTCTTCTGAGCAAAGGAAGCCTCTCTTCCTGCTGGCTAGGTTACACATCAGGAAAACATTTCTTGACAGTCACGGTAATTAGTTGCCAATGATCAGCCTAGGCAGTTGACCTGTGTTAATTGTATTTCCCTACTTTAATTCTGTTAAACATTAACTGTTCTTTTGTTTTGCCTAGGGTTAATGCCAGGCTAACTAGTGAATAATTATCTGGGTCATCCCATTTACCCTTTACCTTAAAAACATAAATGTTCTAGAATATTTCATTGATTTTAACTTACATTTGGTTGGAACAGAAAGCAGATTCTGGCCTGCAGGTTTAATCATCTAGATCAATGGTCACTGGGCCCACTAGGAAAAGGTAACCATTTTAGAAATGGATCATAAACCAAATGTCTACCAAATGCATTCCTCCCACTCCATTAAGATTGATGTCTGTTTAACCTGGTGAAGTAGAGTGGGCCTGTTGTTCATACACTTGACTGGAATTGTATCCTTCATTCTGTATGCAGCTCTGCTGCTGGCCTGCTGAATAACTCTAGACAGCTAATGTTACTCCCTGTGTCTGTTTTGTCACCTTAATATTGAGACTTTTGCTTCAGTTGTAAAACATATTTCCTGGAAGCTAAGTATTATTATAGTTATGCACACAAGCTACTTATCTCTTGCAAGTCTGGTGTGAAAGGTGGAATTCACATCTTGGCAGCTTTCCCTGGGACAGCTGGATCTAGACTTTCATCTCACTCTGTGCCTGCATGCCTTCACCGGGAGTACACCATGAACTATAAGCCAGTTCAAGTCTTTGTGGTCTTTTCTTAGGTCTTTGTGGAAGATCCAGTCCCAGATGGACTGGCATTTATCATCAGGGAGCAGCTCTATGGTCGATAGCCCATCCCTGTCTCTGACTGCCTTCTGTATCTTCCTGTGGTTGGATATGGTCTCTGGGCTTTTCTTCTGTAGTCTGTACTCGCTCCAGAAACCCTTCAGCACCTTGTAGAACCAGGGGTATTCCACAGTGCAAGATTTCCATGTGGCTGGAGCACGCATCCCCCACAGTCTCAGGAGGTGACCTTTAAAATCCTGGACAAGACATGATGTTTTGGACTCTGGCCCAGTCGCTAGCTTGCAGATCTGGCTTGTGTACCATGCCCACAGCCCAGTTCTCTTTGTATAGGGTTTTTCTTATCATCTTTGCCATTCTGGATCCCCAGAAGAAGATGCAGAAGGCTCTCTGGATTCTGCGGTGACACACTTGGGTGGGGGGAAGACCAGTGTGGTATACAGAAGCACTGGTAGCAACATTGCCTTCATGAGTGCCACGCATTCCCCCATGGAGAGGTGGTGTGCGTCCCAGAGGCGGCCACAGACACAGTCTCTGATTCACTTTGGCCTCCTTTTTCTCCCAGGCCATCCTTCCACTCAGCTTGGGGTCAAATTCCACCCTGATGAATTTCACACCCTCACAGGGGACTGAGACCCCCAGGGACTCCAGGTCCCCGAGCTCACCCACGATCAGGAAGGTGCTTTTGCTCACATTGAGCTTGGCCCCCGCTGATGCCTCATAGATCCATGTGCGCCACAGTGCTCTCTCTACAGCTCACTTATTCCGGCACAGGATAGTCAGGTCGTCCATGTAGGCCAGGACCTTGGTCTCTTCCTTGCTTCCTCTGTGAATCAGGACTCTGTGCATCCCTGAGTCCTGTCTGATGTGCTGGGCCAGGGGTTCAATGACACAGATAAAAAGGATCAGGGAGAGTGGGAAGCCACCAACTCTATCACAATCCACACGCTCGAGAATCCGTTGACTAGCACTTCGTTGCTCATGTTCATGTACAGCGTCCTTATCCAGCTGATGAAGGTTGAGGGGACACCCATTCGCTTCAGCGTCTTGAAGAGAAACTGGTGTGACACTCTGTTGTAGGCCTTTTCCAGGTCCAGGTTCAGCACCACCCCTCCCACTTCTGCCTTCTGTCCCATTCCAGCTGGAGTGTGTCCCTCAGTTGCAGCGGGGTTCTGTGGATGTGGCATCCTGGTACCACGCATAACTAGTCCTCATGGATGATAGAACCTAGGACAGATTTAAATTGCTTGGCCAAGACTTTGGCCAGCAGCTTATAGTCGAAGTTCAGGAGGGTGATAGGCCTCCAGTTCTTTAAATCCTCCCTCGGACTCTGCTTGTGCAAGGGGGTCACGAGGCCCCTGTCCATCCCAGCCCCTAATTGGCTTTCCTGAAGTTACTGTCGAAAGAGCTCCAACAGGTCAGAGGTCCCAGAAGGTCATGTAAAACTCCTTGGGCAGGCCATCCAACCCAGGAGTCTTACTGTTGTTGAACCTCCAAAGGGTCTGCTTGACCTCCTTCAGTGTCCACTCCTGCTCCAGTTGCTGTTGCTCAGCTTCTCCAAGGGTTCGGGTGAGCCCCTGTAGGCACTGCTGCATGCCTCCCGGGACCTCGCATTGTGTGGTGTAGAGTTCTTGGTAGAAGGCCATCACCGTTTCCAGGATGCATTCCTTCAACCAGTGCTCTGCTCCTGCACCATCTCTTGGGCATATCATGGGCTTCTCCTTGCTCTTGTTTAGTCTGAAGAAGTAAGTAAACCACTCCTCCCCCTCCCCACCCAGTGGGTTCTGGCCTGGAAGATCTTTTTCCTGGCCTGTTCTTGGTACCATGCCCCAATCTGTGCCTTCAGCTCCCACATGTCCTCCCTCACATTCCAGCCCACCGCTACCTGCCTGTGCAGGTTCTGTGACTTACGAGTCAGGCGTTCGTGATGCTTTCTGTGGGAGAAAGCTTGCTGCTTGCCAGCCTTCTGGAAGAAGACCTTGGTCCTGTTTTTGACACTGGCCCACCACTCTGATTCGGGTACAGGCTCTTGAGGGTCCCCCAGCCTGCATAGTGCTCTCTGTAACTTTGCTGGGTCTTTTCATCTTCCAATCGCTTGGTGTTTAGCTTCCATGCCCCCTTACCCCTCTCCAGCTAACCTCCCATTTCAGCCTGGATCATGAGGAGGCAGTGATCCGAGAAACAGGCGGGCATGGAGTGGGCTCCTTTTACCTTCCACCCCTTGGGAAGAAGGACAAAATCTGTCTGGGTTTTGGTTTGCACTACTGGGTCCACTTGGGTGAAATTCTCCCCAGGGCCTTGGGCTTCTTTTCTGGCATCTACTAGGCTGTGATCTTCAATCAGCTGTTTCAGTAGCCCGGAGGGTCTGCCTATGCTTGCCCTGTGGGCTCTGCTGACTCTATCTTCCTCCCTGATGGTGCAGTTGAAATTCCCTGTGATGATTACCAGCCAGTCGCTTGGCAGTGTTGGGGCCATGTTTTCCAGGAAATCATACCTTGCTTTGGCTTTGGTGGGTGCGTACACACACAGGACTTTGAACTCTGTCCCATTTGTTTCCATGGTGGCTTTTACCAGCCTGCCTGCCACTATTTCTGTGTGCAGTATAAGGCACATGGTATCCCCTTTCAGCAGGATTGCAGCTCCAGTAGCCCTAGTGTTGTCTGCTCCCGACCATGGGGCTGCCCTGTGTGGCCAGTGTTTGGAGAACAAAATGCTGCTGGTGTTACTGGGGAGACCACACTCCTGCAAGCAGATCATGTCTGCTTCTATCTGTTCCAGAGTATGTATTACCTGGTCCCATTTCCTTTTCCCTAATAAACTTGACTGTTTCAGTTAGGGAAGGGCAGAGGGTGGGGTGTGTGGGTGCAGGGGAGTGGGTACAGTTATTGTAATGGGTGCACAGGTTTATTAAGGTGGTTTGGAAAAGAAAACATGCAATGGAAGTCTATGGAGGGTGTGTGTGTGTGTGTGTATCTATATATATATAGATAGATATATATACACATACACACACACCTAAATATATAGATATAGATTTATTTTCATAATAATAATAAAAAAAAAATGTGCGTTCCTACCTAGTAGGGGAGGTATCACCATGAGGTGGTTTTCAGCCCAGGTGGTTTTATTAACTTGGAAGGAGAGATGCCATTTTTCTCAGACTTGAATTACTTGATGTAGTTAGAGGGTGAAGTCATGTCCCTTGCACTGTGGGTAGGCTGACCTCTGTGAGAGTCTACAAATGTCTCCAAATATGAGGATCTTGGACTTTCCTCCTAGCTTGCTCCTTCATCTTTTTGACTAGAAGCAAGTGAGACTAGACTGAGCTCCAGAGCCTCTGGGCTTGAGGATTGCGTGTAGGATGTCTGTTGTGGGTTTGGGAGTATCTGAAGCCCTAGACTAAAGACTCTGGGGGCACGCCCAGACGAGCACTCATATTCCTCTTGCAGTGTCCCAAACCAGTTTGAAATGCTGCAAGAGGTATCCTGGGAACAAAAAAAGTTCCCTGCATTGCATATTTGCAGCATGGGCTCAAAATTTGACACCTGGAGATCCCCCATGACCCCCCCCACCACACAGCCCCAGCTCCCCTGCAGCTCACCGGTAGCAGCAGTGATTGGGGCACTCGGAGCTTGATGGCCATGGGCGACTGGTGCCTCCTGAGTCTGTGGAGGCACCAGCAGCCAATCGCTGACCTGGGGAGGGGGGTCTCCCCAAGCAGCTGATCGCTGACACCGAAAGTGCCGGGGACAAACCCAGAAGTGCCACTGGCACATCTCTCTGCACCCCTCTCACTGGCCAGCACAAATCCACTCCCTGGCCAGCGCCAATCTTGGGGGGCACCGGTCAGCACTTCTCTCGGTGCCCCCACTTACCAGCTGGCAAGAGCCAATCTCAGGTGCTCATGGCACAGCCCCCCGTAGGGCAGTGTGGCTCAGCACTGGCTGCCTAGCACTCATGCTGCCTCTGTCACATCATGCGGGTTTGGCCTGACTTGGTGAGGTGCCATGCAGCATTGTGCACTTTCAGGCAGCACAGGGTCACTCAAGCTGTCACCTGTGGCCTTGTGCTGCTCGCTGGGACCACCTGTCACACTGGGCTGGGTCCTGCATCCACAGGCAGTGTGTGCCATCAGGCCAAGCCATGCTGCTCCCCACTGCCCCATGCCATGCAGGTAAGCTGTGTCACAAGGCCCCAAGTGCCCCGATTGCTGCTGCTGCTGCCAGTAGCTGTGGCTGGTATGGGAGTGGGGGCCCTCTGGGCCCTATGGGGGAGTGGTAGCCCCTGCAGCAGGGCTCTGGGCCCTGAGGCGGGGAGATGGTAGCCCCAGTTGGGGTGGGGGCTGTAGTCCCTGCAGGGGCTATGAGCTGTGTTGGGGGGCTGCACCCTGTGGGGGGGCACAGGATCCACCCCTCCTAAGCATCCCCCCCCACAGTCCTTGCACACCCACATTCCCCCCACACCTACCCACGCACACACCCACCCACATCCCCCTTCCCACCCTCCTCCATTACCCACCCATCATGTGATAAGAAAACCAAAAGCAAACATCAAAACATAGATATTTAGAATTTGTTTTATTATGATGATAGTGACACTCACAGGCTTCCAAATTGCTTTAAAATTGTAAATATATCAATAAAACATTGCCCAGTTGATCTCTGTCTCTGTTTCTCTCTCTCTGTCTGTCTGTATAGTGGTCTTTTGTTTTAATTAAGGAAGAACATGGATTTTGGGGGTATTTTAAAGAATGAATTTGGGATTTTTTTATCTGAGATGTTGCAGGTTTTAAATAGAGAATATCAGAATTCCTGCTAATGAGGTAGGTGTCAGGACCCAGGCAGAGCAGCCTGCTCAGGGCTGGCACCCGGAACCCAGCTGGGGGTGGTTGACCTCCTGGCCACTTGGGTCCAGGAGTACACGCTTTGATAGTTCAAAGCAGGCTTTGATACTGAGAACATCTTCCGGGCAATAGTTGCCCCAGATGGCAGGGCGGTAGCACACAAGGCAGTAGTGCTGCACAAAGGACAGCTGTGATGCCACAGCCCACTGGCAGCTGGCCCAGAGGTGTGGATGCCTCTACTAGCCATGCAGTCCCCATCCGGGTCTGGCAGGTGTGCAGCTGTGGGGCCACATGCTGTTGGTGGGTAAGGGGTACAGGGAACTCTTCGGGCTTCTTCAGCAGTCCAGCTGGCACAAGGGGTAGTGTCTCCATATACCAGTTGGCCGGGGCCCAGAAGCTCTTGAGAGAAATTAGCCCTGACCTGCTTCCCAGGGCCACTTTTTATTGCTGGAGCCAGCACAGGTGCTGGCCCCAGTCTCTAGCTCCCCCTGGCTGCAGATCTGGGAGGAGCTGGTCAGGGTTATTTTGCCCCAAGTGGCATAACTTGTCCCACACCAAAGTGCTTGTCCAGGCATGTGCGCTGAGGCAAAAATCCCTGGCTCAAATTTTTACCATTCCTATTTGAGCTGCTGCAAGTGCATGTGCCTACATGTGTGGACATGCCCTAGGAGGTAGGATACTTGCTGATGGTAGCACCACACAGATTTAAATGACTGAGCTCTGCTCAGTCAATAGAATTCAAGATGGATTTGGTTGATTTGACCCAAGAAATGAAATTAAAAAAATAAATGTGGTAGGCTCCCATCAGTCTGTTTAACTAATATGAGAAATGTGTTTTATAGTCCTGCTAAGTGTTGGCTGCATTTAACCAACTTCATAGTGGGTTTCTGTTACTGAGAACTTGATGTTTTTAACAGCAGTTCAGAGATACTGGGGGTGCATCTACATGAGATGCTTACTACAGTTTCCAAATTAGCTCTGCAGTAAAGTTCCAGTGTCTACACAAGCAGAGCTATTAGGCCAAAGTAAACTAATTAACTCTGCTGTAGGAAAGTTATTTACTGTGCTGCTATGCATGTTTTGATGGTGACCAGGGCTGGCTGGGGCATGAGGGTGCTACTGTGTGGGGATGCCTGCCAACTAGCCCCACACTAGCATCCTTGTGCCCCAGTCAGCCTCTCCACAGCATGTTGAGCCAGGCAGAAGCAGTCCTAGTCTGGCAGACTGATTCCCTTAGCTCCCTGCCAGCTGGGGCTGTGTTGCCCTGGTTCAACATGCTGTGGTCCTGAATGCACATGTAAATGCTGCACCTGGGCATTATTGCATCATACTAATTGCACATGTAGATGAGCCAAATACAGTAAGTTTAATGTGGTTTCCTTGTATGTGGATTTAAAACAAGGGCCTTTTCCCCCCATGCTGATTGGGGAAAAAACTATCTTGTATTTAAATAAATATGGTATTTACAAGCTAAAATAGTAAATGATGTGAAAACTAAAAATACACGTGTCTGGATTATAGTTTATAAAGATATTGGGGGAGAATATGTTTACTGAATATTGTCCCTCTTTATTTATTATTAATAAACATAATAGCACATATTTATTGGGTGCTCAGCCCCAGGGCATATTGGCAAGATTAATATAGAGTCCATTCCAATTTTCAAGTAAAGGAGGGTACCTGGCATAGTGTTACATGACATGATTAAACATGTCAAAAAATCTGGTCAGTCAGCAAAGTGCCTGATATTTTCTTTTTTGTGCTCATGTGGCACACTGGGCAAAGAAATGCATCTTGTATTTCTTTCAAGATGGGATCCATTTCAATGGGATCCATGCATAGGCAGTCCTCAATTTACAATGTTTCGAGTTACAACGTTTTGCACTTACAATGTTTATAAATTGACACCCTGTTTCAACTTTATGACGTCAGGTTTGACTTTACAACGCTTGATTTGATGTGACACCATACCAGTGAACAAGTTCGCTACATCGCTCATCTCCTTGAAGAACATCTGTCCAAATTTCCTTGGACACTTTCTTTAAGAAAGCAGCCAAGACTCCAGAAAAACCTGCAGTCAAGACTCCTGAGAAGACTCCTGCCAAGAACCCTTCAAAAAGCCCAACCATGAGTTCTTCAAAAAGTCCAGCAAAGTCACCTCAAAGAAGTCCTGGCTCTGGTGCAAGACGTGTGGGTGTAAGCCCGCTGCACCCCCATGAGCCCAGGGACCCCAGCAGCGACCCCAGGACCCCCGACGAGCCACAGCCTGCTGGCAGGTAAGCAGGGGCCCATGGGGGAAGGGACCTACTCAGCTGGGAGTGGGCTAAGTGGGCTGCAGAGGGTCATGCCCCCAACAGCTCTTACTTCGCCCAGCCCCTCAGGGAGCCATGCGACTTGAGCATGGTGAACAGGCCATGAAACCAGGTGCATTCCTGGGCCCAGCATGAGCTGGCATGGGAGTTTGAACAGGAGGGCAAGCGGGAGGGCCCAAGGCCCTGCCTGTGACCCCCTCAGAGTAAGCAGTCCCAGCTATAACCAGCCCACCAGTGGCATGACACGGATGGGCATGCTCTGCACCCTGAGGGTCCCCTCAGGTTCTGCACCCCAACCCCCTGCACCTCGGAGACTGCCACCCAGATGGAGCCCATGGTTTCGAGCTTCATGCAGACAGAGCACCTGGGTCTCGGCTGCGGGGTCTGCCTGTTGTTTTTTCAGGTTCTGGGGCCTGGGAGCATGGCCACCTCCCCTTGTGGGGTCTGCTTCCTACTGGGGTCTCTGGCATGCCAGCTGGAGTAGCTCCAGGCCACAGTCCAGAGACTGTGTGCTATCAGGGACTGTGAGCAAGAGATAAACTACTACTGCCAGGACCCTTCTCCCCTAGGAGGTGGAGAGTAGACCACAGTCTCCCTCCAGGACAAGGGAGGACTTGGGGACCTCCCTTACTGTCCAGCCCAGGGCTTGGACCAAGGTGGCGAGGGGCCCCAAGGCCCGCTGCACCAAGTACCCTGCCCTGCTGGAGCTTTGCAAAAGGTACAAACCTCTTGCAGTCCCAGCAGAGCCTGCTGAGGTGTCAGCTCCTGCAGGCAACACAGATGACACTGTAGCCACCGCCCCCACTCTCCCTAAGACCAAACGCAAAGTGTTTGTTGTGGGAGACTCCATCCTGAG
>NW_017728992.1:127111818-127112528 GCF_001723915.1 Gavialis gangeticus | reverse complement strand
AGAAAATTGGTTCTGAGTTGCAACGTTTCGACTTAAGACACGGTTTTCAGGAACCAATTATGTCGTAAGTCTCAGGACTGTCTGTATTCCTCATGGAAAAAAATTCCAGCAGTGGGGTCCTGTTAACATATTCACTTCATCATCTGGGGCATAGGGCTAGAACTCTTGGGGCAAAGGATGGTGGTAGCGCTCTTCTGGAAGTAGAGCATTTCCTGCTGTATTGTAGAAAAGTGAGAAGAGGTTGAGGTTTGGTATCAAAATTTTTAATTCGGTCAAAACTATTTTATCTCCATTAAGAATGTGGTAGATTAGAAGTCTTCTCTCTCTCTCTCTCTCTCTCTCTCTCTCTTTCTTAATGTCTTTAAATATCTGCACAAAACATTCTCTCAGCCCATTAGATTCTGTTTTAATCTTTCCCAGAAAAAGAAAAGGAGACTTGTCTTGATGCAGGAGCTGTGTAGTTCATTTGGTAGGCTAGTTACCTACCAGTTGCAAGTATCTGAGTTCAATTCCAGGGGAGCATGGTAGGTTTTTAACTAGCTGTGTCCACTTCCAGTGTAGCCTTGGGGGTAAAAGCAGCTGGACTGTGGTGCTGACTACATCACTTCCCTCTTGTGCCAAGATTAAAGAAGCAGTAGAACACTGCCTCAGAGGCCTGTAAATGGGATACCTTTACCTTCAAGTGTTTTCTTGTGCAACAGTTTCTTGGC
>NW_017728992.1:127106495-127106818 GCF_001723915.1 Gavialis gangeticus | reverse complement strand
AAGATTAAAGAAGCAGTAGAACACTGCCTCAGAGGCCTGTAAATGGGATACCTTTACCTTCAAGTGTTTTCTTGTGCAACAGTTTCTTGGCATCCTTTCATCTGAGAGAGACGGTGAATATTGCAGCCTATGAAGTAGATGGTTTGCAGTGTCTTGTGTGACTGAATAGTCCAATCTGAGATTTGCATGGTCTGTGGCAGTGGTTGCAAGCATTGGCAACGCGTAGGGAGTGCACATGGGTGCACATGCCCCCCCTGAGATTGGCTGCTGCCAGTCAAGGAGTGAGGGTGCTGAGAGAAGTGCCGGCCGGTGCCCCCCCCCCC
>NW_017728992.1:127097352-127101495 GCF_001723915.1 Gavialis gangeticus | reverse complement strand
CCCCCCCCCCCCCCCCCGAGATTGGCACCAGCTGGGGAGTGGAGGCACCAAGAAAAGTGCCGGTGACATTTGGTTTTTGCCACTAGAGCTTCTGGGGTTGGCGGTCAGCCGCTGGGGGACCTCCCCTTCCCCCCTGGTTGGTGATCAGCTGCTGGTGCCCCCCAGACTTAGGAGGCACCAGTTGCTCATGGTTGCAAGTGTATGTGTCATGGCTGGGTGGTTTGGGAACTGCTTGCTTCCTATGGACTCTTCTCTTCAAGCTGTTGGAGCCAATTCCTGTCATGGACTTTAATGCCCCAGTGGAGACGATGATGCCACTTGTTCCAATCACTTGCCAAGGTTTCCCAGTGGCCAGGATCAATTCCAAATGCCTTCATATTTCACTTGTATGTGTCTTTATAGTGAAGCTTGGGGTGTCCTGTTCTTGTTCCCTCTGATAGCATGTCCTGTATAGCATGTCCCTGTATAGCATGTCCTTGGGTATATATCCATCTTTTAATCTACTCAGATGGCCTAGCCAGTGCAGTCATCTCTGTCTGAGTAGAGCTGTCACACTTGGTAAATTCACCCTTTGAAGAACGTCTGCATTGGTAACTTTATCTTGCCATTTGATGTTGAGTATGCAGCATAAACAGTGCAGGTGGAAGCTATTTAACTTTTTCTCTTGATGTGCATAAGTTGCCATGTTTCCCCATCATACAATAATATATGCAATACATGAATATATGCAGTAGTCTGGATAATGTTATGGACAACTAGATTAAGACCCGCATAGAACTTGAATGTATGTATTGCCCTTTTCTGCCAATACACACAAGCTGAGGCCTCAAGATAAATGACTGGGTGCCAAAGCAGCAATGTCTGCAGGTGCCAGAGTGGTAATGTCCAAAGCTACAGAAGAACAGACAGTCTGAGATACTGGTGCAGAAACTCAGAGGAGACAGATGTACTTAAGCTGAAAGGCAGGAATGTTCTGGCTCAGACAGTTGCTTTTACTGTCAGGTTTTTGCCATTTCTGTGCTTCAAGTCACCCTTCCTGAGGCAGTATCACATCAATTCATTTGACTTGTACTGAAGTTAAGAAATGTCCACATCTCTTATAGTCTTGAGGCTGAACCACTGGCTATTGTCCAAGTACTGTGGATCAGATATTTGTAAGGCAGCATCTGAGTGTAATTTATAGTCTGGTCCTGGGAAGAAATCCCCTGGGGTTGGAGTGGAGGAACACACACCAAAGCCTGAGACCAGATGTAGGACTGCTGCAGCTAACACCTACTTCTGTGCTCTTCTTTTGCTCTGCTACTCCTCACTGAAGTCTGCATGAAGCTGGCAGCTTTGGGAATCAAGATTTCCGATACCTTCTGATGTGAGGGGATATGTGACTTAAACACCTCAAGGGTAAAATCACTCAATGATCTGGAGGAAGAAAAGCCCTGGCAGGATACTGTGCCAGTCAGATACACACACCACAGGAAGCCTGTCAATCAAGGACTTTGTGGTGAGGCACAGAGGGAGCAGAGTTCAAACTCCTGACAGTTGATGTTGAACTGACAGCTCTGACACAGACACCAAAAGTAATTGTTAGGTTCAAATTTCAAAAGAAGGAAGTAGGAGAAAATGACCTAAGGCTGAGTGTGGCACAAACTGCCAAACAGAGCATAACATCAACTTTCCTTCTCTCTGTCGCTCTTCTTAAAAACTTTTTTATTTTTTTTAATGACAGAATTTGAGACAGATAAATATAATTCCTGAGGGTAAACCCCAGGGAAATCTGAGTTCATCAGCTCTTGGGTGATTTTAAATGACAGCTGAAACAGCAGCAGTCAGTGGGTGTTCACTACAAGCAATAGTAAAAAAAAGTACTGACAGCCAGGAGCTGTTGGACCTATTCAACAAAGGTACAACAGCCTGCTTGTGTGCATATATTGGGTTGGGGATGCTTGCTGTGGAAGTTACTGGGCAGATGCTGGAAGCAGGAATTTGAGAATAGGCCTCCATTATACAGAAAACGCTGTGTTAACTGGCACTTTATTAGCCAGAAAGCTCTATTAGCTGGCATCCGAGGGACACAGCAAAAGTGAAATCGGAAGTACCCTTCTGGGTTTCGACGCTGTAAGCAGAGTTTTCTTTGCCACTTCTCTGGACCATGGTCCAGAGCAAAGCAGCCTGTGCGGGGCAAAGCAGCCTGCGCAGGGTCCCTCTCTCTGTTCCCTGGCACATTGACGCCGGGGAGTGAACCAGATGGTGCACATTTGATTAACTGAAATAATTGCTTAACCGGCATCCCCCATTCCCAGGGGATGCCGAATAACAGAGCTTTTACTGTAGTTTGATAGTTCTATTGATAAAAAATCAAGAGGGAGCCTGAAATAACTTTTGAATTGGGTATGTGATTATATAAGTGCATATAAAGAATATTGTGTACATGCACACACACTGGGTATGTCTACATGTGCCATTAATGGACAGTAATAAACTGCAGAGCTTATTGCTTTGCAGTTCATTGCTCCCAGGAAGTGGTTTTCTGCTCTCAGGTGTGCTGTTTACATGTGTGCCCAGACCACAGCAAACTGAGCTAGTTCAAAACAGCCCCAGCTGGCAGGAAGCCCAGGGAGGTCAGCCTGCCAGCCCGGGGCTGTTCCAACTGGTCTCAGTGTGCTATGGAGAGGCTGGCTGGGGTATGGGGGTGCTTCAGTGGAAAGCTAGCTGGCAGGCAGCCCCCACGCTTAAGCACCCTTATATCCCAGCCAGTCGGTTCAGCATCTACACATGCGCTGCCATGCAGGAAAAAACTCCATAGCAGGGTAGTACTTTTGTTTACAAGTACTAACCCACAATGGAGTTAATTATTTTCCTGCACCCTACTTAGGGCTCATGGCTGGATGCTGAGATGTTTACTGTGCAGTTAATTAATCAACTGTGAGGTAAAAATCTTGTGTAGACCTGCACACACATACAAAACCAGATTAGTTAGCAATCTTGTCAACTCAGTTTTAACCTTTTCTTCTGTCGTCCGTTTGTATCATCTGTCATTACTTGTTACTCTGGACCAGATCCTCATGTATGTAAGTCAGCGGAGCAGAGCTCAGTTGGCTTAAATTGATTTCATTTGGCTTAAATTGGTGTCATTTCATTCCCAGTGGACCAAAATTTTAGAACCTTGCTCTGCTATGATTTCCTGATGGTCAGGCATCTGTCCTCAGAGAGTTTGATTGAATTGGGGCACAAGATTGTATGCCCTTCAGGACAAGGACCACTTCTTCCTGAAGTCTGTAGTATACCAGGCATTGTGAAAATAAGTACAAAGCACAGAGTCCACTTCACTGTCTTGTATCCAAATTGATTCCACTGATGTCTCTTAAGTGCATTAGGTAGCATGGCTGATATTAGGACTGGGTCACATAGGATGCTAATTTTTCAGAGCTGCTTACTTCAGCTGTTTGCTTCTTCCATTTCCCTCTCCCAGAAAGAGGAGCAGCAGCAACTGCTGGAACTTTGAGGTGCTGACAAGCACCTCTGGATCCAGGCCAACCCAAAGTGGTGAGGATGTAGCCTGCCTAAGCTAACAAAAAGTCCAGTACCATCTGTGTATGGTCAAACCATGTGATTTTCAGGTAAAAAAAATGTATCCCACAAAACAGATTATTACTCCACTCCCTTCCTATGGATCTCCCTTTTTAAATCATTGTTCCACCATTTGTCCAAGAGAGCCATAAAATATAAGGAACAATGCAAGCGTAGGCATCTATAATCATACACGTTGCCATATCACACCCATTTCTAAGGTATTGTTTTCATTTGATTGCTTGTAGCCTATTGGAGTCAAGTGGAAACCTTATTTTCTGGGGCTCAAATAACAAAAATGTAATTCTTCTAGACATTAAATTTATTCTTTTCAGAAATTATTCTGCTTCTACCAATGCTAGATCTAAACCCAGAATTCATAGAATCATACAAGTAGGGTTGGAAGGGACCTTGTAGATCTTCAAGTCCGACCCCCTGCCTGGGCAGGAGAAAAAACTGGGCTCAAATGATTCCAGCCAGGTTGGCATCAAGCCTCCTCTTAAAGACCTCCAGGGTAGAAGCCATCACCACTTCCCTTGGAAGTTGGTTCCAGATCCTAGCCACCCTAACTGTGAAGTA
>NW_017728992.1:127091829-127096328 GCF_001723915.1 Gavialis gangeticus | reverse complement strand
GCCTGTGGCCAGGACCAGGTCCAACAGGGCATTTCCTCTGGTGGGACTGTGCACCTCCTGAATTAAGTGGAGGTCCTGTATCTCGGCCAGGAACCTCTGACCTGGCTGACTGTTCCTCCCAGCAGATGTCTGGGTAATTTAAATCACCCATGACAACTACATCCTTCACCTTAAGTGCCTCTGCAAGCTGGCCTGAAAATTCCAAGTCCAGCTCCTCGCCTTGGTTGAGGGGTCTGTAGTAGACCCCCACCGTTAGATCCCTTTCCCACGGCCCCCTTGTATCTTGACCCAGAGCACTTCAGCTTGCCCCTCCTCTGACCCCATTTTGCTGGCAGAGGATGTGTATTGCTCCTTGACATAGAACGCCACCCCCCCGCCGTTCCTTCCTTCTCTATCCAACCTGTAAAGCCTATAGCCCCTAATGCTAACTGCCCAGTCATGGGATGAATCCCACCACGTTTCTGTAAGCCCTATTATGTCTGGGTCTGAACTGGCTATTCTGAGGGCGAGTTCATCCTATTTATTCCCCATACTATGAGCATTTGTATATACTCATTTAAGGCCTTGCCTAGCTGCGTGTGCCACCCCACAATTTGAGAGACTGTTTGGACCCCTGTTACTTACTTGGGCACTCCTTGCATTTGTCACCTGTTTTGCTCAGGTGGTGTCTCCTCATCTTCCTGCGGCCCCCTCCCCCGGCAAGGCTAGTTTAAAGCTCGCTGTATGAGATCAGCCAACCTGGAAGAGAATACACGCTTGCCTTTAGGAATTAACATGTGGAGAACTCTATCCAAAGGAAAGGAAAATATAACCATTTATAAATTCCAGTTTTAGGCATAAATCAGGATATTTAGTCATTCTTGATTGAGATGGGAAGCCTTAAATAGAAAATTTTCCTATGCTATTCAGAATAAAAGAAATTAAGATGAGGGAAAGTAATCTTTTGGCCTATTGTTGTGGGCTGAAATGGAGAGAATTATAGGTGTTTTGCAATTCTTGAAGGTTGATGGGAAAGAAGATATTAAAATAATTTTCTCTCTATAGTAAGTGGAAAGAAAAATCACCCTAGATAAAGTAAGGGAATATGGAGGATGGGAAATGGAAAACGGAACAAATGAAAAGAAACTGAGAGATCCAGGTTGAGGCACCTTCTGCAGTCCCTCTCCCCATGTGGCCATAGCAGTAAGCAGCAGTGGCAGCAGGGTCCTAGCACCTGCCCATCCAACCATCTCCAGCCTGGGGTGGGTTGTTCTGGTCTGCAGCTGGAAAAGGTTGTTTACTCCTGGTGTATTCTGTTGCATTTCCTGGCATATGCAGTCAACCGTTGTGTCTGAAGAGTCAATTGTTGATGAGTAGCATAATGATGAGTGAGTGAGCAGGACATGCACACTGGGCATTGCCTAAGGAATGAGCATAGGTGCCTGACCATCCTGTCCTCTTCACCCTGCACCTTTCCTGAAGTGGCTCTTGCTCCAGCAGCGGCGAGGGCAGAGCAACAGCAGTAGTGCACAGTGCTGGAGCAGTGGCTAGAGGTTTATTGCTGCAGGGAGGAGATAGCAACTCTGGGGGTTTTTTTGCTGCTGAACATGTATCAATAGCAGGACATCTCCCTTCTCAACAGCAATAAATCATAGAATCATAGAATCAGTGAGTCGGAAGGGACCTAGACAGATCATCTAGTCCGACCCCCTGCCATGGGCAGAAAGGAGCACTGGGGGTGGGAGGGGTCATAAGACCCCAGCCAGGTGCCTATCCAGTCTCCTCTTGAAGATCTCCAGGGAAGGTGAGAGCACCACCTCTCTGGGAAGCCTATTTCAGGCTCTGGCCACCCTTACCGTGAAGTAGTTCTTCCTAATATCTAACCTAAACCTATCCTCCCTCAGCTTGTGGCCTTTGTTCCTGGTGACTCCAAGGGGGTCCCTGGTGAACAGACTTTCCCTGAGTCCCTGCTGCTGGCCCCTGATAAAGTTGCAGGCAGCCACAAGATCCCCCCTCAGTCTCTTCTTGTGGAGACTGAATAGATTCAGGTCCCTCAGCCTCTCCTCATAGGGCTGGCCATGGAAGCCCTCAACCATACGAGTGGCCTCCTCTGGACCCTCTTCAGGTTCTCCACATCCTTCTTGAAGTGCGGTGCCCAGAACTGGACACAGTACTCCAGCTGCGGCCTGACCAGCTAGCCAAATCTTTGGCTGCTGCTGCTGGCCATCAGCTAGGATGCAGTGCTGGTCTGTTCACCTGTTACTGGCTTCTGACTGTCCCGTACTTTATTTTTGTTTCCTTCTTCTTTTTTCTTTTAATTCATTTTAAGCTCTGAGTGAGCATGTGAAATATGTATTTGTTTGCCAGGTAGCAGAAGCAGATATTCAGGATAGCACACTAAACGGGATGAGATGAGGACTCATCCACATGATGCTATAACAGTTCTTTTCTGAGTCACTGATTCTGCAGTTCTCAAATGTGTTCCACTGATTACTGTGAAGAATTGGCTGTTTACATGGTGTTGGCTCTCTACCTTGATTCCACCTGCTGAACAAATCCCCCAAGTTAATTTTAAAAAGAAGCTCTTTGATATCCAGCACTCCACGGGCTGAGCATCTTTAGCTGCAAGCTCTGCCTTACTAGAGCCCCAATAGATGTTACATTTGTGTAATGGCCATTACACTACCATTATCAAAATAGATTCTTTGTATTGCAGTTTAGGATAAGCTGTGGAGGGAAAATGCTATACAAAACCATGTTCTTTTTCAGAATCAGCCAAAAGTGATGTGAAGAAACATTTAATAATGAGGACAGATTATAATCCTACGCATGCTTTATGGTTAGGGTGACTATAAGAAAATCTTGGACATCCAGGACACTAACTCTTGCCCCCATTCCTGAAGTCAGCCACAGTGCTGCAGGCAGTGGCAGAGGCTGGCAGGCAGGGGTGCAAGTACAGTCTGGCTTGGAGGCACAGCTGCCTGGCGTACCATGCTGTTCCGCCTACCTGCTGGACTGCTCCCTGTGCCCATGCAATTCTGGAACTCTCATTTTAATTTCCATTAATTGTCTGGGACCAGCTTTCAAAATCCAGGACTGCCTGGGCCAAACTGGGATGTATGGTCACTCTGTTTATGTTTGCATTAGTGGGGCCAATGGACAGTGAGGTATTGACATCATGGTGAGTTCTTGGTCCCATTGAAATTACATGAATTTTTGCATTGGCTTCTCAAGATTCAACTGCAGACAGAAAGCAACATACTCAGAAATTCCTTATTTTATTGGGTATTTCAGTGTTTCACCATTCTCTCCATGACCTGGTGGGTGAAGAAGACGGTGTGTAAGGTTTCTGCATTGCAGCCAGGCAACTGGGTCAGCAATATTTCAACTGAACCTCAGCTTGATGATCACTTTTAGGGTTGCTTTCAAGGAGTTCTTGGAGCACCGGGTGCTTGCTGAACAACAAATTGGCTTCAGTCTGTGAGTAGCTTTTACCTGTGTGACTTTCTTGGTGCCTGTTCCTGCATTCCTGGCTCTATACTCAGTCCCTGTACTGTGGAACCCCGGTTTGACTTCAGCTGGCTTCCTGACATCTGCTGCTGATAACCTTCTGGCTTGGCACATGAACCCTGATTTGACTTCAGCTTTCCCCCGATTACGGAAGCTGGAAATACCCCTGGCTCTAACTGCTAGGCCTTTGTTGGCCCTGACATGAGTCTAACTTGATTGCACAGTATTAGTCACTTTTTAGCCTATTTTTAGTGTTCAAGATTCCCCAACTTAAACAGATATTTTTTTCCCTGCAACTAGAACATGAAGACTGGATTATTTTATACTGAAGAAGTGGGGAAAGCAGGTTCTCAGGTTCACATTTTGAAACATCCAACAAAGTTTTTTTCCCCTCCTAATTGGAAGGAGCTGGCTAAGATATAAGAATTTTGCTTCATTGTGTGATACAAGTTGAAAATTGAACAAAATCACATTCTCTTCTCACGGTTCGTTTTGTCATACGTCTATTTTCCTGACTTGATAGATCACTGGGGTAACTGCGTTCTTCCTCTGTGGCAGGGGCATGGTCCTCATCCTTGGATCTCTCAAATGTATTTTAACAACACTTGTAGTGGCAGGACATTGACTGTAGCCTCATAATTCTGCTCAACTGGTGGCATGTTCTTGGTGTTTTTGGGATATGTTACTTGGAGTTGTGTAGCTGGGTTTGTGTAGTTTTAGGAATAGGTTAGACAAGCACTTTTATGAGATAGGTTGGATAGGGAAGATGCCATCTTGATCAGGGTCTTGACTAGATGACTTCTTGAGATCCCGTCCAGCCCTACTTTTCTGATTTTAGGATTCTATGACTCCTATGCAACATCTGTCTGGATCTAAGCAACATGTTAATTTACAGATGAATGCAGAGAGGAGGACAGGAACGTAAAAGCTACAGCCCCCCTATCCAAAGTTGAGTGTGTTCCTTGCCAAATTATGTTAAACTATCTTATAGCAAAACCTTATCTTTCTAA
>NW_017728992.1:127082412-127086829 GCF_001723915.1 Gavialis gangeticus | reverse complement strand
GATTCTATGACTCCTATGCAACATCTGTCTGGATCTAAGCAACATGTTAATTTACAGATGAATGCAGAGAGGAGGACAGGAACGTAAAAGCTACAGCCCCCCTATCCAAAGTTGAGTGTGTTCCTTGCCAAATTATGTTAAACTATCTTATAGCAAAACCTTATCTTTCTAATGCTGTGATTTTTGTTTTCTGGGTTGACTGGATATGCAGTTGATCAAAGATTGTGTTTAGATATGTTTCTTCCTTTGTTAGTGTAAGTAATTTCTATCTATTAAAGAATAAAAGTTAGATAACTGTTGAAGTTGAAACAAATCTTTGTCCACCTCATAACAATGCTTTTTGTACTAATAACTGTTGAATGACAGACCTGTTGGAAGACCTGTTCTCTAATGGTAAAGTTTATCTTGTATGAACCAAAGCTTTCCATATCAGTAAAAAACTGAGTCAAACATGTGGAATGGAATACATACTTTTTTAATTTGAATAAAATTCCTCCTCAGTTTTCACAGCGAGAACTGTACCATTTGCATTACTGAATTGCTTATAAAAATCAGTCCTGCATTTGAATTCCCTAGCATGGACCTCAGTATTTTTGCAAAATCCTAAGTCAAAAGGATTTCACACTGCAGGTAATAATCCATGTAGACCTAGACCTGAGTGTTCATTATAATATTACTGAACTTGTTGTCAGTATCTGGATTTAGTACCTAAATGCTGCTATTAGGTACAAAAACATATTCTACATTTTAAAATAATAAAGCAAATATGCTAACTTGTAGATAGTAGCTTAGCCATTTAAAATAATTATAGTTATAAAAAGTATTCATCAAACAGTTTGTATAAAACCAAAGGGATTCACAAACTGCTCACTTTGTTAACTTTTTGTTGTGTGATTAATTCTGTAAAACACAGGACATCATTTGTGTTCCGTCATTGGATTGGATGAAACTTTTGAGCTGGTAACCATCAAACAGTACACAATGCTGAAAAGAGGTTTTAAAATAATGGGTTCAAAGTATAACTAATTAAATCAGTGACAGTAATATCTCAATAAATGGCAGTTGGCCAAATGTCTTAAAAGACTATCTGCCAATTAATAGGATGAATTTGCCATGATTAAGCAGAGAAATATTTGTGAATTGTCCTAAGTAATATTTGACCATTACTAATTTATTTCTTTATAGATTCATAGCCCTAGACTGGAAGTCTTATGGCCTCAGGACTATTCATAATATTTAGGGCACAACTAGAATCAAGAAATGTGCAAAAACCCAAACATGAGAATTAAACAGACTCCCAAAGCTTTTAGCAAAGGTTTACCATAATGACATGGAAAAAAAACCAAAACGTGCTTTACTGGACTCAGCAGTGTGTTACTTTGACCCAGCTCCACACCGTCTATATAAATTGGGAACTTCAGCAGGGCTTTTTGGCACTTTTAGCTAAAGCTGAGTCAATCAGCTATTAGATAAAAGCACGAAAAAGCCCCACTAAAGTGCCCAATGTATACAGAAATTGGGAAAGTCAGGTCCAACTAAAGTGCTGCATCTTCTAGGCATGTGCTGGTCTTGGCATGGGAGCACACCAGGTTTAAAATAAAGCATTTTTTTCCACGTCTGCAAGTAGCAGAATGTTATTTAAGTTGAACCTATTCACCCACCTTTAAACACTGTGTCCTAAAGAAAACAGATGTGCAATGTAACAACTCTAAAATAACCTAACACTTTATATTTTTCAGACAGCCTAACAATTTCTCTTTGCTCTTAACATTAAAAAAGACTTTGTTCCCACACACATTAAAAAAAAAATACAAGTCTCCTGATTGAGCTATTAGAAGTCAGGAGCAATTCATAGAAACTTGAGAAAAATCTGTAGAGATTTTGTTTTACAAATTCTTCAGAACACTAATTTCACGTCCTGTTCTTTAAAATGTGTTCCCTTTTGTGACAATAATTATTGAGGATGTGAGTGAACCAAAGTTTGAATCATTTAAGACCTCTATATCCATAAATAATGCTCACCAGTGACTATTCCTAAGCTGCACATTTATGCAGTAATTCAAATAATGAAGTCTTGTTGTGTTTCAACAAAATAAACATTAAAGGAAACAGCTTGTACTATGTTGACATGATTAAGGAAGGTATTTAATGAAGACTAGACTTCCCTAGTCCAGTTAAGAGCTTACTATCCAAAGCTGTTGCAATAACAATGTTATTTCAGTAGATTTAGACTGTTCAAATTTCAGGGGATTTAAAGGGAGTTCAGTCCAACTATGACTTGTTTTTGTGCTAGCAGTGGAAATCCTACAAAATTAAGATGGAGGTCTCTATTCCAGGAATGTTGTTTGTTACTTTTAGGCCTTCTTGGAATGCAGGGCTTCTTCAGTAGCACTCATCTTGTGAATATTAGGCCTTTCAAGGTGTGTAAATGTTGGGATTATAATGTAAATATTGAATGACAGAGCAATGGAGACGTTAACGACATGGGCGACTGGTGCCACCTTAGTGTGTGTGTGTGGGGGGACATGTGCCCCCCCAGCAACCAGTCAGTGACTGAGGGGGGTGTCCCTCCATGGCCAATCTCACTGACTGGGGTGGAGACCAATCTCTATGGCTGATCATAGCGCTCCACTCCCTGGCTGGCGCTTGCAGGAGGGACACCAGAGCTCCCACCTGCCCGCCCTGCCCGTCGCCTAAGCAGTGAGCACAGCTGGTCAAGGGGTGCACCGGTGCTCTCAGTGGGTGCACATGCACCCCCATGCACCCCCTGTCACCACTGATTAGTGATATTGTAGGACTTGCCAATAAGCTACTTGCTGAGCATGTATGATCATATTTTGAACCACTATTAAATTCACTGAGAGTGGTTTTTTGATTTTCATAGAACTTGAATTGTGACTGGAGCTTAATTTATGGGTTAAGTCTGAGAAAATATCACTGCTCTTCCCATTTCCCTCCCTCTTCTTTACCCCATTTAAGCATTTTATGAAGTCTTGATTCCTGTCCTATATCAGTGCGGATTGAGCCCCAGCTGTTGTCCTCATCCTCCTATGTTACATTTTTTTCTTCCTTCCTCTTCCTGGGATGCTAGAAGGGATACAGAGGGTAAAAACACTGTCTTCCAGGCTTTCCAAAATGCTGGTAGCATACTTTCCTGTTTTTCTTTCATAGATTCATAGATGCTAGGGTGGGAAGGGACCTCAACAGATCATCGAGTCTGACCCCCTGCCTAGGTAAGAAAGAGTGCTGGGGTCAAATGACCCCAGCCAGATGCCTATCCGGCTTTCTCTTAAAGACCCCCGAGGAAGGGGAGAACACCACCTCCCTTGGAAGCCCATTCCAAATTTTGGCCACCCTTACCATGAAGAAGTTTATCCTGATATCCAGCCCTTGTTTCTGAGTACACTCCCTTTGTTACTGGGAGAGCATTTCCTAGGCAGACATGGTTATCAATGATATTTTAGCACACCCATCTTGCTTTTTCACTGGTATGGTCATAATTTCATCCTTCTTGGTGCTTTCTTTCTAGGTAGATCCTTTTCATCCCAGTTGTGCTTGTGGAGAGAAGGCTCCTGACCACTTCTTCCCACTGATACTGGATACTCTTCGTTTCATTTCTATTTGTGTGAGGGAGACATTCCAGTTGCTCTTAGTCTTTGTGCTGAATGACAAGTTTTAGCAGTCATCTGTCTGATATGCTGGTGTATTTTGAGTTGCTAGACAAAGAAAAGCATCAGACCCATGATGGGAAGCTGTCATTTCCCTGCAATATCCATTTTCAAAATTTGAACACATCAAAAAACATTAAATATTTTGCTTTCCCTTTAAATATCCCTATAACATTGTAAGCCTAGTGGAAGGAAGCACAACGACGTTTTAAGGTTTTTAGCACAAGTGCAGAGCCCTGCCAGGAGACTGAATCTCAGTGCATTGCCACAGAATATACTGTTTATGCAAGATGCACTGAGGCCATTGTACTCTGGATACCACTATAAACCAAGCAGCCAATGCACAGGGAGAAATATTGATGATCAAAACCAGTGGTTTTAAAACTTTGACCCCCTGGGCAACAGTGACCACTGCCTGCTAGAATTCACCATTCAGCGCAAGGTGGCAAAGGCAAGTAGTCAGGCGGTGGCCCTAGATTTTAGAAGGGCAAACTTCAACGAGCTAAGGAGGATAGTTGGAGAAGCGCTGAAGACTCAGAGGGGAGGGGAGCCGGGTGTCCAAGGGGAGTGGTCGCTCCTTAAGGAGACGATCCTCCAAGGCCAGAGGAAGGTAATCCCCAGGAGGGTCAAAGGGGGCAGGAGAGCATATAAGCCTCCATGGCTCACTAAAAACATCCGGGAATGTCTCCTTGCCAAAAAGGAGGCTTACTCCCAATGGAAAGGAGGGGTCATCACTAAGGAGGACTATT
>NW_017728992.1:127077521-127081727 GCF_001723915.1 Gavialis gangeticus | reverse complement strand
GGCGGAGGGAAGGTTTAAGTTGGACATCAGGAGGCGCTACTTCACGGTCAGGGCGGCTAGGGTCTGGAACCAGCTTCCAAGTGAGGTGGTGCAGGCTCCCACCCTGGGGGTTTTTAAGAGGAGGTTGGATGACCACCTTACTGGGGTTGTTTGACCCCAGTGCTCTTCCTGCCATGGCAGGGGGTCAGACTAGATGATCTGCTCAGGTCCCTTCCAACCCTAGAAACTATGAAACTATAAAACTGTTCCATAGAACTCTGGGGTTTTGTGATGGGTTACCAGAGTTAAGTACAGACAGCCAAAAAGCAGCCCTGGGGAGCTGAGGGGAATTTTCCCCTTCCCCCTTCCCAGCTGCTGATTGCTTCAGCTACTGCCACAGGAGGGAGGGAGAAGGACTCCTTGGGATTGGGTGCTTGCCCATGCAGCCCAGCATGGGGGCAGCAGAAAGCCTCTGTCTTGGGGGCCTTCCCCCCACCCTGGCCCAGGGCTCAGCCTCCGGCAGCCCCGGGGTGCTGAGGGTAATTCTTCCCCTCCTGAACCCCTAAGCTGCTTGCCTTAGCTGCTGTGAGTCTCAGGGATAGCACCGGACACCCTTAGAGAATGGAAGGAAATTCTTCCATGCCCCTGTAACTAGTTTTATCTCAGACTCACAGCAACTGAAACAAAACCAGCTGTGGAGGAGCAGAATTTCCCTCCACTCCCTGAAGCTGCTGGAGACTTGCAGGGGCTAAGACAAGTAGCTCTGGGGTTCAGGAGGAGAAGAGTTCCCTGGGGCTGCCCTGGACTGGGGGGACTCCTTCTCCCTCCATCCCATGGCAGCCACTGAAGCAATCAACGGTTGGGAAGGGGGAGGGGAGAGGGCAGCCAAAGGTCAAAAAGCCCCCACCACAAGGGCTTTCCTTCCTTCCACATGCTGTGTGGACCCTGGCTAGCTGGATCTGGTGGTCTGTTCCTTTGTCCCTTGTCCCATCCCTGTTGTCACTGTCGGCAGTCCCTCAGTGTCGAGGATGATGTCTGTCAGGCTTGATGGGTCCTCAGGTGACTGCGGAGCCCAATTCTGGATACACACATTCTTCAGCAATGGGGGCATGTTGCATGGGGGAGTGGGATTTGCAGCCCCAGGTTGGTCGCCTCCTCCCTCTGCCGCCGCCGTTCCTCCTCAGTATTGAATCGTTGGTTCTTGAAATGGTACGTGCCTTAGTCCCACATTGTGTGTGAGATACTGGATCTTCTGAGAGCACCTATCTAGATAACTTGTTCCCTGGGGCTCCAGGACTGAAATGGGCATACATCTAGTAGCAATGTTACTAGTGTCACAGTCTCATTTGAAAAGCATCAACTCGTACTTAAGAACAATACCTTAGTGCGAGGACACACCAGAATGTGCATTAACCTACATTTCAGTCAGGAGTTACTTGTCAAAATGTGCATGTTTTCCAGGTAGTCTTATTGTGGGTCATGCTGGAATAGTTGTGAAAGATGATTACCTTTTCCAGGTCTACCACACACAGCAATCTAGAAAGATACCCTCTCAAATACAGGTAAAAAAGTATATCTGCGTAAAGGGTAGCACACCTCAGCATACTCCCAGGAGTCAAATCTGAGTCATTCAATTCAACAGCATTTTGGGCACTCCTACTGAGTACTGGATCTCAGAGTTCCTTGAGATCTTAAGTCCACATTTTTTTTCAGAATGGACTTCAAAGAAAAACTAAAGGTAGGCCTAAGGTATGCATTGACTATGTGCTCTACCACTGTCAGTCAAGCCTATTGAAGATCACCTTCTGTGAGTGCCCTTTAAAAACTGGAAATTCAACACCCACAGTAGTTATACAGAAGATACTGTGGGAACTTTCCTATTCTGTGCATAGGGAATACTGCAGATAACACATTGCTGCACCACAGTACATATTATTAAACACCTTTTCTTTTAATAGCTCTCTGCCATAACAGTGCTAACTCCTACTTTCAGTGGAAACCTACTGCAGTGACAGTGAGAAAAAAAACATTAGCTGTGTGGGGAAATGTAAGGCTCTCTCTGAATATAGCTGCTGTCAAGATTGTAAGGTGTCCACCTTCAGTTCAGAATACATTTCAATGCAGTTGGGAATCTTTCTGCCTGATGAACCAGTCTGACTGCTGAGAACATAGACTGACTGACATCCTTTAAGGTTAATATGGAAACTTTGCTGCAAACCCTGATATTGTTTCTGACACTGATGGGGATGAGTGGCGTGAAATGTCAGTTCAAGATGAAAAGCTATTGGCGAAACAGAATCCACTGAACATGATTCCCATGATACCAGAACAGACCTTAGTAGCCTTGATTTTCTTGACTGGTAACTGAGGGGCTTGGCTTGGCTTCAATAATTTATTATTGTTAAAAAGTAATTGGAAAGATTATGACCTATATTACTAAGTACATTTTGTTGAGGGAATTTGACTCCTGATAGAAAGGAGCATGGTTTAATACTATCATATCATATTATGATGGCCAGTAGTATATATGTATACATGATATGTGTGAGTTTTTTCATACAAACTCCTTAAATGTGTGGAAATGTAACATATTGCCAAGCCATGCAATTAAATGACCATTTATCTTTTACTGCCTGGTCTACTCCCTTCCTGCTAACCAACTTCCTGGGAATTAATGTTCTGTGGGTAGTATTACTGTAATACTGTGGGTAGTATTAAATAAGAAAGTGGCTTTTTAAAATGTTAGTAGTTACAGGCGTTAGTCCTTTCCCCCCAAAAATAAAGTATTCCCCTTGAAAATTATACTCTCCCAAAATGGGTAAAATTGAACCTTGTACCAGTGATGGGTTTAAGGACTGGTAGTTTCTGAGCCTGTAGGGCTCTATACTAGTAACAAAAATAGAAATTTTGTTTCGCCATGAGATAATGTTTCTTTTTAGCCCTGGGACAGCCTGAGACTGTAGGTAATTAGAAAATGGTTTTTCCATAGAAAATGTATTTTCATTAGAGAAAAAAACCTTGATCAGGGGCTGAGGGGCTTTTTCTTTTCTTTTTCTTTTCTTTTTTGGATGAAAACATTTAAGCAGATTGGCTCCTGACTTTAAAAAATGAAGAAAGTAGACACCTTTTTAATGGAAAATTGTATTTCACCAGAAAAATTCACTACCCCAGAAAAAGTTTATTTAGAGAATTTTCAGCCAGCTCTCCCTGAGAACACTTCTAATTGTGACTCTTTTATCTGTAGGCAATATGTTTTAAATAATCTCACAGAAATGTTATGACTTCCTCTGAACAGTTGGACTTACAGCAACAAAAGCCCATGACTTGACACATAGATAGCTGTGAAAAGGAGTCCCATAAGATTTTTGAAAACTTGCAAATATTTGTAAGATGTCTCCGTGTAACACATATGGTTTATATAGGGCACATAGTAGAGTGGTGTAATAGCTTTATTAGTTCATGTTTGGAAGTTGACATGAATGGGGGTTTCTTCAGGTCATCTCAAAACAAATACTAATGTGATTTTTGTATTGCATTCTTATGTATTCTCTATGTCTCATGTATAAATGGAAATACTATTACAAATAATAAAGAGGGGTTTTCAAATGTTAATGAGACTTTATTTTCATCAACAGAAAATGAAAACACATTGGCTGTGTCCAGGTAAGCATGGACATTGGCTGCATCTAGATGAGCACACAACATGTGCTGCTGCTAGTTGTTCCCAGGGAATGCCTGTGCCACATGCCATATGGTTACCCTGGATGGGGTAGGGAAGACTTGGCCAGCAACTGTACTGGTCCCAGCAGGCTTACCTGGGGGCTGGGGGGCTGGGAAAGCTGCAGCCGCGGCACTCCTGCAGCTTGGAGTGTGGATCTGTCCGGCTAGGCTCTGGTTTTAGGTGGCATGCAAAGCCTCCATGTGTGCCACCTCTCTTTTTTTCTGCATGGATTTTTCCCCACTCTTCCCCCCACCTTTTTCCCCCTCCCCCCAATGCTGCAATGTGCAAGGTAGCAGCGCGATAAATCCCTGAATGAGCGGTGTGTGGTGCCACAGATGGGTCTGCAGTGCCACATACCACACAGTCGCACTCGTCTGGACACAGCAATTGGGTGCATCCACACGTCTGCTTAACTACACAGAAGACTAATTTGCTGCAGTGTAAAGCATCACAGTCTACATGTGCAATGCTATTAAACTGCAGCAAACTAATTTTAGTTGCTGTAA
>NW_017728992.1:127069660-127072521 GCF_001723915.1 Gavialis gangeticus | reverse complement strand
CAATTGGGTGCATCCACACGTCTGCTTATCTACACAGAAGACTAATTTGCTGCAGTGTAAAGCATCACAGTCTACATGTGCAATGCTATTAAACTGCAGCAAACTAATTTTAGTTGCTGTAAGATAGCACTGTCGGTGACAATACTATCTTACTGCAGTGAAAATAACTGCACCTAAATGCATGTGTAAACATTGACCAGGGCATACATTGTGCCTGGTCAGCCCAGGCTGCAGGGAACCAGACCCCTGCCTGCCACCTAGCTGCAGGGTTCACATGCTGGTGCACTCTCATGCCCTCACCAGCCCCTCCACTGCCCAATGCCACCTCCTGGAGCCTGGGGCTGACCCCCAGGGTCCCCTGCCAGCCTGGGTCTGTAACATCTGCATGTGTACCTGGTCCGCACCAGTTAAAGCATATACATTTATAAACTCCAGTACAAACTGTTTTTTAAAACCTATTAAGGGGGTAGAACTACTACAGTCCACCAGAAAACTACCACACACTTTTCCAGTGAGATAAAGATCCCACTTATAGGTTTGAGTTTCTAACTTGACATTAGTCAGAACTTGTGATTTCTAGTTATGGACCATGGTATATGTACTATACAGAGAAGCATGGAAGAAAAACTAGTTAACTTAAAATAGATGGTAGCTATTGCAAGGTGCTTAGAAGATGGGATACTGGAATAGTCTTCATGTGATAGTTAATGAACTTGGGGCAAGTGATGTGGCCAGAGTTATTTGAGAAATTCTGGATATTTCTGTAATCGCATGATTAATTGGAGCTCTTTAGAGACTGAGAAAGAAGGTGATACAAGTTTACAAAAGAAGCGGTAAGAAGAAAGCAAGCCAGGTGCTCCTGCTTACACTTCTCATAACAGCAAGACTAGAGGAACATTTAGAGAAACTGAAAGGCAACCAGTTTAACACTGATAAACAGAGACAGTTATATCTTACGTAAAGGAGCTGTGGACTCATTGCTACTGAGACTAAATATCAGTGATATTCTAACAAGGATTGTAATATCTAATGAATAATAAAAAATCCTTGTGCTTCAGGGCATAAGCCAATCACTAACTCATTCAGAGAGATGAGGAAATTTCCCACGTGGTAAATACCTTCTTTCTGGCATTGGCTGCTCTAAGAAACAGGATAAGTAGACTAGATGATGTTCAGTGTGGCCATTTCCTATGAATCCATATTTTTTAATGCATTTTATAATTCTTCACATTGTTGTCTGGGTACCTCCACTGCAGTAAGTCCAAATTTGGTTCATTTTAGCTTTAAAAATGTACCTAAATAGAAGCAGGAAACCTTATAAATAAATCCAAATATTAAATTAAAAGACAGCACTAATACTTAGGAAATCAGTTTCTTTCTTTGACTCCCCCCGAGTGATGGGTGAACATCCAGAGATGTTATGTTGAAAGGTGTTAACAGTTGTGCATGGAGGGCACATCAGAATCTAACACAGACCTTACTGGAGCCAGTGGGTGCCCCAAGTACTCTTTCAGGTTCTGCAGAGGGAGATCTTAAACTGAGGCAGGATTCAAGTCCCATCATGTTTAGAAAGACAGCTGTAGAGAGTGGGTGTTGTTATCCAAGGTAATTGGATGCATAGCAGGTCAGACTTGAGCTAAATAGACTGGATCAGTTCCTGAGGGTGTTGTTACAATTAGCATGTACTAAACACATTCCAAATGCAAGCGTCCCCATGTTAAAGCAGGAAAATTCATGCTATGTGTTGTCTGAGCATCTCAAAGTTAGGTTGCTTCCAGAAAGGGTTATCTCTGGGTCATGCTACCCAGCTCAAGTTGCAGTATGTCAATCTGGTCCAACAAGCAATTTGGGTCCTTCAGCTTCCCAGGATATGCTGCTTGCAGTCCCTCCACTCCCACTCTATGGGTGAGCTACCCACTCTCCTGAGCAGCACTGCCTTGGGGGTGGTACTGCCCTGGGGCAGGTGGGGCCCTGTGAGTACTGGGGCTGCTACAGTTAGGCCCCCCTGCAGCACAGCAGCCCCAACCTGAACAGGCAGAAAAATCTTTCCTCTCTCCCTCCCAGCAGCTCCATGCTATGGCTCCACACTCCTAGGGGAAGCCAGAGCTTGGAGCTGCTGAGAGAGACAAGTTTCATGATCCTGCCATGCAAACCTCTCTCCAAGGGGTTCCATGCTTTGGCTTCCCCTAGGACTGCACAACCACAGCTACAGGAGTGGATTTAACATAGAGAGAGAACAGAGCATGCTCCCCTCCTCCTGTTCCATATTCCCAACATACTATATCCCCTCTTCTTCCTCACCCCATCCCCCGGCTGGTGCTTACCTCCCCTGCTTGGCAGAATCCCCCTCTTTATGTTGCTTTTTCTTAGTCTCCCTGAAGGGTCCCCATAGCAGCCAAACACCTGTTTGCCTGATGCCTGGGCTGCTTTTCCAGCCAGGGGCAGAACTAGGGGAGTCTTGGGGGGGCTATAGCCACCACAAAATTCACCTTAGCTTCCCCATAGCCACCCCCCACCAGCTGCACCATTGTCCAAGGCCCCAGGCCAATGCTGCCCGCCCCATGCAGATGAGCCTGCTCCGCTCCCTCCCACAGAGGCACGGCTCTCCTGACCCCTGAGGCCCATGTCCTGACTTTGTATGTGCAGCCCCCCCACAATTTTCTGTCTAGCCCACCACAACCCTCCACTGGGAAAAAGCTGGCACTACACCTGAAATGAAAGTTTAAAATTATGTCTAAAGGCTCAAAAAACAAAATGTTAAGATATTGTTTTTGAAAACAATAATGATTTTGAAGACAATCCCTTAATTGCAGGGGTATGATTTTGAATGCTTAAGAGGTGCCGAGAGAAAAAGGATTGTG
>NW_017728992.1:127060018-127064660 GCF_001723915.1 Gavialis gangeticus | reverse complement strand
CCCCCCCAGCTCCGGCAGGTGTTTCTAATTGTCTGCTTGACCACAGCTGGGGGAGTTAATCATCAACCTTTCCCTGCTGCTGCCAAGGGAGGTGCGTGTCCCCACTATAATGGACCCTCATATTTTCCGTCAGTATTATGGAACTGAACCAGGTGACATTAAAAGCTGCATTAGATCCCATCAAGCCATAATCCTCATGAAACTTCCCTTTTAATCCTCAGCATCTGGAAAGACCTCAGTGAACAGAGTGGGCAAAATCTGGCCTCTGCAATATAAGATTCCTGATGCTCCCAGATGTGCTGAATTGGATTGCTCTTGGTTCCTAGCCACACCCTTGCTCACCAGCCCTCTATTGACAAGTCAGAGCTGTGCAGATCAGAGATACTTTTAAACTTTATCATGCAGCTGCTCAAAGCAGGTTCTAACTTGAATACTGCTTCACATTTCATTAGTTTTATCATGTGGTAATTGTATTATGTAACAACACCAAAGGTTGCAAATGCAAAGGGATTACGATATTGATTGTATTTATGGGTGTTGGAAATGAAAAGCTGTGAGAAAAGGTTATGAGCATGACCCTAAAAGGAAATGAAAAGGTGACCCTTTGGCACAGAACTCACTGGAGCCATACGGTTGTGAGTCTCAGAATGGAGCTGACCAGAGAATGACAATTCCAGTTTCAGCAGCTTTTGAGGTTTTGAAATTTTGTTTTCATTCTCACTTGGAATAAGCATTTCTTCTGTAGAAATTGCACTGGCATCAGTGTCCAGTTGTGGACTGAAACCTACATTTAAGGATTGAATGTGCACATGTGTATATGGGCGCCAATGTCTGTGAAAGTCTCTCCCTTTCCCTCTTGGGAAAACCATCAAAAATAGGATTTCCCCCCCAAAATGTTCTGCCTTTGAAGGAGTATATTTCATTTTGATGAAAATGTTCTGACCTTTTGTTGCCTATTGTTAGGCAAGGATGTTTTGGGGAAATTGCTGAATGGACTAGATACAATTAAGCAGATACCTGACTTGTTTTCTTTACCATGAGAAATAGAGAATGCAACCCTGTAAGGCTCTGAATATTGTTTAACTGCTCAAATCAGTACGGGCAACAATATGTTAAGCTTCTTTGTGCACATATGTATGCAATATAAAAGATAATTTGAACTAAGCAAGAATGAAAAGTGATGTAGTTCAATCAAAAGAAGAAAGAAGTATGGCATTATCATTTCAGTATTCTTCTTCTTTTCATGTTCTTGTCATAAACTAGACTTTTTCCCCAGAATTGTGCACCAACAATGGCTCTTCCTGTTGATGCAGTGAGGTCCTCCTTTGTACAGGTCTTACCAAGCAGTTGGCAAATGAGCAGGTGCTCCATGGTTTGTACTTCACCATATTCACATGTATGTGTATCATTAGAGTAGTTCCATTTGATCATGTTTGGTTTTGAACTTCCTGTTTGCATGCACAGGTGGTTCAGGTGTCATCATGTTGAGCAATCTGTGTCAGCCCCTCTGGGAAAGTCCTTCTGTTACCTGTCAGCTCTGTGTTCTTGAGGGAATACTGGCACCCATCTTGCTGGACTTACAAAGGACTTTTTCTCCCCCCACTGCTCCCACTCACACACCCACCCCTCATCTAACTAGAACTAAGCAGAAGAAAAGTTTAATAGGCATCTTGGGCTGTGTATTCCCTGGTCCCAGTATGGGAGGCTTATTTAAATTTGATTCACTAAAACTCAGTTGCCATGTAAGGGAATGCTGAGGAAAGAGACCAAGTCAGAGGGGTATGGGTGACATTTGAACAATGGTTAAGAGTGCATCACAATATCCAGCCCATTGGAGCCCTGACCACAAATGCTATCATACTTTTCCCGGGATGACTGGTGGAAGTCCTCCGCACAAAGTTTATGAACACTCCAAGTAATCCCCTTAAATATGGTCCACGTACCCTTAGGATTTCCTGTTTTAGAAAACAGACCAAATCAAGGCACGAGTAAAAGACTACAGTAATATCTGAAAGTCATGCTATGATAAGGCTTATTCACAACTGGTAAAGTACAAAACACTGATGCTGACTTCACAGTGCAATTATAGTTAGGCCACCTGAGAAGAAATAATGTGGTATCCCTTCCAGTTTATTTTTTATATTCATAATAATTTCAAGCCAGCATCTACATGTCTGGTTACTCCTTAAAACTTTGTTTTTCCTGGTTGTTAATCAGTTTCTTGAGATGTTCCAAACCAGATAAACCCTTGTCACTGAAAAAGGTAATTAGTTTAAATTGAAACTGTTTATATAACAGGTTTTTCCCTATCAATTATGGCTCAGGACCCTCTTGATTTACACAATTAAAAGAATGCTTTGAAGAGGCTGGACTAAGGGTATAAGAAAGCTGTAAAGCAACAAACTGTGCTTCAAGAGGCAGAAATCTCTCTGACACCATTCGCTGTTGTTCTCAAGAAGCTGGGATAAATAGATCGTCTCTTTTTGTTGCCCATTTAACCTTCAGTGGTTGTGCTAGGAACTTTGCCTGTCAACAAAACATCCAAGTGCCTTGGAACGGTGAGTTCCCAGCTCGCACTCTCTTCCTCTCTCTCTTTTTCTCTCTAGGCATAGCTTTCTGAACCTGAATTTTATTAGTTAAGCTTGAGCTAGGTTTCCCCAAAAAGTCAACTGAACCAGGGTAATATTGTAATTGTTTTTGTTTGTTTTTCCTTGCATGGCTATCATTACTACTACCATCGTAAATGTCATATATTTAGCAATAAACAACTTTTACAGTCAAACTGGTAGTAACCAGGTGTATTTTTCCTTCTCTACTTCCTCTTCCCTACTTGCTCTGCAGCAATGCTTCTTTTACCTAAGCCAAAGATCCCTGTAAAGTCTAAAAATACTGTGGGGTTCACTTATCAAGAGGCTACCACTACTAGGACAGTTAATGCAAAAGATTGGGACATGCTGAGTTTGAGACACATAAGGGGATCAGCTTGTACAGGCTGATTGGCCCAGTTTGGCCCAGACGTGCCCTAATGAACTGAATGCTGGCCCATGAGAGTGTCATCTGGACACCCAGATGGATTCAGAGGTATTCTGTTCATCTGTGTGCTTGTGTCCAAGGTTCCCTCTAAGCTGCGTGCATGCACAGCCACGCACAATAAAAAGTCTTGCCGCACAGTAACTTTTTAATGTGACGCACCTGTCCAGAGAGGAGCTGGGCTGTGGCTTCCTGTAAACTTTGGGTATGGAGCATGATGGAGGCACTGGGGCTGGCATGGGACACTTACCAGCAGTAAGCTCCTCACCCCTCTGCTCCACTCCTCACTCCTCATGTAGGGCAAACAGCAGCTCCTCCCCAAGGCGAGGTGGGGGTGGGGACGGGGGCTGGGGCTGGGGCAGAGCTAGGCACCGCGTGGGCTCTGCCAGCTCTGGGGAACTGCTCTGCCGCCATGCCATGTGCCTTCTCGCTCTCTGAGGCGAGGCAGGGGTGGGTAAGGGGGCTGCGGCTGGGGCAGAGCCGGGCACTGCTCCAAAACCCTCCACTTGTCTGCTTCACAGAGAAGGTTAACAAAGTTAAATTGTGTGTTGAAAGAACTTGGAGATGTTTTCTTGGAAGGCACTAGAGAACTGCAAAGAATTTTTAAGGTCCGCAGCTGTTGCTTCTGAACTAAGTACATTGAGCTCGAATGGAACAAGATTAATTACTGAACAGTTGTGTAGGAGCATAGATATATCCATTATACTTTACAGGTAAAAAAGGCAGACTGTGAGCTATGAAGGGTGCAAATGAACTTAAGTTAGACCTATCCCAATTTTTTCTAGAGGTTGATATATTTATAGTTTGCAGAAGCAAGTCAGTCAAGAGGGCAGGTACGAGTAAGCATCAGAGAGCCATTGGAAACAAATTAATTTTGAAGAGGGATTTGAAATTAGATAGAGAGACTGCATATCATGCAGGACTGGGAAGAACATTCCAGGAAGAGGTGCAGAGGACCTCTGTTATACTATGTTATAGTGTGGGGCAGACTGAAGCAGCGTGTGCCAAAAGGGGGAGGCAGGACCAATTCGGGAACAGACCGAAGCAAATCGCTGCTCATGGATCACTACACACTGCTTGTGTCTGACTGCATTTTATTGTTGCCCTGATGAACTGATTCCTGGCATATGAGGGTGTCAGCCTGTACATGCTGATCAACCTGGCCGGGTCAGACGTGTCACATTAATCTGTGTGTTCGTGTATGTATTTGACTGATTTGGTGGCTGGAGGAACCCAGCCCTGTTGAAACTGAGTCCTGCAAGATAGCTCCATTGGGGGTGAGGACCTGCAGAAGGGAGAGATACAGCGCCATATAGAAACACAAGTAACACAAGCAGCACAGAACTACAGAGCACAGAACAAAAGCAGCACAGAATTATAGAGACCCCAGAAACATATCCCTAATAAATGAGCACACCCCGAAGTGACAGGTAAATTTGGTAACACTCCTGGGGTTCCAGGTCTAATTCAGGGCATCTGATTGTGTATAATATTTCTTTCCATAACCTCAGTTGTACCCTGTCAGCCATCATGTCCAAGAACACAACACTAGTCACAAAACTCTTTTGCACTATATTTGCTATGATCTTTCTTTTACCTCAAGGGTGCAGAA
>NW_017728992.1:127044615-127055018 GCF_001723915.1 Gavialis gangeticus | reverse complement strand
GATTCAGAGGTATTCTGTTCATCTGTGTGCTTGTGTCCAAGGTTCCCTCTAAGCTGCGTGCATGCACAGCCACGCACAATAAAAAGTCTTGCCGCACAGTAACTTTTTAATGTGACGCACCTGTCCAGAGAGGAGCTGGGCTGTGGCTTCCTGTAAACTTTGGGTATGGAGCATGATGGAGGCACTGGGGCTGGCATGGGACACTTACCAGCAGTAAGCTCCTCACCCCTCTGCTCCACTCCTCACTCCTCATGTAGGGCAAACAGCAGCTCCTCCCCAAGGCGAGGTGGGGGTGGGGACGGGGGCTGGGGCTGGGGCAGAGCTAGGCACCGCGTGGGCTCTGCCAGCTCTGGGGAACTGCTCTGCCGCCATGCCATGTGCCTTCTCGCTCTCTGAGGCGAGGCAGGGGTGGGTAAGGGGGCTGCGGCTGGGGCAGAGCCGGGCACTGCTCCAAAACCCTCCACTTGTCTGCTTCACAGAGAAGGTTAACAAAGTTAAATTGTGTGTTGAAAGAACTTGGAGATGTTTTCTTGGAAGGCACTAGAGAACTGCAAAGAATTTTTAAGGTCCGCAGCTGTTGCTTCTGAACTAAGTACATTGAGCTCGAATGGAACAAGATTAATTACTGAACAGTTGTGTAGGAGCATAGATATATCCATTATACTTTACAGGTAAAAAAGGCAGACTGTGAGCTATGAAGGGTGCAAATGAACTTAAGTTAGACCTATCCCAATTTTTTCTAGAGGTTGATATATTTATAGTTTGCAGAAGCAAGTCAGTCAAGAGGGCAGGTACGAGTAAGCATCAGAGAGCCATTGGAAACAAATTAATTTTGAAGAGGGATTTGAAATTAGATAGAGAGACTGCATATCATGCAGGACTGGGAAGAACATTCCAGGAAGAGGTGCAGAGGACCTCTGTTATACTATGTTATAGTGTGGGGCAGACTGAAGCAGCGTGTGCCAAAAGGGGGAGGCAGGACCAATTCGGGAACAGACCGAAGCAAATCGCTGCTCATGGATCACTACACACTGCTTGTGTCTGACTGCATTTTATTGTTGCCCTGATGAACTGATTCCTGGCATATGAGGGTGTCAGCCTGTACATGCTGATCAACCTGGCCGGGTCAGACGTGTCACATTAATCTGTGTGTTCGTGTATGTATTTGACTGATTTGGTGGCTGGAGGAACCCAGCCCTGTTGAAACTGAGTCCTGCAAGATAGCTCCATTGGGGGTGAGGACCTGCAGAAGGGAGAGATACAGCGCCATATAGAAACACAAGTAACACAAGCAGCACAGAACTACAGAGCACAGAACAAAAGCAGCACAGAATTATAGAGACCCCAGAAACATATCCCTAATAAATGAGCACACCCCGAAGTGACAGGTAAATTTGGTAACACTCCTGGGGTTCCAGGTCTAATTCAGGGCATCTGATTGTGTATAATATTTCTTTCCATAACCTCAGTTGTACCCTGTCAGCCATCATGTCCAAGAACACAACACTAGTCACAAAACTCTTTTGCACTATATTTGCTATGATCTTTCTTTTACCTCAAGGGTGCAGAACTGAATATATACCAGGTCTTGCTCCCATGCTAGCAACCAAATGCAAAAATTACAAGAAAATCTTTCAGAGATCCTTTTTCAGAAGACACTCTTACAGCAGGAACAGCTCTAACTAACAAGCTCTGAGAAGAAAGGTGATGGAAATGGAAAGAGTTGATTGAAGGAATAAATATGACCCACACCTAGTAGGCAAGCATGGTCAACCGTTCACAAACTGAGTAACAGCCCAAAGAAAGTACAGCAACACCACAACATCACAGCCAACCAGATGGCTCACCAGCTTCTACTCAACAATACAGTTCCAAATAAACATCCTAAAATACAGATTAGATAGCAAACTAATCTGGCAGAAAATCATTTAGCATGCCATATGCAATGGGTGAACTTAATGCTGCAATAAGTCACATGAAGAATGGCAAAGCAGCTGGACTTGATGATGTATGCATGGAGCAGATTAAGCACTTTGGTCCTGCAAGCAAGTTACGGGCATTATGCCTTTTTAACAATTGTTCATCAACCCTTACAATAACTAAACTATGATCACAAGCCCATGTAATAGCTGTATTAAAGCCAGGGAAGGATGCCTCTGACCCGGAGAACTTCAGACCACTGTCCCCTTTATAAACTTTATGAACACTTTATTCTCAATCACTTCTCACCTCATATTGAACAATATTTAATACCAAAACAAGCCAGATTCAGACCAGGTAAGTCCTGCACTGGCCAAATATTAAACACCACCCAGCATATAGAAGGATGGATTCAAGGAAGGGATGATTTCAGTGTAAGTCATTGTGCTATGTTAATATATTCATTGTCACATATCTGCTGGTGCCTCTAAGAGAAAGAGGAAAAAGTGAATGTCCTACAATATTTTTGGACTTTCTTGTACATAAACTCAAGTGGCAAATATGACTTCCTGTGTTGGGACTTCTTGAATCTTCCTTGTAATGAATGCCATGTATAGCATTTCATTTCTCTCTCATGCATCTGGCTCTTCAAATCTAGAAGACATTTACATTACTCCAAAAGCTACATTCAGACATAACTTTTTCCCACCCACCTTGCTGTTTTATGCTTAGTATCTTTGCCTTGGTTCTTGGTGCCCTTTCAGTAGAAAAAGCTAGTGGAATTTGAAGGCTCCTAGGCACTCGGTGGATTGAATTAGATCTCTGAATTTTCTTGCTAATAGATTAAGTTTCCCTGCAGACCCAAAGGTAGATGATATTGTGCCCTTCAGATTTTCTATTGGACATACTTAAAAGTCTATCTGAATTTTCTTGGTAATATTTTTCTTTTGTTATTTTCTATGAATTATTCATTTTTTTTTAAGTGGTGAGTTATCTTTAAGTTTTTGTGTATGAGAAAAGGCTTTAAAGCAAGGAGGAAGAACTTGCCTTGTGGGTCATCATTTCTTGGACTTCCAAATGTTGCACTTATGACACACAAGATAAGGCTATAACATCACTGTAAAAAGTATAATTATATGGATCACTCATGGGCTGGGTCCTCTCCAAGAGAGAAAAACATGCAGAAAATCCCAAACTTGAAGAGTTCATGATCAAATTAAAATAATCTTGATTTAACTAGGTCTGACATAATTGGATTAAAATGCCTGGATTTCATACATCTGTTCAACTTTGTTTCCAGCTAATTGAAGTCTTTCTCTTCCTCCTCCCCCTTTTCTCCCCCCTGCACACTCTTATTCCTATTATGGTGATCAAAATTGCTTTAAATTTAATTTGAGTAAATTTCTACAGTGACAGTTTTTTTAAAAATGACAATTTATTGAATGGCAGTCTTTCCAGGTGTATGTTGTCATTACTCTATCCTCAGATTTAAAACACTGCAGTACCCCATTGCTACCACTAAGTGTCAGACACTGAATAATCTTTTGACATGTGTGTGTGTTCAGCCTTTTCACTTTTCCCTTTTGCAGAGTGCTCCAAAGAAAAGTTAAAGCTGGTACAAAACGAACTTCCATAACTTTATCTGTGCAGCAGTTTAGAAAATCCTAACAGATAATTTCCAACAGTAAGACTGAGGGGCAACAAATTTGAACCTGATTAAAAGAATTCTCTTCTCCCATCACAACTACCATGGGGACAGGAAATAAGTCAGTCCTCTGGCTGCACATTGAATAAGTGCACATAGAATACTCAGTAACTACTTGTACATAAATATCATCCATTCTGTGCAATGAATGAGGCTGTGAAAAAAGCAGTATAAAATTGTTTAACAGTATCATGCCATTCAATGCTATTTTTAACACACCCAATGGGGCCAAATTAAAGTTGCATGGTAAACTTTCATTTACCATCTGGTAACTGTTGAATATTTGGAATTTGCAACCTTAATATTCTTTTAACATGATTTCTTTTTATGTAATTGGATAATGGGAAGATGATCTCTTGTGTCAGAAGAATCTGAAGCATTATGAATTGATCTGATGTACAGTGAGCACAAATTCTTCTGACTAAGCTCTCTTTCGCAGAAGTCTCTCTGCCTTTCTTTTTTTTTTCCCTTATCCATCAAACACCAGACTAGACTGTCTTGGGTGCACAAGCTGTTCAGTTTTAGCCTTGTTTATGCAGAGCTTTCATCACATTTTGGCTCATTGTAAATCTAATCACTTAAAAAAATAAAAATAAAAAAAACTGTCCACAAAAGCACCCTATCTCCTAAGTACAATAGGTGAAATTCCATTGTGGTAGTCTAATGACATGAGTCTAGGATGTTGTCCCTGTGGTACCAAAGTTCCTGTTTGGTCTACCAGGATGTCAGACCTCAAGATAAAAAAAGGAGAGAGGTTGATACAAACTAAGTTAAGAGGTTCTTCCTTTGCTTCCAGTGCCAACTACATGGCATGTAAGTTCCCAGGATAGTGCTAGGCCTTCTAGCACCCTTGCTCATCTGCAGAAAACATGTGAACCTCCCACACTCTGGTGGTCTTCTAAAATCATGTGCATGTAAAAAGGATCCTTAGTTACCCCAAGATTCACTCTAATAACTCAATAGAGGTACAACTGTAACTTATTTCATTGGTTGCAGACACAGGCAAGGGGCTCTCCACTTGCTTTGGCAAACCAAATTCAGTAGTGGCCAATAGGACTGCAATAGTCTTTGTATTTACTCACTAATCTGAGAAATATTTAGTACTGTGCATGTGTCAAAGACTTAGAGCCTCATCCAATGCCCCATTTAAATCCATTCACTTCAATGTGTTTCACTACAGGAGCTACACTTTGGAAAGGACAGTTCCGGTCACCTTCTGGAAGGTGGCATGTTTATGTCAATGGAGATGGAAATCCTCTTCCCATTTTTGAATGGTGGACGTGGTTTGAGGTTCTGCTGCTTTTAGTAAAATGGTCTGGTTCTGTCTGAATTGAGGCAAGCTGCCCATCAGACAGAGGCAAAAAACTGACTACAATTTGCATCAATTCAAATGCAAATGCAGGAATCTCTGGGTAATGTTCCATAGCTTGTGTCAGACTAGATGATCCAAGGGGTCCCTCTACAGCTGTGAGAAATACTGGGTGGCAACAACAAAATAGCAATATTTATCTTAATTTGTAAGCAGGAAAGAATGCTATTTTCGAATCAAAGCATCATAGAAAATTAGGGTTGGAAGGGACCTCAGGAGGTCATCTAGTCCAACTCCCTGCTCAAAGCTGGACCATCCCCAACTAAATCATTCTGGACAAGGCTTTGTCTATCCAGGTCTTAGAAACCTCCAAGGATGGAGACGCCACAACCTTTCTGGGTAGCCTGTTCCAGTGCTTTACTACCCTTCTAATGAGAGAGTTTTTTCTAATATCAAACCTAAACTTCCTTTGCTGCAACTTGAGACAGTTGTTCCTTGTTCTGTCATCTGCCACCACTGAGAACAGTCTAGCTCCATCCTCTTTGGAGCTCCCCTTCATGTAACTGAAGGCTGCTGTTAAGTCCCCCCTCCCCTCTCAGTCTTCTTTTCTCCAGACTAAATAAGCCCAGTTCCCTCAGCCTCTCATCATAAGTCACGTACCCCAAATCCCAACCATTTTGTTGCCCTCTGTTAGACTCTCTCCAACTTGTCCACATACTTTCTGTAGTGAGGGGCCCAAAACTGGACACAGTACTCCAGCTGTGACCTTATCAATGCTCCATAGAAGCGAAGAATCACTTCCCTCAGTCTGCTGGCAGCAGTCCTACTAATGCAGCCCAGTATGATGCTAGCCTTCTTGGCAACAAAGGCAGACTGTTGAGGTTTCTTTTGGTCCAGTCCTCCAATTTGTTGAGGGCTCTCTGAATCCTAGCTCTTCCCTCCAGCATACCTACTACTCCTCCCAGCTTGGTGTTATCTGCAAACCTACGGAGGGCACACACCATCCTATCTTCCAGTCGTTGATGAAGATATTGAGCAAAACTGGCCCTAAGACTGACCCCGGTGCACTTCACTTGATACCACCTTCCAACTAGACATTTAGCTATTGATTGCTACCCTTCAAGCCTGATGATCCAGTCAGTTTTCTATCCACCTTACAGTCCATTCATCCAACCCATACTTCCTTAGCTTGTTTGTGAGAACATTGTGGGAGACCATATCAAAAGCCTTGCTTAAGTCAAAGTATATCACATCCACTGCTCTCCCCACATCCACAGCACTAGTCATCTCATCCTAAAAGACAATCAGGTTTGTCATGCATGACTTGCCCTCGGTAAATCCATGCTAACTGTTCCTGATCACCTTCTTCTCCTTCAAGGTTGACAAGATGTCATAGAAATCTAATGAAAAAGTAACAATAAAAGGACACTCAAGGCAGTTTACAATAAGACCCCACACCCAAAATATGAAACAACAACAGATTCCCCCAATGACACCCCAGAACACCCAATAACACACTGGCATCTTCTGGTTTTAGATCATAAAGAAGTATAAAAGCTTCAATCAAGCCCAATAATAACATTGTACTTGTTATAATGAATGCTATTAAATAGCATTATCCCTGTTTTATATATAGGGAAACAGATGCACAGAATCAACCGACTTTCTTTAGACTTTCTTTCATAATGAATTAGTGGCAGAAAAAAAAATGCAGCAGTCCTGCCTTCTGTCTCTACTCTTGCCCCCAAGACCATACACCTATGAATGAACGAAAAGGCAGGAACAAGTGAGGTGGTATGTGTGTTCATCAGAGGCACACAGTGCTTCTTGTGTTGGGTGGTTGGCTAGCGATACAGCAAGGACTTCACTGAGCTGCAGCACAATATAGCAGTTGATGAAACATTTCAAATCAACTCATCAGAAGAAATCTAAGGATAAATCTTGCTTTCCTTCCCTCTCTGACCTTGCCAGCAAGGACAGGTTGGTGAGGTTGGCAAGAGGAGAGAGAGAAATTTCCCAGGAGACAGGACAAAGACAGTGAAGCCAAGAAGAGAAGCCATATGAAAAGCCTGCTCCCTTGATTGTGAGAATATTGTAGGGACCTTTCCCTGCACTGACAGGAAGCAAATTAAGGGGGAGATCAGAGAAGCTGAGCCCCCCCATAAGAGACAAGGGGGTAGGGGCCCCCAATATGATTGCTCCTTCATTGGGGTGGACTTTTTGATCAATGCACCTGTTTAATTTTTTTTGCAGACCTCCCTTCCCCACCAAGAATCAAAGTGTAATCTGGACCCTGTGCACTGATGACATACAAAGGTAAGAGGGGATAGCAGGGGATATTCAGTTTACTGGGGAATGGATCTTGTCAGTCAGAATGACAGTAATTACTCTGAAGTTGGTGAGTTTCCTTGGGGAAGGATCTTGTAATTTATACCTGCTGCATAATCAGGGTCTGATTTTGAAAGCAAGGTGCACAGAGATATGTCTCAGAATTGCCCATAGTCTAGTGGTTAAACCAGTGGTTCTCAATCTTTTTAGTTTCAAGGCACCCCTCCATAGCCTTTGCTTGTTGAGAGGCACCCCATTTCAAAAACTAATTTATTACAGTGCTTACCTCCTTGCAGAGAAGCCAGGTAATTTTGGGGGCCTTCATTGCTGAATTCTAATTATGTAATATTAAATAGGCATCATTACTCTTAGATATGGAAAAATATATAGAAGGTGGTTTTCAAATGAACCCATTGGTTTTAACTTAGTGAAAGCTATGCCTTTAATTGTATTGAAATTTTTATACGTATCTGTTGTTTACATGCTCCTGTATTGTTTTTCAGATAACAATTATCATGTTAAATAATAGATATTCATCCTGAATCCTTCTTTAATTTTTGCACATATTACACAATAACAGTGATGCAATAGTGGTCTTCAGTCTGTGTGTGTGCATTTGTGTATGTGTATGTATGTGCCTATGTGTGTGTATGTGTATACATGCATATATATATATACACACACACACGTACACACACACGCATAGACACATACACGCACACAAATGCACACACACAGACTGAAGACCACTACTGCAACACTGTAATTGTGTAACACACACACACACACACACACACACACACACACACACACACACACACACTCTGTTTTGTATTTTAATAAGAGTTTAGTCCCCTTGTTTTTCTCTGGACTCATACCCTTACTCAAGATGAATAGTAATTTATTCCACAAATAATCGTATTAAATACTGACGGGATTATTTTGACATAAATTACTGCTCATCTTAAATTAATGATGTCTTGACCAGGTCAGCTAAAACTAAGGAGAGACTTTCTGGGCAGTGAAAAGGTATTCAGAATAAGTGAGAGTGGCAGGTTTTGATCATTAGTCAAAACTTGTGTACTATCCATTTTCTTTCCAACCAGCAAAACAGCCTTAGGTACAATCCAGAGAATGAGTCAATTAATTATGAAACTGGCTTAGCTGTGAAGTTAGGTGGCCTATAGATGTCAGCAAACTTTTTCTGTCACACACAGTACCACAGGTTAAGTATTTACAGGGTGCTTTTCAAACTCAGAAGTAGCTGAATGATGTGCAAACTTTATCCGAAAAACAAACCTTTGGACACAGACACAGGATGCAAAATTTCAGTGTGAAGAGTGGAAGTTTGAGAGATCACAGCAAAAACAAGGTAGAATGGAAAAATGAGTGGAAGTACAGTTATAATGACAGTGCTTCCTATCATTGGATTATGTTATATATGACACATTAACTTGTGTTTCCTGGTGCAAAATTAAATAAGTATTTTGAAAGAGTGAAGGCCAGATTCAGAAATGATTTAAGCACCTAATGTGGAATTTAGGTGCCTAAATCGGAAAAAAGTCTTGCCCAGCTAGTGCTGCATATAGAATAACTATATATGCCCCATCAAGAAATGCAATGGTGAGGACACTCCAGGGGAACCCCAAGCAGCTGCTCTCTAGTTAAGTCCTCAAGAGGAAAGCTGAGGGTAAAGGGATGACCCCAGACTAACCTCTTTGCTGAACCTCTTTGCTTCAGGTTTGGAGCCTGAAAAAGGGAGTGGTTGGGAAGCACCCCTCCTGAGACATGCTGCTGCTGCAATTAAGATTTGTTCTGAAGTTCCCCAGGTACCTGAAATTACACCTCTGTGCACGATCAGAACTGCCTCAGTCTGAATAAATCTGAGGAGGTAGACATCTAGCTTACACCTAACATCAGTCAGAATCCGGGAACTAGGCAGTTTCTTGCCTAAAACCCCTGAGAGGCAGAAGAATAGGTGTTCTCAGAACATGCCTAATATACACTGACAGGATTGGGCTCTTTGGGGAATGAGGTTCAGGCTGCCTCCTGCCTTTAAAATATTTCTGGAAGAAAAGGAAGAGTAAAGAGTGGTGGTTGGGTATGGTACTCAGATCTCCTTTCTTTTATAGGGGAACTCTAAATTGCTGGAACTGGAAGATCTGGAATATTTCCATCTCCCAGAAGAATACCTTAGCCCCAGCTACAGTGACTTCTGGCCCAATAATACAGCTTCAGCAGGAGAGTTTGAGTGTACTCCCACTTAGAATACCCTCTGCCCTGGTGATCAGAGCACTCTTCTTGGAAGTGGAGTATTTTAGGTATGAATCCCCTTTGCCTGAGGAAGTCCCTTGTGCTTTAACCACTAGGATAGTATGCAAGAGATTGGTGCTAGCATCTCTACTAGGCAGTTAAGCACCTCCCTCAGAGGAGGACAAGACACTTTGGATTCAGAGAGCATTCTAATATGCACTCATGAGTCAGGTGCCTAAGCCTACGTCAGGTTTCTACATGTTGTGGATCACCTCTTGGAGAAGCCTCTATCTTCATCATTCACTATATAGTGGTCCTGGGTCCTAACTCCATCTGTTTCCATTCCCCATCTCAGTCCACAAGCATGTTCTAAACCTGAAATACATTGGCTCATAATACACATGCCCACCCTTGAGCTGTCTGTGTCCAGAGGGCCTGAGAAACCTCAATGGTATGTGAGTGGAATAACAGAGACATGGTGGGATAGCTCACATGACTGGAGCACTGTCATGGATGGGTATAAACTGTTCAGGAAGGACAGGCAGGGGAAGAGGAGGGGGAGTTGCACTTTATGTTAAAGAGCTGTATCTTTGCTCAGAGCTTCAGTATGGAAATGGAGATAGGCCTGTTGAAAGTCTCTGGGTTAAGGTTAGAGGGGAGAGCAACAAAAGTTGACGACAATGTGATCAAGAAAGCTAACCACACTTTATTATGCATTAACAGGTGCATCACTAACAGATTTAAGGAGGCGATACTTCCCTCTATGTGGCATTGGTCAGGCTACAACTGGAGTACTGTGTCCAGTTTTGGGCACTGCACTTCAAGAGGGATGTGAATAACCTTGAGAGGGTCCAGAGGAAGGCCACTCATATGGTTAGGGGCCTGCAG
>NW_017728992.1:127017747-127044415 GCF_001723915.1 Gavialis gangeticus | reverse complement strand
GGGGGGGGGGGGGGGGGGGGGGGGGAGGGCAGCAAGGAAAAGGAGATGCTCTGTTTACCAAGGTGCCCCTTAGAGTAACTAGAAACAATGGCCACAACCTGATGGAGAGCAGATTTAGATTACACATTAGGAAGAACTTCTTTATGGTCGGGGTTAGCAGAGTCTGGAATGGGCTTCCAAGGGAGGTGGTGCTGTCTCCTATCTTGGAGGTCTTTAAGAGTACAGTAGACAAACGTGGGACGTGAAGGGTAACAAGAAGGGTTTTTACAAGTATATTAGCAACAAGAGGAAGGTCAGGGAAAGCATGGGTCCCTTACTGAACAGGGGAGGCAACCTAGTGACAGATAATGGGAAAAGGCTGAAGTACTCAATGTCTCTTTTACCTTAGTCTTCACAGGCAAGCCTAGCTCCCAGGTTACTGCACAGGGCAGCACAGTTTGGGGAGAAGGTGAGCAGCCCTCCGTGGTAAAAGAACAGAACATGTACAAGTCTATGGGGCTAGATGCAATGCATCCGAGGGTGCTGAGGGAGTTGGCTGATGTGATTGCTAACAGCATACTGGGCTGCATTTGTAGAAGCGTAGCAGCAGATTGAGGGAAATAATTATTCTTCTCTATTCAGTCCTGGTGAGGTCACATCTGAAGTACTGTGTACAGTTTTGGGCTTCCCACTATTGAAAAGATGTGGACAAGTAGAAGACAGTCCAGTGGAGAGCAACAATAATGGTTCAGAGGCTGGGGCATGTGACTTATAGGTTAGGGACAGACATTACACATAGACCGGTTTACATTATCAAACTGATTTAAACCTGTAACAGAACAAATTTTCAGTGCACATAAACTGGTTTGAGATAAACCTGGCTCAAACTGGTTTATGCAAGGTCTGTCCTAGATTCCTTGCTGGTTTAAGATAAACCAGACACCCCCAGCATCCCAGCATGCTCTCCGGGCTGGGAGGGGCTCTCTGCTCCACAGCAGGGCTGGCCCCTTCCTTCTGCTCCCTGGCTGGAGCTCCAGAGACTGCGACTGCTTTCCCCCTCCCCTCACCACTCCGTGCTAAGCAGGAATTCCCCCCTCCCCTCTGCCTTGCTGAGGAGATGTCTGTGTATTAGTTAGCAGACCACATGCAGGCTATGATCCATGCTGAATCAACAGGCAGAATCGACAACTGGTAATGTTCCTCTGTTGCTTTCTTAATTGTGTGATAAACACTGTTTTCAATTCCCTGCTGGGCTAATCAGAGCTCCTGCCTGAGCCTGGCCACACCCCTCTAGGCTCCATGCTGTGGAAAGAAGGGAGAGCTACTTTAGTGCCTCCCAGCTTCTAGCCTGAACCACTGCAGACATGTGCCTGAATTTCTGGGATATCTGTCCAGTTACAAAACTGATTTAGCCCAGCCAGGTTAGAGTAACCTGCAAAATTGAATCAATTCAGGCTCAGGCTTTTTGAATGTCTGGCCCTAGCCATGAAGAGAGGCTGAGGGAACTGGGTTTATTTAGTCTGCAGGAGAGAAGACTGGGGGGGGGGGCGGTGTTTATGACAGATGATAGAACAAGGAGCAATGGAAGTTGCAGGAAGGGAAGTTTAAGTTGGATATTAGGAAAAATTTCTATGGTAAACTTTTGGGTCATTAGTGTGTTTGCAGACTTAGGTGGTAGGATGTGGGCGGGGCATGTTTGGCTTGGTCTTCACTAAGACAAGCAGTAGGATAGACAAGCTTTATGAAACTGATGCAGATCTCTTCCTACATCCTGTTTCAGATCTGGTGTTAGTAAACTAGATTCGCTTACTTCCATTCTGAATTACTGTGTTTCAGGTAGAAGGCAAGACCACATAAAATACCAATCACCACTACTTACATGTATTTTGCATGAAATATATGTTACTGGTTTTCTGAAAGCTACTAAAATTCATCCAGTTGCTATGGAAAGCAACAGAAAGAAATTCTATAGAAATCAATCCCTGTTTTAACAAAAACATTCAACAGTAGGAGAAAAAATACATAATACTGTTAAATAGATTGATGGCCTTTTAGTTAACTGGCTAAAAGTCAATTGATATCCTGAAGAAATGATGAGTGCTCTCTTTTATCAAATACTGACATAATGCTTGTTCAGTTTTATGGCATGTGTCTAAATTACAAGTAAAGCCTCAGTAAACTATGTTTGGAACACCCATTGTCTGGAATTGCATGTCAGTCTTTAAAAGAAAAAATACTTCTAACTGCTAAGGTAATGCTTTCACTGCTTGCAAAAAATCTTTTATATATTTACCTTTCTCGTAACTATGGTACCATCTGTTGGAGACGGCCCAATCATGTGAAGGATGTAGCTGGAATCCACAGGGGGACCATGTCAAAGTGAGGGGGAAATAGAATCTTACTTAGCTAATGAAACCATGTGTTTCAGTCTAAGAGACCCTCAGGTCTCACCCCAAAATGACAAAAACCAAGGTAAAAAGCAGGTGCTAACTAAAGAAGGTCAAAAATCAAGGGATAATGAAGAAAAAGGTTTGGTGGGCAAATGAGAGGGATTAAGAGCAGGAAGCATGCATGGCTCTCTTTGCCTTCTGTATGGAGCAGGAAGAGAGAGGGCACACATGTACCCTGCATAGGTACTGTGAGGATTTAAAAAAAAAGTCCTTGAGCTCTAGTGTTTGGATGGCCATATCCACCCAGAGTTGAATGTGGGCAAGTGCTTAAAGGATAACAATAGGTGTTTTTTAAAAATGTTTTAAGTGTTTTTTTTTAGGTATAAACCTCAGATATACTTCTGCTTTTATCCTTGTAATCTCTTTATACTGCAATTGTGTATCTTTTGGTCTCCCTCAAAAGATTTGTTAATTTATTTCTCAAGCAAAGATTTGTGCACTTACAATTTTTTGCTTAGTATCAGTTTTGGAGCTTGGTACCAATTAGGCACATGTGGCTGCTGACATTGTGGCTAAATACAGACAGTCAAAAAGCGTGAGGCTGAATCAATTGAATCTTCACAGGTTAGTCTAAACTGTGTAGACTGAACTGATAAGCAAGTGAACAGACATTCACTTTGATTCTGGAAATGCAGCCACATGTCTGCAGTGGCCCAGACCAGAAGCTGGGGGATGCTAGAGCATGCCTACCTGCTCAGCTGGAGCAGACAACCTTGGACCAAGGCTAGCATGCCCACCCAGTGAAGGGGGTTTATGGGCAAGGTGCAAAGCATCTTGGGATGCTAGAGGACTGTGAGCTAACTTGGGTGTGGAGGGGATCTGGGACAGAAGTTCAATAAAGCAATTTAACCTAAATCAGTTAAGTATGATACTACATCCATCCGGGTTTATATTACATTGGTTTTGGCCATTTTGAAAGTGGTTTGTATTCACTGAACTTCTGTTGTGTTACAGATTTGAACTGGCTTCTCATCACTTATACTAGTTTGCATGTAATTTCTGTCCCTAGCCCGTGTGGGAAACCTTTGCCTTTACCATCCTTTTTAAGCCCTGTGGAGCTGGTAAGTATAATATAACAATAAAAGAGGCCTGTGTTCAGGGGAACTGCGTGATGGCAAGGTGGAAAGGGAAAGAAATGATACAGTCGAGTACATGGTAAGGCCCAAAGTGTTATGGAGCAGGGAGGGAAGGGTCTAACCACTGAGGAGCCTCCCAGTGAGGAAGGTCTGTGAGCCACTACTTTAGGTAGTCCTTTACTTCTAGAATACCCTCCCCTATATGTTTTTATTTTTAAATAGGTTACATGGGTGTAAGCTAGGGAAGAAATTTAGCTCTCAAGATAGAGAGCAAGTGAACAGAAAATATGTGAAGTTTATAGAAGCTTTAACATGCTGAATTAATAGGTTAATATTAAATACCTCCCCCCCACACACACACCCCTACTTTACAGAGAAATTCAAAAGGAAACAAACACTGAAATCTCAGTCTTTTGTAGTAAGCCTCCTATGAGCCAGTTTAAATTAACTTCTCTGCAAACTCAGCCAAAAGATTTGTGGCCTTTATCTCATTTACAATCAAAGTGGTTTTGAAGGGCCTTGGTGTAAAAGATACTCAGGCCTCTGGGACTCAGGCCCACTATTTGTATGTTACTAAAAGTTTCTTCTGAACTCCTGTGACAAGTGGTGCAGTACCATTCTAAAGCAAGGATTTTGGGAAACGTGCCTTTGGAACTTTTTTGGGGAGGAGGAGAGACCATCTGTTTTACTTGTCACAATCCTTGTTTGTTTAAGATGTGAATTGCCAGAAATGTAGAAAGATTGGGTACAACGACAAGTGATAGAGTAATTTTCACACTGGACTTATGGGAAGCATGTGTTGTCCATCTGTGTGATTCTCATTTTATGCAAATTTATGAAATATAGTCTTATGCCTTATTGTCCAAGTATAATTCTGAACATACAAATGAAGGGGAGAGGGCCTCATTCCATGGCTTCAATAGGACTGCCTTTGGCTTTATACTAAGTCAGTGAAGAATGCCACTTGCTTGAAGCTACAGATCATAATAAATATTTTACATTTGGTGCCCAAGTAAAACACTATTTCAGAGTCCCACCAGACACTTCAGACTTCTGCTTCTGCTTTACAGGAAGTTGAATGGGATGCCAAAGTTTGTTTGACCCACCAAAACTTATGTTACAATCCTATAGAAAGGCACACACCTTTTTCAGCCAGTTCATTGTAGTTATTAACTCCACTTGGACCAGAGTTACAGAATCATTCCTGCTTTATTTTTAAAGAAACATGAGTGTTACAAGGAGAGTGGCCAAGCTTCCAGAAACTGTATCTTCTGAATTAAGCAGAATTCTAAATTCCCCATCAGTGATTCTTTCAGTAAATTTTGTCTTTTTTCATAATCTGTCTTTGAATTCCAAATGGTGACTTAACTCTTGAATCTATGAGTTATTCATAAATTTATCCAAGAGTCTGTAGATGGTTTCCATTGCAAAACAAGCGCTTGAACCTGAAGTGAACTTCTTTGCCAGTACTCAAGTTAGTCATGCCTTAGCATTTCATTTTAGAAAAAAAGACAAAAGTTCCAAATGCAATGACATTGAAATTGTCTTTGGAATTTTGAGCAAGTATTTCTAGAAACTTATTTTACATTTTGCTAGTTTCCTTAAGTGACAATAAAACTCATTACTTGAAATCATAGTGATATAAAAAAAAGAGAGATCAATTTGTAGACCTTTCCTAGCCAAACGTGGTATCTTTACAATCACAATTTCCCCCTTTTCTAAAATGTGACTTTCTTTGCTTGTTTGGAAGACTTCATAGACTTCACAGACATTAGGCCTGGAAGGGATTTTGAAGATCATCAAGTCCAGACCCCTGCCCCAGGGCCAGAAGTCAACTAGGGTCAAAGGATCCCAGCAAGATAAGCATCCAAATGTTTCTTGAAAGACTCCAGAGTAGGTGCCTGCACCACTTCTGGAGGGAGTCTATTCCAGGCCTTGGGGGCTCAGACAGTAAAGAAGTTTTTCCTTATGTCCAGCCTAAAATGGTCACGGAGGTGTTTATGACTGTTGGTCCTTGTTATCCCTTGGGGAAGTCTGGTGAACAGATGTTCCTCCAGATCCTGATGCACACCCCTTACGTACCCCTGAGCCTGAGTTTTTCCAGACTGAAGAGCCCCATGGCTCTCAGCCTTTCTTCATAAGGCCTATTCTCTTGCCCTCTGATCATGCGTGTGGCTCTCCTCTGAACCCTCTCAAGCTTGTCAGCATCCTTCTTGAATTGTGGAGCCCAGAATTGGAGGCAGTACTCCAGCTGTGGCCTCACCAAGCCCGAGTACAGCTGGAGGATGACATCCTGAGATTTACTTGAGAAGCACTTCCCTTTATACCTTTTGAGAGTCTCCCACTTATCATTAAAATATATTGTGAAGTATTCAAATACAAAGAGCAGAAGTATTTTGTCTTAACCTTATGCTTACAATAATCCAAGCTGTTACCTATGACAGTAATGGGTTATTATAAAAAAAAAATTGCCAAATTCTGGTTTGTCTGGGACAGTCCTGCAGAAAACCTTGAGAAGGCTTCACAAGTGAACCAAATAGGAATTTCTCCAGGTAGGTTTTGCTGAAGGGGTTAGCTCCTACTACAGACTAGAGTAGAAAAGAGTGATCTATTTTTTAGTATTTGTTCACTCTTAAAAGAACAGGATGGGATTTAGGGATGCTTCCAAAACATGGAGAAGCTAGATGTGTTTAAGGATTGTGAGGGAAAGCAAGTGAGCAGTGTGACTGGAGTCACAAGATTCTTCTTAGGAAGAGAATGAGGAGACAAGAACTGAGCAACCCTCACTGCAGCTGGTTGCACAAGCTTGATGTAGAGACCAAGGAACAGAAGGCTTAGAAGGAGAAAGCTTTGGCTAGCCTGCAATTGAGAGAATAATAATGAAAAAATGGTACAATGAAAGATATTTTAGCTATAGGGAATATATGTACCATGCCAGTAGGAGTGACTCTACATACCAGGTACTTAGATGTTTTAATCTTTCAGTGCAAAATCATAAAAAAGTTCAACACTGATTAAACTGTGGTTTTGTATAGTACCTTCTCTTTCGGAATTTCCTTAAGTGCTTTTCTAAGTACTGGTAATGATGTCTGTAGGCAAATATGACAGTCATTTTGCACTTAGCAGTAGCTCATAAACATTCTAAGACTTTCAGACTTCTTTGTCTGAAAGAAAGAAAATAGAATACAGTTGTATGACTACTGCTACTCTTCCTTTTTAAAAAAAAATATGTAAAGGGCATTTTAAAATTGTAGCTGAATAGCTGCCAGAGATCATATGAAAAAAAACTGGTTTTCCTTCTAACCTTTGACAATTCAGTATCTTACTAATGAGAGACAAAAAGTGGGCTTGGTGTATTGGCCTTAATAATTGGTATTTGTCTACATTTCTTGGTTGCCTATTTTAACAGAAAAATCATATACGTGCAAGACCTTGCTATATTGTTAGAAGGCTACTGGTAAGGACCGCACCCTTCTTTCCCCACTCCTGATACATTATGGGAGCTGCAACAACTTATGAAATTCTTACACATTGCTGGAGATGGTTTCAGCTTTCACACTAGAACTACTTTAATTTCAGCACTTAAAAACCAAAAAACTCCAACATATTGCCGCCATGCAAAAAGTCCATGTGTGCTGAAAAAACAACAGCATATGGTTGGGTGGGGTGTGACCAAAATGAACATAGTTATCACATTTTGAACTTTCCTTTTACAGACTTGATTAAAAAAAGAGATGTTCTGGGACAGAACCTGGAATCATCCGAAATTCTGCCTTTTCAAAAGTGCGAATGTTGTGTGGTTAACTGAGAGGCTCATCTTGCATAAAGTGCAGCTTAAAATAAAAGACTGACATTTCCTCTTAACATATAGAGCATGCACAAAAGAAATCAAAAGGACAAAAGGCAAAAAGAAGGGGGAGATGTCCCTGAGCAGTGCGATTTGATAGAAGTGGTGCTGAGTTCAGAATAGAGGTGAACAAAGGTACTTGAACTCCTGCTGATTACTGGTGAGAGAACTGGTACCACCATTTTTAAGTATAGACTCTAGTGCCTGAATTTGAATGGGGCAGCACCAGTTTTAAATAGGTTAGCTGCTGAAACTGTGTCATCCTGTTTAGAAGTGGTCTCCTTTTTGGGGGGTCTAGTCTAGTAGAATTTATGGTGGGTTTCACTGCTTGTAGTTCTGCCCTAAATTTTCTGGAGTGTATGGTGATTACAAATATCTTTATTTTGGGTGTCTCACTTGAAACCCCTTTTATTAAAGTCCCCAGAGTTCCCATTGGTGCTATTAATTTCTAAAGATCAGGATCAGAAGAGATTTAAAAAAAAAAGAAATACTGAAGGTCAGTAGCAGACATTTGTTGAAGCATCACTTTGCAGCTATTGCTGCTCTCATGGGTTTTAATACTTCGCTATTGAGGTCTTGCTTCTTATTTTTCTTACTCTTTTTCAAATGCTCTTTCTTGGGTCTTTTGCTGTCCCATATTGTCTTGTCTTGACCATCTGTAGGGTTCACAGGATTCCCAAGGGCATGGGCAGAAGTTGGAAAGATTGTTGACCATTCCTACAAATCATGGAAATCCTTTAATATGCCTGGATCTTCTTTAATGGCTCACAGTTTCTCAGGGTCAAGCCAGAGTCCATCAAAAGTCAGATGTTTGATATAGGGGACCCGGTTTTTCCAGAGCTTCAGTATATGTACCTTCAGCCTAATATTAACCTCTCCACCCTGCCCAGGATTTGCTACCATTTTTCTGAACTGCCTCTATTTTGACATCTCTATCCTGTAATAAGAATGTCACAATCTCAGTGCCTGGCTTTCCCTCACAGTGACATAACAGTGAACACTTTTCCCCTGTATAATTCAGATACTGTTGTAAGTGGGTAGTGACCTTTTCTCAATGCTCTGCTAAATGGCTTGAGTTAATGCAGTTTCTTATCTTACCTGAAAGTTCCTCACCACTGCTAGGCTATTGATCTACTCTGTACCAGCTTCTGTGTGATTTGGCAGTTTCAAAAGTTACAGGTCAGGGTTTATTCCTAACTTCAGTTGGTTCTGCAAGGCGTACATCTCCTTGAAATAGGTCCTTCTATTCTGTTTTGGATGCCAGGCATCACTCAGTGACTGTTTTCTCTCCTCTCTTCTCATTCAAATTGAGGATTTTCTGGTAGTTTACCACAGTACAGAGCAAAGCTTGCACAGCCCTGCTGTCCAATGATGGCCCAATGACTCCTATGTGTTAAGTCCTCTAAACTCCAAATGATAAAGTCTCTTGTTTCTTGGGATTCTTATCTCATTAGCGCAACAACACTGAAATTACTGAACATCACCAGTGCTTAGTCACATTTTTCCAGTCTAATATTGGTCCTTCCCAGGGTCGCTGGAATTACAGTACCATTGGTTCTATAAACCAGCTGGAATCAAACTAGCCATTGCTCAAAGAGCATAGGTGCAAATATGGCAGCAGAGTGTTTGGCATTCTTTTTCTATTCAGTCTAGTCTGTCAGAGGACTGTGCTAGGCAATGTTGCAGTGAAGCATGACACGCTTGCTCTGTGTGTACTATATTCCAAATAATAACAGTGTAGCTGCCCATTAGCTATGGACATGTGCCAAAAGCTCTGTATTGGGTGTGTTTTATTGGCATGCTTCCAGCAGCTCATTAGGGGCAGAATACCATTTGTGTACAATAGTTGTGCTATGCATCATGAAGGGGTCCTTAATATACTCCTTTGGTGGGGTATGTGTCTTAAGATTTTTTGGCTTGTCTAAAGTCAAACTGCTGACATCCTCTTCTTCACTGATCGTCTGTGCATCTTCAGTCAATGAACATGGTGCTTGTCTCTCTTTCTGAGTTAACCATAATTTTGGGATATAGAATGTTTCCCAGGCTGCTTGCTCTGATACTAGAGGCAAGGCATTTTTCTTTCTGCTTCACTTTCCACAGTATGTACAGTGGACCTTCATGTCTAGTCTATATAAATAAGCCTATTTTTGTCCTGTTTCCCTGGTTCCTTTTAGTGCTAGCCTGCCACATTTACATGAGACATTTACTGCACAGTTGACTAATTAACTGCAGAGTAAACATCTCAGTGTCTACACATGCACCCTTTTTAGGACGTATTAAACTAATAAAATTTGCAGCAGGCTAGTACTTGTAAATACAAATACTACCCTACTGCAGAGTTTTTTGTGCACAGCAGTGCACATGTAGCTGCTGACCCACCTGAGTGGGACATGAGGGTGCTTCAGTGGGGAGGCTGCCTGCTGGCTAGCCTTGCACTGAAGCGCATTTGTGCCCCAGCCAGCCCCTCTGTAAACACAATGAGGGGTTGGAGCACTCCTAGTCTGGCAGGCTGACTCCCTGGGCCTCTTGCCAGCCAGGGTTGCTGCAACCTACCTCCTTATTCTGCAGTCCAGGCTCACGTGCAAATGGCAAGCTCAGGAGCAATAAACTGCAGAGCAATAAGCTCCACAGTTTATTCATATGCTGTAATTAGATGTGTAGACATACCCCCGGTGCACTTGTTTACACTAGTGGCCATCATTAAGATCCCCAATCCCAGACTTCCCTTGCTATTTGGCTAGTTTTCTCTAGGGTTCAGTTTATTTTTCTCAACAGTGTCTTCTGTAATCTGAAATAACTGCTCCCCCCACCCCTGAATGATTCTGTCTCTAATTATAGAATCTTTTCAAATCTCCAAAAGTATTTGTAGATTTCAACATTCTTGTACATGAAGACATATGTAGTATAAGTAAATATTCTATTTTCTCTTCCTTGTTATCAGGTAAGAAAAAAACCTCCAAACAAAGGAAAAAAATGGAATGTGTTTATAGTTTTCTATTTGGTATCACTGTATCAGATATCTGTACCAATTGTCTGAGTAGTTTGGGCATTATTCTCACTGTGTCCTTTTCCCCCCAGTGAGACAGTAAAAAAAAACAAAAAAAGGGTGGGGGGTGGGAGGGGTGTACCCTTCATTTTCTCATCTTTGCCCTGTTGGTTAGCTCAAGGTATTAGCATGGATATCTGCCACTCCCAGTGCTACATTCCTTCATTTTGCTCTGTGAAAGACAATATGAAAAGACTCCATATTTGTAAAACTAAATGGCTCTCTTTATTTAAAAAAGTATTTATACATATACAAATTTGTACATATCTACAACAGCAACCATGCGCACATGAACTGTCTTCCTTTGTCTCTTTCCAAGTCTTCAGTCCTACACTGTTTGTTCATTTTCTAAGTCCCATCTCTTTTATACATGAATAGGGGTGGGAACATCATGACTGGGATGAGAAAGCTGCCTAGAGACTGGAACTGACAAGGAGAGAAGAATCAGAAAATGGGCTGGAGTGAGGAAAAAGCAGATTGGGATAGAAACAGGTTTGAGGGCATAGGGAAGAAGCCATCAATCTTAACAGGAATTAGCAGAAAAATCACTAGAACACTCTTCTCCAGAGCTGAGATGCAGTGGCAATGCATAGGGGGTGCATGGGGGTGCAAAAGCACCCTCTGAGAGCACTGGTGCACCCCCTGTCAGGCCACGCTCCCCCCTTAGGTGATGGGCAGCGGGAACAGGTGGGAGTACCAGTGCCCCCTCTGTGAGCGTCAGCCAGGAAATGAGAGCACCTGGATGAAGCGCTGCAGCCATTTTTGGGAGTTACACAGCCACTTCTGGGAGCACTGTTGCTGCTTCTTGGATGGCGCAATCGGCCATATTGGGACCCCTCCTCCTGGTCAGTGATATTAGCTGCCCCCCGTCCCAGTTGCTGACTGGTTGCTAAGGGGGCACTTGCCCCCCCTGACTAAGGTGGCACCAATTGCCCATGTCCAGATGGGAAACATAAGATTCGTGTTTCTTACTATTCCTTTTCAGTCAGTAAAATCTGTAGAACCAACATTCATCTCATATGCACACCCTTGTTCTCTTCCTCCTGGGCCCATATATCCATGAGCAGATCTAGGATTTTGAAAAATGGGGTGCAGATGATGTGGTGCATCCTTATATATAAAACAACACACATTTTTCTCCAGGTAAAAAGAAACTAGAAAGTTTACTAATATGTTAAGGGCCTAAGGCTGTATAATTCACTTTAAGATCAAAAGAAAAACAAATATAACTTTATTAGGGTATGAATTAATTTGCTATATCATACATTTGCTATATCAAATGCAACCCACTAGGGAAAAATAAGCACAAGGCATTTCTTTAATCCTGTAGTCATTAGAATTAAATGTACATCTCTTTCAGTTTTATAAAACAAAATCAACCCTTTTTGAACATCTTGATATTGCATCTTGAACATCTTGATATTGCATCCAGTGTTTCAGTGAAGGTTATTTCCACACCTAAATTCATGTTCCCACACCTGAGTTAATGTTTTTAGCTGGAGTTAAAAACAGTCTGCAAAGCTGTGAAACAGGAGCTACATTAGGAGAAGCAGATGAGAGAAGAATTGCTGAAGAAAGAATAATTTGATTAGTGGAACTTTAAACCCATTAAAATATGAGAGAGGGCTGCTAATACCTGTAGAATGAAGAGCTTAGAAGGAATTGGGTAGATTATAAGAAGGCATGAAATCAATTGACTCCTTCACTGCTGCCTCAAGAAAAACTTGCTTTTAAACTTTTACTGTTGCCACTGCTAGGTAGTTAGTTTTAAAATTTGGGTGGACCAGGAATCAAAAGAGTGTGCATGGAAGGATCTAGAAGTTTGAAAAGGGGGGTGTGGGTGGTAAGGTGCATCATCACACACAGAACAACATATATTTTTCTCCAGTTAAAAAGAAACAAGGTTTAAGATAGAAGCAAAACCAAATATAACTTCACTGGAATGAGTTAAAATCAATTTGCAGGTCTGTGAAATAGGAGTTTCATTACCAGGGCCAGCTTACAGAAAGCATAATTGCAGAACAAAGGATAGCTTGATCGGTGGAACATCAAGACCGTTACAAAGAAGAGAGGGTCATTAACACTGTGGAATGAAGAGTGTAGAAGGGGTTAGGTAGATTATAATGAGACATGAAATCAAGTGACTCCCTCAGCACTGCCTGACTTGAAATGCTGCTTCTCCTGCCAGATTTACATGAGATGTTTACTGCACAGTTGACTAATTAACTGGAGTAAACATCTCAGTATCTACACATGCACCCGTATCAGGATGTACTAAACTAATAAACTCTGCAGTGGGCATGTCTACATGAGATGTTTACTGTGGAGCTGCCTAATTAGCTCTGCAGTAAAGTCTCAGCATCTACATGTGTCATCTTATTGGGCCACAGTAAACTAATTAGTTCTGTCCTACAACACTGTTCTTTAGTGTGTAACATGTAGATGCTGACAGGGCTGGCTAGGGTACAAGGGTGTTTCAGTGTGGGGGGGCTGTCTGCTGCCTATCCCTTCACTGGAGCACTCTTGTGCCCCAGCCAGCCCCTCCACTGTGCATTGAGCTGGGTCAGAGCAGCCTTGGGCTTGCAGGCTGACCCCTGGGTCCCCTGCCAGTAGGGCTGCTCCAACCCAGCTCAACGTGCTGTGGTCCCAGGCTCATATATAAACGTGACCCCTGGGAACAATAAACTCTACTACAATATGTGCCAGAGTTTATTGTGTTGCACTACTTGCACATGTAGACTCACCTAGTTAGTGTTAAATTTTGGGTGGATTTGTGTAGCAGGCTGCAGCTGCAGCTTTGCTGTGGAGAGCTGTGCCAGCTGATGGCAATAATTAGCTGGTACCCTGGGAGTTCAAAGGCTCCTACAAAGAGACAGAATGGGGAACAGAGCTGAACAGGAGAGAGACAGGGAAGCTGTTGGGCGAAAGCTGAAGCTGGGATGTTCTCCCTGCATCACAGTCAAACACATGACAGGAATAGAGGCACAATGGAAGAGTAGAAAGGGAGAGAGCTGGTGGGTCAGCTTCAGGATGAGCCTTGAGGACCATGTCACAGGATTGCCTCTTTCCTGGAGTTTACAAGGAACTGTAAGTCGACAGAAATTTTAAATGTGGGAGTGAAACCAACAGAGTGGACAAAGACAAACCAGTGGTGGCAGAACCGGGTCTGGAATCTCTTCCTGGGGTCAAGGAAAAGGCCCCTTGGTGTATATGTGTTTGTGTTACTGTTTCTTTATATTAAAACTTTCTGGGAGGGAGTTTGCCCCGGGGAAGCAAAGTCATTTAAAAAGGACTGTAAAAGGATACTGAAGGACTGTTTGAGCTAATTCCCCAAACCCACTACAATCAGGAATCCAGGGCGGGCTGCAAGCACACTTCCCCTGGATCTGCCAGTTCCACTCCTGCACATATCTCCCTTTTTTTGGTTGCCTAGGTTTGCTGGAGAGGAGACTAGATAAATCCTAACTTACGGCATGGTGATTAATAACTGGGTTATTAAAGCAGTGTTCTATCTAGCAAGTCAAAGAGATACAGGTTCCAACTTTCTTTAGGCAAGGGGTACCTAGAACCTAGGTCTTTTGCCTCCTGGGTAAGTGCCCATCCCAATTCAACTACTGGGGCTAAACTAAGGGAGGGTTTTTTTCCAACCTTCATTTTTCTGTGACTTATGCACATATGTACTTGCATACTATTCTGTTAGTGTGCAGCCTATTGAGCATGCTCAGTCACCACATGGATACTTACACACCCACGGAGCTTGAGTCACAACCTGTTTAAGTATCAAAAGCTCCATTTACGCATCTAGAAAATGCCATGTAGATGCACAAAGGGTAATAGAATTCCACCCTAATTATGTGCACCTCATTATCTGGATACCTGATTTGAGCCCTTTGGATTTCATAAGCAGTGTGGGGCACTCAGCATCAATGAGAGCAGTGCTCTGAAGGTAAGTGCCGTATATCTTGTGATAAGAGATCCAAGGAAGAGTGTCTTGCATTTGAAAGCTTGTCTAACTTTATCCCACCAACACAGTTGGTCTAATAAAAGATATCACCCTAAGGAGTCCTTGCCTCTCATATAACACTAGGTAATGTGAAATATTCAGGTCTAAGGTATTTTGAATTTAAGCATCCAAAGTGATTAATTAGTAAGAAGTCATTAATTGAGTACCACCCAGCATTTGCACTGAATGAAGCAGGGAAAAAAATAGAATGTCATTGCATAGTTAAATATTGTATCTTGATGGACATGCACATGGGGACTGAACTAAGGTTGCAAAGCAATGTACATTTGATTATTTCCTAACTCTTGTGTGCTTACCTTTACAACCTGTTAAAAATATATATTTTAACTTAGGTGTTTTGTATACAATTTGCATGTGTGTTGGTAGAACCAAATTTGGTTGTAAGTAAAGAAAAGTGAATGAAATCTCTTGAGGGTCATTTCAGTAACTTGAGATAGGGATGTGTAAATGCTGGACGACACCATTAATGGCCTCAGTAAGGCATTTGGCTGAGAATTCTTAATAGAGTGCAATTCAGCCTTCTTCAAGCTGTGCTGTACAGCTTCTAAGAGGTATTTTAGATGCCTTTTGAGTCTTTTCAGTAGCCAAACACAGACCTGTGACATATCAGATAGCCAATCACAAGCTGTAAATCAGGACATCAAAGAGGGGAAAGTATACTTTCACCCTTCAGTCAGGCATGTAGAAAAAAGATGTTTAAGTAGATAATTTGAGAGACAAACAGTTGCTAAGTTTCTGATTCTCTGTCTTCTTCCCTGAATGCCTTTGCCTCTTTCTGGATGTATCTTGCTTGCTGACAAAACAAAATATTTGTTTTTTAATAAAACATCATTGAAAGGATTGTAGAATGTGATGATTTTGGTTTTACGATTAGCAAGGAAACCTGTATTTTGCATATGTTGGGTTGCAAACTAGTCTGCCTGATACCTACTACAGGACTGTATGAGAAGGTCTTTCCCTAATTTCAATGCCCTACCAGCGTATCTAGCAATAGGATTCCAGTATACCAACTCTCAGATTTTGAAGTTTTTTCTTAAAGCTCCTGAAGTCATGTAATTATAGGTATATCTGAGACTTTATTTTTTTTAAATGTTTCTAACCATCATACCTATTGGTTCTTACTGATTGGAGAAAACAACAGCCTGGAGATGTGACATCTTCATGCTTTTGTAAAAGGAGTAGACAGGAGATATTCAACTGGTAAAAGATGAATCCAGTGAAGAATTATTCAAGTAAAATGCCAGTTGGCCACATGCAGCTACCCCTGGACAACTGCCTTCCTCCAGTTTCTGCTGTATTTTATATTGGCTCAACCAATGTAAATATGTCCTTTGTCTAAAATCTAAGGCACGTTGAAGATGGAGGAAATGTGTGAATTGACTTCATCAGCAGAGGGAGGCAAGTTTATTTTTCTCCTCAACTGTTAAAAAGGAAGGAACCCATTATGTGTGAAAAAACACTGGGCACATCTACACGTGCATATTAATGCATTTCAATAAACTCTGGTGCTTATCACACTGGAGTTTATTGCTTCAGGCTTGCCATTTGCACATGCACCAGGGATTGCAGCATATTGAGCCAGGTGGGAGCAGCCCTGGCTGGCTGGCAGGGACCCGGGGTGTCAGCCTGCTAGCCCGGGGCTGCTCCAACCAAGCTCAGCATAATGCCTCTCAGTGAGAGGCAAGGTGGCAGGCAGTCCCTGAACTGAAGCACCTTCATGCCCTAGCCAGCTGGGACAGCATCTACACATGAATTGCTGCAGAGTGTTTTACTACGCAGCAGGTTAGTACTTGTAAATACTGAGGAGTAAATTAATTTACTTCAACCTAATAGGGTTGACACCAAGATGTTAACTATGCAGCTAATTATTCAACTGTGCATTAACCTTTTGTGTAGATGCACCCACTGTTGCTAACACTGCTGCTGACACTTATGCCTAACACTTACAAGTGATTCTGCTGACAGGGATTCTTGCCTTGCAGGACTCCACCCAGATGCTGCCCTCAACCTTCCTGGAATGCATCTCCAGCAAAGACAAAGAGGTGGGTGGTATCACATGGTGTGGGAGGTGCCTGCTAGCAGAGTCCCTTAGGAAACAGGTAAATGAGCTATAGGAGGAGGGCACTCAACTGAGAAGCATCTGGAACCATGACAATTTTGTCAGTTTGCATATTGAGACATCCAGGATGGAGGAAGTTAGTAGATTTGGAAGAACTGCAGCAGCATTGTAAAAGGAAGAATTATTGGCTCCTCTATAGAAAAGAGGCTGGTTGCTGGCCCCTTTACACAGCAAACAATGCATCACTCCCCACCTAAGCCCCCTCTCCATTAGCACAAGAAATGTTATGATGCCAGGACCTACAGAAAAGTAACAGACCTTGGTGACTGAGGAAGAGAAGAAATATGTCCATAAATCTCTGAGTGTCCTGGTCAAGCCCTTCAAAAAAAGGAGATGAAGGATGGTAGTGATCAGAGAAGTGAATAAAGGTATTTTCCATCACCCTGGGAAAGGTTTTCTGCCTTGAGCCAAAATCTGAGACATCTTGGAAAGGTTTCTGAGGCTCATCCAGCCCTCTGTTACTTCCATGTCCCACATCCACATGGGCACTAATTATACTACTAGAGCTGAGGGCATGTGTAACAATGTTGTCCATACTTTCAGGTGAAATTCTCTCGGGCAGGGAGAAATCAGTTCTGGAGATCTGGGTTCATGTAATCACAGGTGCTGTTACAGGAAGATGTCAGCTTACTCTACTGTGAGGAAAGAAGGGGGAGGGGAGAGATAAGAGTCTATCTAATGAAGAAGAGGAAGAGCATATTTGGGAACTGACTTTCAAACCTATACAAGAAAAGATTCTAAACTCAGTTTGAAAAAGGGAATGTGAGGCTGGCTTTTTTTTTTTAAACAACTATTAGTAGTGTCTGTATTAGAAATACCTAGAGAGGTTCTGTTGTCAATGGTGGAGTTTCAAAATGGCAAGACACAATTCAGTAAGTTCTTGGAATGTTTTGGGAACACCTTTCTGTCTCATGAGATGGAAGAGCTACTAGGGAACTGCTATTTTAGATATAATTCTGACTTATAGGGAGACACTAATTCAGATGAAATGATAAAAGTTCACTCTTGTAAGACAAGGAGGGCATGAGAGCAGTGGAATAAGGACTACGCACTTCAGGAAACTGACTTAAAAGATAGGAGAAGTGGTAGGTAAATTCTCTTCAGAAGACAATTTCAGAGACAAAAGTTCAGAAAAATTTGAATTTATTGAAAGAGATTATATTAAATGCACAAATGAAAACCATCCTGATGTAAAAAAAAAAAGTAACCATAGTAAGAAGACAATGAAGAGCATCACACGCTCTTCAATTACTTGAAAATCAGAAAACAATCATACACAAAGTGAAAACAAAGGCACATACTGGAACATAAGTATAAAGGAATAGCATGAGCAAGTAGGGATAACACCATTAAGGCTAAGGTGTGGAATAAATTTCAATTAGCAAGGGATATAAAAGACAACAAGAAAAGGTTGTGTCAGTATAGGTTTGTTACTAACTGGAAAAGGAGAACAAATAGTGAATGATGCAAAGAAAGCTAACATTCATTGCTTCAATCTTCACACGAAAGGTTACTTATGACCAGTAGAAATTAATTTTAACAAGGAAGTAAGAGTACAGGCCAGAACATAGAAAGAACAGGCTAAAGCACATTAAGATAAGATTGATATGTCCAGGTTGGTAGGACTTGATGAAATTCACCTGAGAGTGTTTAAGAAAGCAGCCAAAGTCATCTCTGAATCATTAGCAATGATCACTGAGAACTTAAGGATAGAAGCCCCAATGGACTGGAAAACTGCAAGCATATCTTTAAGAAAGAGGGAAAGTGAAAATCTGGGTAAGTATAGTCCACTCAACTTAATTTTGTCCCTAGAAATATTCTGAAACAAATGGTTGGGCAATTAATTTTTAAGTATGTAGACAACAATACATATCAGAGTGATTTTTTTTTTAAAGACAGCCAGCATAGTTAAAAACAGATAATGTCAAATCACTATAATTTTCTTCTTTGACAGGGTAAAAGGCCTCATGGATAAGGAAGAAGTATACCTTGACTTGAGTATGACATATAACACTGTCAAATTCTCTCTCATAAGGTAGTAAATGCATATATGGTTTAGATGTAATTAAAATTAGAGGGATGCAGAACTAGTTGAAAAATGACTCTCAAAGAGCAGAAGACAGGGTAGAGATGCACCTTGTAGACTGACTAAATAGGAGATGCATAAGCTTTCATGAGCCCAAGCTGTCTTCATTGGATGCTATGAAAAGGCATGCACAGAGCAGTCTATCAAATAGAGACAGTGATTTGTATATAGCACAGTGTCAAAATTCTTACTCAAAAGACAGGAGGGAAGGAGGATGGGAGGCAGTACTGGGAGAGGGAAACAAGTTTATGGGGACCAAGTGGCCACAAAAGGTAATCCAGGTAATGGGATAAGAATCTGCAGTCCCCATTTAGATAATGCTTAACACAATCCAGTCTGTGGATGATTTCTTGTTCTACAATTATTCATTTGACTCATGGCTTCCTGTCACTATGGGAGTCTCAAGTGGGGCTGAACATGGGATCTGTTGTAGGTCAATTCTATTAAATGTTTCTGTTAATTGCTTGTATGAAATAACAGGGAATATATCTAAAAATTGCAGATGACACTAAGTGAAGGGTTGGGGGGCTCTTTAGAGGGCAAAATCCGACTTCAAACGACCTTGACAATCTGGAGACAAAGTCTAAAATTAACAAAATAAAAAGTGCTGCCTGTAGGAAGAACAAATCAAATTGGCAAACACAAGGTGGATAATATCTGATTAGGCAGCAGCTATTTAGAAATAGATCTGAAGGTTAGGGTGGATAAGACTGAATGAGAGTCCACAGTCTGATGTTGCAAAATTCTGATTCTGTGATATAGGCCTCAATGTAGTACTGGGTGCATCTACATGAGAGTTTTACTGCAGCATAGGCTACTTAGATCTTTAGTAAATGTCTCAGCATCTACATGTGCCGTGCCATTAGGAAGGAGTAAGCTCATTAACTCCACTGTAGGTTAGTACTGGTGAACACCCTCATGCCCCAGCCAGCCCTTCTGCAGCATGTTGAGCCAGGTCTCCCAGCGCCCCCTGCCAGCCAGGCCTGCTCCAACCTGGCTCAATGTGTTGTGGTACTGGACACATATTCAAACACAGCTTCTGGGAGCAATAAATTCCAGTGTGATATGCACTGAAGTTTGTTGCTACACATTAATTGCATGCATAGACACATCCACTGCGTTCACTTCTTGGTACCACAGTTCAGGAGTGATATAGATAAACTGGACAGTCTAGAAGAGAGCAACAAAAATTAGATCTAGAAAACATGACCTCTGAGGAAAGGTTGAAGACATTGAGTTTGATTATTTCTTTTCCTAAAAGAAAAACAAAACTGAGAGGGGGGACATAAATTTTTCAGTTAGAAGGTTGTTATAAAGGGGTCATGATTAATTATTCTTCACTGGGGACAAGGCAAAAAGAAAACACTTTCATTTGCGGTAAAGATGATAAATATTCAGAAAAACTTTTTAATTGTTAAGCTGGTGATCTACTAGAAAGTACAACTTACAGAAGATAGGGAATATCCTTTACTATAGGTTTTCAGAACAACATGGAAATCATCTCTCAGGAATAACACATGTATACTGAACTGTCCCTCAGTGCAAAGGAATGACATAGATGGTTTCTTGATGTCTCTTCTAGCCCTGCATTTCTTTGCTTTTATGACTGTGGAGAGCAAGCAGGAAAATATGAAACCTGCAGACAAAAATTAGAAGGTAAATAAACAACATGCTAACATTGGCTTTAAAGTAATGGGATTTTGAAACAATCTCATGATTTTTGGAGGCCTAACTCATGAGTTTTGAATATTTGTGGTTTATAATACTGGGACTGATGTGTCATTCACCTGTTTACATGCTATGAAACTGCTCACGTTCCCCAGGCTAGTATAGATCAATAACAGATCTCAGCCTGACCCTTAGGGCTTGTCTACATCAGAAAATTAAACACAGCTGTAGTAATAATTTTCTGCTATAGCTTTGCCAAAGGGTGGCCCTGTGTAGACAAAAACGTGCACATGAGCCCACACTCTCTTCCATCCAGATATGGATTTTTGGAGTTTCCGAGCCATATTAATTTTTAGCTTTGGGTTACTCTCACAGAATTTTGAAACTCATGTTGGTTTAGTATAAAGTAAGTTTAGTTCTGGTTCCCCATCCCTTTCCACCCTTGTTTAAGGTCCATTAAGAAGGAAGATACCTACTTGTGTGTTTGAAGGAAGTGGGAATTGGTTTGAGGTTTTCCTCCTATTACCTGGTATTTTATTCCCATTTGCTTGGGGTTTTGGTTTTGGATGTGGGGAGAGAGGGGTGAAGTGTGGTGTGTTTTGTTTTGTTGTTCTCCTTTCTGCCTGGGTAAATGATTTGTCCTTCAACAGGTACCTACTTCCACAGCTCTACTGGGGGTCTGCATTTGGTTTCATAGAACCTACTTCAGCTTTTGAGCTACTTCTACAGTTGTTCCAATGTATTGAGTGCTCCAGGAAAAGTTCAAAACTTTCTTTGTCCAGCATCCATTTCGGTATCTCTGCCCAGGCTATGAGAATTTGTCTTCTGGTGTGTGAGATCTGATTCTGGGCTACAGCAAAAAAAAGGGTGGGGGTGGGGATATTCAGATGAATGCTGGAACTTCAAGGTATTTAAAATCTTGACTGTATATACAAGACAAGGACTGGGGCTATTGAAGGACGAATCATTCAAAATACTGTCTTGAACAAATTTTCGTAACAGGTATTAGTGTTTTAGGTTTAGAACTGAATTGGTCACTAGATGGCACCAGCCAGCTAAGTTGGCCAATTCAAGACTTTAGAAATCGTGATGATTTTTTTTTAAAACCTCAGTACCAGCAAGCTACAGATCCTGTCCTTTGTCATCATCTGTGATGTGCAGTCCTGTACCTATAGAAGCACTTATACATTAAGAAAAAATGATGGAACAGTGATGTGAATACAGTTTCCATGGAACTGAAAGTTCCTAATGCAAAGAGAAAAAAGATGTTCAGGTGACATATCTAATGTACAAATGCTATGTATTTATAAGCAGGCAGTATATTATGCCTTTTCAGAACTGTACCTGAATACTTTTAGCCTGGGTGGAGCAGGATACAGTTTTTCTATTATAAACATTGTTTTATTGGATTGTAGAATTATAAGCAAGCTGCTATCTTCATTTTATAGTTTACTTTGAGATCTAATGTTATAGGATAGTCATATGTGCCTAATATATTGTTATTTTATATGATTCTTCTACTCTTGTACTTACTCTTATACTTACTGTATCCATATTATGAAGTTTTCTCCAACGCCTATTGGCCTTTTTCTGTTTTTCTTTTTTTAACAATTGACTGTCTAATGTAAAATGCATAATGAGTCTTGGCAGCAGAGATTAGAACCCAAGACTTCCCCTTGCCACAGAAGTGCCATAGCCACGAGGTTGTAGAAGCAGGTCCCACTTGCTTGTTCTTGATTTTTAGCTCCATGGCTCTTGTACTATAGGTTGCCCAGCAACCTGGTTTCAATATGAGAGGGAAAAGTTGCTGTGCCCCCTGCTCCCCACAGTTAGCCTATTGTGGAATTTGGTAGTTCGTGCACTTTCTAGGAATGTACACCAACCTCCACCATCTCCATGTATGTTAAACATCTCCACATACGTTAAAATTCTCTTGAGCTGATCAGGACCTACAACCCAGGTCTCCCACTTCCTGGGAAAATCCTTTAACCACTAGGCTGTTGGGAAAAATAGGGGCACTATCACTACTGCTATGTGCTATCCTCCTGATGTGAGAGTAGATATCAGGAATTACAGTGACTGGAGATGCCTAATGGATGATAGGGACACATCCCCATGACTGGGAACATGCATTCCCTGGGGACAACAAGCAGTGGCACATATTTATGCTGCTGCTACTTGTCCCTGGGGAATGCCCCTGCATATGCTTTCTGGCATGTGGCAAGTTGCCCTGGGTGGGGTAGGGGAGGCTGGAGCCAGCACCTGGGGTGTCCCTGGCAGCCTTACCTGGGGTTTTGGGGACCTTCCAGGGCTCTGGCAACAGTGATCCAGGTGCACAGAGCCTGACTGACAGCCAGAGCATCGCTGTGGCCTGCCAGGCTCTGGTTTTGCGCAGTGTACGCTGCTGCCAAGTGCATTGCCTTGCTTTCTTCTGCTGTGGGTTTTTTGACACTGGGATCTGAATTTCTTTTAAATGCTTCTGAAGATCCTCCATTGACGATACAAGGATCCTAGTTCCCTATCCTGATCAAACCGAATCACTGTCTGGAACAGAAAGCCGAATAAATATTGCAAGACCTATACGTGCGCACCTACTGAACCACTGTGCCTTTATTCCACGAGTTCTTTGATACCATTATATATGAGTCAAGAATGGCAGAATCTAGTCTTTAAAGATATTTCTAAATTCCAGGAATACTTTTTCTTAAATATATATGAACCTGACTTAAATAGCAAATGAATTACTAATCTTAATTCTGTTGTTTAAAACAAAGGAATTGTAGGAACATTTTATAGTTCATGCCAGATGTGAAAATCGATTGGCTAATTCCACATTTTTACATAGCTGCAGTGTAATAGTTTTTTGTTAACCCTTTGTATCATTTATGGTTATGAAGGGCAAAATTTGTATTCTCTTAACTATGTGTATATAATCTGAAGTATCCACTTATGGTTGCAGAAAATAAGGATTTTCAGAAAGTCATGCATCTGAATCATTGACACAAATACATCAAAGTCCTGTTGTATTCATTTTATTGTACTCCAGGAAAAGGGGGAGAAACTAGACAGGCATCAGGCTTGAGATAATTTAGTAATGGTATGAAGGCACACATCTGGAGATCTCTGGGTTTAGTTCTTCAATCCCTTCTTTTTCTGAAAGTAATCATGGGAAGCAAATATCACCTGTCCTAGTGAAATCAGGTAAACACTGGCCACGTCTACACAAGATGCTTACTGCACAGTAGCTCATTACTACTGCACAGTAGTGTTGTTGGGCATGAACCATGATGCAATGCTATTGCACAGCAGTATGATGCAATGCTATTGCACAGTAAGCATCACCAGGCAACTATGCGGGGATGCTACTGCGCAGTAATGCCAGTTACTGCACAGTCTCTTAGTACTGGGTTATGCAAGTATTAAACGCCAATGCAGTAACAACTGTGCAGTCAGCATCTTGTGTAGATGCGGCCACTGTGAATGTCGGAATATGTCTCTTCCATAGGATTTTCCTGGGCTGATAGAATTTCAGTTGCATACATGGTAAGCAGAAGCTAAACAACTGGATTCTTTAATGTGGCATCAGTGTTCCTGCAGAATGTGAAACTCAATATACTCTGTTTCCTTTGGGATAACTAATTGAGCCTGAAAATATTATTGACTTCTTGTACATCTTCTATAAATCATATACAAACTGGCAAGCTCCTATTCTTCCAAAGCAGGTGCCACAATGAGCATCTGATCATGTGTAAGGATCTGTTGTAATGCATATGCAGATACTGTTGGAGCTCAGGGTTACATGGGTGCTTTAATGCTGTCACTTTCCTGATCTGTTTTTTTAAATGTGACTTTCTCTCTTCAGAAAAAAAAATGGAGAGAGAGAAATGTCACTATATCCTGCTATTTGCTAGTAGAGTTCTCTGTACTGTATAATATGTATGTTCAGTGAAGGAGGATATGCGCATGTTGCTGTGTCATATGGATTCCATCCTGTTCCTAATCTTAAAGAAAAGAATAGAAAAGCTTTAGTTTTTGTTGGGCTCTTCGGACTCTAGGGTTTTTAAGACAAAGAACATCTCTCATTTTCTCAGTATATTTCCCAGCACACTAGAACCCCAATCTTGGGGCACATCTACATGTGCATTAATGAGCTTTTCCTAATGTGCATGAAATTTAGTACCTCCAATATGAGGTACTAAATTAATGCACATTAGACTGCCCTAATGAGCAGTAGTGCAAGCTCATGGTTTTTATGTGACACTTAATGTGCAGTACCCTATTTTACTGTGCATTAGCATAATAACACTTTTTTACACACTGTTTTAATGTGCAGTAAAATAGCCTACTGTGCATTAAAGTAGACACACGTAGGCACATGTAGACACACCCTCAGAGTCCTTGAATGCTGTTGTAGTACAAATAATGGCAGCTGATAGCAATGTGTGAAGGAACCTAGCTTTATTAATCTTGGCATTGGGTCACTCTAGTGAGTTTACATCAAGAAGCACCATATTCAGCTTTTAAAGCACATCACCTGTCTTAGCTGTAGGTTCTGTACAAATGCTTTCAAAGTTTACATCTATAACACAACAGGACACTTTGTGCTCAAAGCCACCATTGAACCCTGACTCCATGCGGTACCCAATGACTAGGGAGATGACGATCCAATTGCTCATGGATCCAGTTACTCATTAGCCAGAGCAAGCAGAGAGCAAACACCAGCACACATTGCTCGCAGCAGCTTTATTCAGAATGGAGACAGCTGCGGACAGGGGTCCCAAAAAACCAACAAACCGGGGACCTGCACTAAACAATAGTTCTTTAAACATTTTATACACCTTGGTTCATATATATTAACATTTGTTTCACCTCTGTTCCTCCTTCTGTTCCACCCATTTCTCCTCCCATCTCAAGCTCCTCCTCAGTTTACTGTTTACTTCATTAGCATAGAATTGCCTGAGAATTTCATTCATTTACATGCTTCTCTGCTAGGAGCACCTGTGTAAGGCCATGAACTCAGGTTTTTTCTGGTTTTTTTGCTCACTCCTTCATTTCCAAGGTCTTGCTTCTGTTTTATTTCCTGACGATAGCTGGTGGGCTGCATCTTGTTCTTCTTACACAATGGGCTCGAATATTACTGCAAAGAAAACTGCTTGCCTAAGCATTCGCAAGGTTATTCTTAATACATCATTCTGCCTTGTGACCAGCAGCTCTGCTGAGACACAGAAAAAAGCCTTCATTCAGCTGCACACCCGGTGCTCCCCAAAATTCATATCATTACCCTAATAGCTACCACACATTATCATCAAATGAATATCACTGTTTGGGGAGAATTTGTCAATATCTTTATAGGAATCCAATCCACCATCAAGTTCCTCATCTCTCTTTTCCCATCAAAATGTTGAACTGGACAGTATGCCATTAAGGTCAACAGATCCAGGGTTAGTCAGACCAGGAGCAGAAGGAGGGGAAAGAATCTTTTCATAGGAGGTGTTAAAGGGTATCATAATGTATTATCTTCGTCCTGACCTTCACTATGAGTTTTAACTTAATCTGACTCCCATTGAAAGTAATGAGAGAGAGAATAGATACTTCTAGGAACAGCTTTCCTGGGACAGATTCTATCCTAAGCCAAAGCTCTGCTTGGTGCCAGGGAGCAGAATAGAGGAGAAGATCAAAAAGAAAATTGTGACTCTCTGAATATGAGGACCAGCCCCAGCCTGAATGCCACAGACAGCAGTTGTTGGCAGCTACATGGTTTACAACTGGCTTAGCATCATTTAATGGACCTTATGCCAATGGAAAATGGGTGTAGTGGAGCAGAGTTCTGCTATGTCCTCTGACCTCTGGCATAGACTCCTGTACAAGGGAGAAAAGCTCCAAGCTCCAAGCCTGGCAATGACCATATACAACTTCAGGAAATTCTTCTCTGCCCAGAGATTTATTTTCAGTGTATTTTTAGCTAGATAATTTGCACCACCTGGGCGCGTCCACACGAGCACGCAAGTACCTCTTGCCCCGCTTCAAACCCCTTTGAGGCAAGGCAACAGGCACCTGTGGGAATGAAAAAACATTCCCCATGCTGCAAGTTTGGATGTCCAGGGTTCTAAAAAAATTGAAATTTAAAAAAGCGGAGCAGGGCCCGGTCCTGGATTGTACTCTGAGGCAACCGGAAAATGGGTCTTCCATGGAGATGCTCTGGCTGCCAGAGTGTCTCTATGGTTGACGCCTCACCCTGGTGCTGAAACACATGGCCAGCCAGGCTGCGTGTTTCAGCACCAGGGCTCCAGTGCTGGTGAGTAAGGGGTCGGGGGGCCTGGAGGAGGGGGGAGGGGACCATGGGGGAACCCCCGATGGCCCCACTTGCTCCCCC
>NW_017728992.1:127016515-127016821 GCF_001723915.1 Gavialis gangeticus | reverse complement strand
AGGATAAGGCCAGATGGAACAGCAATTGGGGGGCTGGGGTGGGGCATGTTGGCCTTGAAGGGGGTGTGGTAGCTCCTGTGGGGGTCATTTGGCCCCCCTTGGGGGGCCATACCCCTTGTGTGGGGGCCAAATCCCCTTTTGGGGGGACAAACCCTTTGTGCCGGGATGAACCCCCTGTTGGGGGGCCAATTCCCCTGTTGGGGGAATGATCCCCTTGTGTGGGGGCTGAATCCCCTGTTGGGGGGCTGAACCCCTTGTGTGGAGGCCATCGCCCCTGTGGGAGGGCAGTAAAATATGTATTCATGA
>NW_017728992.1:127015521-127015974 GCF_001723915.1 Gavialis gangeticus | reverse complement strand
AGCCCCCCTGAGATCCCTGACCCCTGCTGAGGCTGGCCTCTCCCCCCATTAGTCCCCTGGGACCCACTCCCCTGGCCCTGGCAGGCCCCATTCCCCAAGCCCCCCTAATCCCTTTCCCCCACCCCATAGTTTTAAAAAACAAAATAAAAAACTCCCGGCACTTGCCTGCTCTCTGGCTGCTGTGTGGCTGACTGGGGCCCCGCCCGCACAGTGCAGGGCAGGCTGACAGCCCCAGTAGCCCCAGCCCAGGCCCTGCTGCCCCCCCACTGTCCTGTGCTGCCTGGGGGGCTCTGCCAGGAGGCTCTGGAGCCCCCACACCCCTGCTTCTAAGGTAAACAGAGGCTTTCTTTCCTATTTTTTCTGGGTTTTTTCTTTTTTTTTTTGTTTCTTTTTTTTTTAAAGTGACGGTGCCTGGGGTTGTAGGGTAGCCTTGGAGGCCTGGGGGTTCAAGTT
>NW_017728992.1:126992492-127010521 GCF_001723915.1 Gavialis gangeticus | reverse complement strand
TGTACCCAGCTGCCTGTGGCCAGGAGGGCATGCTTTGACAGTTCAAAGCAGGCCACCACACCCGGAACATCTTCCAAATGATAGCTGCCCAAATAGCCAGGCAGGGGGCACACATGGCAGTACTGCCACACAGAGGCCAGCCCTGCAACCACAGTCCACTGGCAGCTGGCCCACAGGGGCAGATGCCTCTACTGGCTGTGTAGTCCCCATTCAGGTCTGGCAGGTGCACAGCCAGGCAACAGCCCCCACTGCCAGACTGCTGAAGTGGGTAGAGGGGGCAGGGAACTCTCAGGGCTGCTTCAGCAGTCCAGCTGGCATAACAGGTAGTGTCTCCAGGTACCAATTGGTTGGGTCCCAGAAGCTCCTGAGAGCGAGTAGCCCTGAGCTACTTGCCAGGGTGGCTTTTTATACTGCTAGGGCCAGGACAGGGTAGCTTTTTATATTGCTGGGGACAGCACAGGTGCTGGCCCTGGGCTCTAGCCCCCCTGGCTGCAGATCTGGGAGGAGCCAGGCAGGGTTATTTTGCCCCAAGTGGCATAATTTGCTCCGCAACAAAGTGCATGTCTGAGCACATGCGCTGAAGCAAAAAGCTCTAGCTCAAATTTCACCGCTTCTATTTGAGCTGCTGCAAGCACATGTGCTTGCATGTGAGGACGCACCCCCTGAGTGCAAAGGGATGATAACTATCAGTGAGATTCTGGCTCATGATATGCAGAAATGCATTTTAATTAGGAATAAACCTTTTTTGATGGTAAGGTGTTAACTAGAAATGGTATAGTGAGGATTTTATAATATCAGGTCCTTTGTTAAAAGAAAATTTAGTTTAATCCATAGTTATTATTTCTATTTTTCAGAACAGATGGAGTCCACTTTTCTTTATCTTTTCAAAGAAAATATATCCCATTCTTAAAATATTTCCATTTTCTGTTGAAAAGTAAGCAACACTCCTTAAGCATATGCCTACATTTAAAAGCAAATAATGAGGTAGTGTTCAGATGTCCTGTAGGCCAAAGAATGTGACAGACCATTCATTTCTTTCAAATCAGGAAACACGGATATTTTCCTTCAAAGTCATAAATGGTATTTGTGCAATATTATATTTATAATTTCCCTTATGGAATATTCCCCTAGAATATATTTATATAGAATAAATCTATATCTGCATATTTTCAATTATGAATTCTACCGTTTTCATACTCTTGTCTTCTTATTTATATATGTAATTATACATACAGCCAGCAGCTTGGGAAGAAAGTAGGAGTGTTTTAGCCCAACTGGAGGAAATGAGATGCGGAATGTACTTCTGTACTCCTTTGGTCTTTAGGAACCAAGAAATGCACAGATGGTCTCTAGACATGAGAACAGCCCTCTGGCTACTCCACCTCTTATGCTGGGTACTAAGTGCCCTTAAATCATTCACTGCATCCTGACACTGGCTTTTGGAACATGATAGTATTAGAGGGTGCATCTACATGTGCAATTCATTCTGAGCAATAAACTCCAAAGCAGTTTGAACCCAAGTATACTCCTGGGTTGCTAGTACACTCCAAGGGCGTTTAATTTGGTTTAGCTCTCCCTAAAATGAAACGGTGGATTATTAAAAACACCATTTTAATTTAGGGAGAATTAAACTGAACTAAAACTCTGTGGCATGTACACAAGGATGGGGTCCTGATCCTTGCCTGCCTCTTTGGGGGGTGAGAGCTGCCAGTGGGCCGAGCAGTCCCTGAGTTGCACAGGTGGGCCCCTAGGTGCACCCACCTGCTGGCACCTGATCCAGGCAGTCCTGGAGGGAAGCAACAGGCCTCTGCACAGCTCAGGCAGGCAGGCTCTGGGGAGAAAAAAAAGACCAGGCTCTCTGCCTTTTTTTTTTCCTTCAATGGAGCCTCCCTGTATGGGCTGCTACCAGGTTTCAGAGCCCCTGAGCTCCATGGGGCCTGGCAAGCCCTGAGCACATCAGCTTCCAATGCCCCATGCACTGTTGAACTTTGGTAGGTAGCAAACTGAAACACCTCAGAGGTGTTTTATCTTGCTAAATACAAAAAAAGCAGAATACATCACCGAGCGTGCAAACAGCAATGCCATTAAAGTAGTGCAAAAGGGCATTTAAGCTGCTTTAAAGGCCAATTTTGTGGTGTGTACAAAGGCCCCTATGTGCAGCAACCACACGTGCCTGGTACAGCAGCAACTTGAGCTGGGACAGAGCAATTTACACCAGGGCTGCTCCTGCCCTGCTCTGACCCACGTTCTAGATGGTGGCATTGGGTGGCGGAGGGGTTGGCTGGGGCATGAGGGTCCTGAAGGTGTGGAGCCATGTGGCTAGGCAGCAGGTAGGAGTCTGCCCCCCTGCTGGCTGAGCTGGCTGGGTGCCATCAGTGTCTACATGTCCATTTAATCTGTTAACTACTCCACCATAAGATAGTACTGTCCCCAGCAATACTACCTTATGGTGGTGTTAATTAATTTACTGCAGCCTAATAGCATTGCACGTGTAGATAGTAATGCTTTACTCCAGAGTTAATTAGACTACTTTGCAGTAACATGCATGTGTAGACTTAGCCAGAGTGTAGGATTTAGTGTTGGAATCTTTGTTGGCTCTACACCTCAACATGATTTCCTTATTTGAACTAGTGTTCTAGTTCTGTTGGCTGATTAAGCCACCAGCACAGAATGGTTGCCCAATGGTAGAGTTTCTAGGAGTTTCTAAAATGAATCCAGACATTACCAGTCACTTTCCATACTTACGTTCTTCATATTGTAAAAGGTCATCTGAATGAAGTAGTGCTTCTAAGAAATGATTTTACACCATCAGTATCACAGTGTTATACAGGACAGACATGTTAACTGCAGAAATGCAATCAGCTGAAGGCAGGCCATCCAGAAATGATCTCTGAAAATGTGTTAGAACATGAAGAACTAGACAAAGATTTGATTGACTATTTAGCAGAGCAACAACAGACTATCCCTGCTAGTTGTGGATGTAAACATATTATATATGGCAGGTTTCTAGTTATAAAATGTGGAGGAACAGAAATAGTCTGAAATATGTAAAAATCTAGCTATTGGTTGATGCCAAAAGATTGGAATTATGTAGTCTTTTAGGCTTTCCAGGCAATTATGCAACAAAATATACGCAATACAATATGGACCAGGTATTCAGAGCTTCATTTTAAAATGGATTATAATATAAGTGGATTAGCTGTTTTCGCTGGCATTTTGTCTAATGCTCTGGATGAAGAAGTATGCATGTGTGTGTGTGTTCATGTGTGTGTTTGTACACACACACACACACACACACACACACACACACACTTACCTACATATATTCTCAATGTATGATCATATCTACCTGTTTACTTATCTAAAAATTCTCAATGTATTCAATATATGAATTCTCAATGTATTTTCACATATGTGTATATGTGTGTGTGTATATGTGTGTGTGTGTATATGATGTGTGCATGTGTAATTTCACATATATATGTGAAAATACATTGAGAAAAAAATGAAATGCAGCTGCTCTATGTATGTTTTTAAAATAGACACTGTCAGTTTACTTCAAATCAAAAGTATAAAATATTATGCATGTCTTAAACTATCCTGCTGCTTTTTGTGATTTAATGATCAAAGTGTCTCATTGCTCTATATATTTCCCATTATTACATGAAAAAGGGGGAAAACTGTGAAGCTAACAGAATGCAAATAAGGGAGGGAGGGAGGAGGGACCTATTTTTTATCAGTTCTTTTAGATCCAAGGGTAAAAAGTGGGAGATAGAAAAACTGTAGGCTTCTGTTTTTTATGTTAAATAGACTCTCTCTCTCTCTTTCTCTCTCTCTCTCTCTCTCTAGGATATATAAAGTAACTGACAAGAACTGGGAATTTATTTGAAACCACAGTCTCCTACACCTGCCTACATCCTCAGAAGAGCATGTTTTGAGTGTGTAGATAACAGCTAGGGAATCTAAAATGTTGGAGTGTTTACCAGAGTGGTATTTTTTGTCTTTTGGGTGTGAAAAGAAACTTGTGTTTTGATAAGACCACACTTTCTGCTCTCTCTCACTTTCTACATTTGTAATTCTGTTAACCTCAAAGGGGTTTCTCCTAATATATGCAAATATGTATATGTTTGCATATAAATTCTCTGCTGTCATGCCTGCATAAAGCTTGACAAACATTAGGGACTTTCTGGCCTTTGACTACTACATCTTACACCAGCCAGGGTAGGAAGACACGGTGCTTTCTTGTCCTTTCTCTATTTGTATACCTCTTTTCTTGTTTAAGTTCTTTTGAGTAAAGGCTATTTTATACTGTTCATTTGTATAGTGCCTAGAAAACTGAGACTCTTACCTTCAGGTGCTTCTGCAATTCAGACGAAATAACAATCAGATCAGACAAGTGGAAGGAGATTCAAGCCAACGGTTTCTTCGTCAAGTCACGTTCCTCTTTTTAATGGGAAACATGCAATGATCTTATTTGTTGTATTAAATTACTGGACACTGAAATGTGATAGAGAAAAGAAAAGCTACAGCCAGTTTGGAACACGTTGTGAAGTGTGGACCACCTATCCATCTCAGCATGGATATTAATTTCCCAAACTACTGTTCTCATAGGCCCTCTTCACATTTTCTCAGGCCGGTAGCACAGGGGGATATATTCCTTTCCTCAGTTCTCTCAGACAGGAAGGGACTCTCTTCCACGTTGGGGGTAAGTCTACAAAGTAGGTATTGGGTCATTGGTGGCTCATCTTGTGGAGTACCTATGGATCTCCAGCTGGCCTCAATCTGGCCCTACATACGGGTCAAATTTCTGCCTGCAAAGGCACATATGAGTCAGTGGGAGTCATTGGATATAACTAATCATAGAAGTTGCCCTTTGTTATAACAGTATCTACATTGGGGTGGCCAAAGTACTCTGACATGCAACAACTCACCAAGGCTCCTTAAGTGGCCCTCCCAGCCCCAAATAATTGCCTACCCCTGATGCACATGGTATAATTTGGTGTCTATTCTGGTATTGTAACATTCTCTGTTAAGATTATATGATAAATTATTTATGTAAAGCATTATAAATTGTGGTGTTAATGAATGTTTAGATCCATATCTGTAATTCATTAAATAATCAAACACATATACAATAATGCAAAGTGATAGCTATGAATGAATAGATGACTCTCTACTCTTTTCTGCCAGTGGGTACTGAGGATAGTCTTGGCTGTAGTAAGAAGCACTCATGTTATAACAGTCTTTGTTTTATAGTACATTTAAAATATACCTTAAAAACTTACTTGAAGTTCTCTTTTTTCAGTATTTTAGCTGAGGGATCACAGTGAAAATGCCTGTGGCACTATGACATTGACTGATTTACGTCTGGGGCATTATCAATAACTAAATTCAGTTCTGAAGGACATATCAATTTGCCAAATATTACTCTACTAACCCTGGCGACAATATCAGCAGCATCTTCCACCAAGGAAGCTACAACACCACAATGGCCTGAGAGAGTGACAGCATGTTTCTCTCATTCATTTTTATGAGTCTGTAAGATGGACCTGAATGAGAATGGGGGACCACTTTAATGTATTTTCTAATTTGGGAATTTTTCACTTTAACTATTTCAAATGGTTTTGTTTGAGACTAGTAGAATATTGGAAAGGTGTGAGTAACAACAGCTGTACCTAGGCAGGCAAGGTTCTTTGGGTAGATGTGATATATTTTATAAAAGCTATCACATCTACCCAAAGAACCTTGCCTGCCTATGTTCTTAGGCCAACACAGCTACAACCAAAAACCCAGCAACAGCAGTACATAACATTTATTGTTTTTCCAACTCCTGCACAATACTACAACCTATTCCATAAGCAGGTCAAACTCCCATCAAAGCCTTTAGCCAGTTGAGAAGCTTTTTTATGAAAGGTCCTTTTCACTGGAAATTATTTTGTGTGAAAATGTTTTGCTTTCCATGTCCAGCATGGAATTTCTGGTGAGATTCGGATGCTCAGCTGGGATGTAAGAAACCTTGTCCCTGTTCCCATTAGGGCACAGCAAGAATTTGAACTTGGTCTTTCCTATTCCAGATGAAAGTCCTAACTACAGAGGCTGTTCTGAATTGAAAAGGGGGTTTCCTCTTTCCATCTTGTGTGTGTTTTTCAGAAAGCATTTTGAAAGTCTTAATTTTGAGTTTGTTGGAAACCAAAAACAAACTCTTTGAAAGATGGTTCCTTCTTTTCTGGCCAGCACTGCTGCATTTAAAAGCCCACCTAGGAGCCCTCAACTAATCTAGTGATTTGCTGCCAGAAAATGCCTAACATGGAGTTTATAATGGCTTCTATAAACTGCAAAAATATAGAAAGCCGATTTAATTATCTTTTGTGGTAAGCAGAGCTGGTCAAATTTATGCTTGGTGGGAAAAGTAGCCAATTAATTTGGCTTTTCTGTTCTTTTTGATCCTGAATCATTTGTGGACTGATCCTTATTTCTGCAAATGTATTTGCTGAATGCAAACTTTTACTGATAACAATGTTTTAGTTGATAGGTTTCATACTTTGTATGAGATGTGAGTTTAATTGTGAGGCCTCAGTTCCACAATTGTGGTAGGGGAATACACAAAACATTTCATGTTGATGGGAGAGGGCAAAACTAGATCATTGTCCCCCAACACAAAGCCATTGGAAGCTTGCTGGAAATTGTTACTTACCAACAACATCAGGGCTTTCTTAGGATGGTGCCACACATGCAACATAACACTTACTAAATGCAGACAAAATGTGAGCGGTTTAGTTTGAGTTAAGGGCCCTCTGGAATTGCAAGGTTGTTCCCTTTCAAGTGAGGGTTATCTTCTAACACATACTGAGGTGTTGTTACACATTACAGTTCATGTGTGGTAATTCTAAGGGATATTAGGCACTATTAAAGTTAGCATGTTTTGTAACCAGTTTCATGTTAAGGGTTTCTACCCTATCTAACATGCACATGTCTGACTTGCTCCTAAAAGCCTGGTGAGCAGGGCCATGACTAGAAGCTGCCAAGTCTGCCCCATGTCTGCCCACCTCCCTGGATCTCCAGCAGCTTCCCATTCACCTGCCTCCCCCCACCCTCCTTTTTGCAACTCCTTCTCAGATTCCCATTCATCTACAGCCCAGCTCTCCTCAGGTCTCTGTCAGTCAAGGGCAGTAGAGATCTGAATGATAGCTCAAGAGCATGGGGGTGGCTGGGAGCAGTCCATTTAGGGTTACTAGAGGATCACAAATCACTGGTATTCTCCCTGTTAAGCAGACTGGTATTACTGCAACATGAGCTGCCTAACACCAGCTGCAAATAATCCTCACTCAGAGGTATAACTTGAGACACTCAGAGGGCACTTACCTCACCTTGTCCTGCCTTTATAAAAGGACACTCTCATTTTAAGAGCATTTAACACAGGAAAGGTAATGTCTAACAGCACCCTAACTTCAAAAGGGTTTCATTTCAATGATTTGCAGCTGTTGCAAGCTAATGTGTGACCCTATCTTTAGTCATGGTGAACTCCTATGGTCTTGGCTGAGACCTGATTATATCACACTGAAAATTGTGTTCTATAGGTTTGAAAACTGTTTTTTTATTTTACTTAAAACATTTTTACACAGAAGAATGGAAAGTAATAAATACCATATTTACCTGGATCCAAGACAGCTTCAAATTTAAGATGATTCGCAGCCCTGCCCCCCTAATTAGATTCTATTCATGTAAAATTATAAATTTCATTTTCTATGTATAGAATCTAATTAGTGGAAGGATATCTTACATTTGTCCCTCTACTGCTGTGGTGGGGAAAGCAGCAATGTGGAGAGGGGGTAAGAGGCTAGACCCTTGCTCCTTGCCTCCCCCTGCCCCAATCCATTCCTCTCCCCCTTGTGCCTCCTGCTATATCCTGGCCCTCCTTGCCACTTGTTCCCTTGTGCTTGTGCCTGACCCTTGTCACCTGTCCCAGCACAGTCTGCTCCCCCACCCCCTGCACCTCCACTGTTGGTTATCTTGTACTGCTCTGGTCTGGCTCTGGTGGTAGCCCTGACCTTCCCAGTAACAATGGCAGCCCTGGGCCTGGAGAGCTGGAGCAGAAGGGAAGCAGGAGGCTGGAGTGGGGGGAAAGGTGGCATGGTCTCCCCAAAACTCCCTGCAAGTTTTACAGGTGGGTCTCCCCTATATGCTCCCCTACCACTCATCCAGAGTCCCCTAGCCACAAGCCCCCTCCCCTGCTGTATGAGCCACCTGGCCCAGGGCAGGCGATGGTTCAGCTTATTTGACTGCAGCTACAGGAATGAAAACCACCGTTCCTCAAATGTGTATGTGAACAAAAAAATGATTCAGATACTTGGTATGCACCAAAAGGTACAAATATGCCTGGATCCAGCAGTTCAAAATTCAGATGAAAGTTTGTGAAACTGTTTTTGGCAATGTTTGACCAGTTGGTAAGTTAAAAGATCAGTTGTGTCTTGCCATGGATACGATGACCTGTTTAGAAGACTAAGCAAAGATTTTCAGAAATAACTCATGATTTTGGGTGGTTCTCAATAGGAGACCTGATTTTTCTGAGGGTGTGCACTCAGCACTTTTGGAATATCAGGCTCCTTTAAGACATTTCAGAGTACTCAGAATCTCTGGTGAGATTTAAATTCCTTCCCTTACACTTTTTAGCAGTAAAAAAACCAACAGAGAAAATAATAGGAAAGTAGAATTTCATTTTGAACACTTTGTAAAATGAAATTCTTTATTAATAAATAAGTAATATTTTTACTTTTAAAACACTAGGCCAGGCCCTTATCAGTAGAAGGGGAGGGGGTAGGTGGTGGGAGAAAGAATGACAAAAAACTTCAGGCACATGCTTCCCCAGACAAGTATGCTTTTCAGAATTGAGGCTTTCTAAAAGAAATTGTGTTGGAACTAAAAGGAAATGAAGGGAAATATGAGAATCAAAATGCCACACTTCAATAAATCAAATATTGGAGGATATATATCAGGACTTAAAGGATGCGTGGGACATAGAGGTGAGGAGTAGGAATATTTTGGCACTGTGTTATTTGAAAAATTCAGTGTTTTTTATTTTAATTTCTCTAAAACCTTCTTTTGGATTGAGTCATTTCAAAACATGCTACGTAACACAAAACAGAAATAAGTATATAAATTTAGGACACAATATTACCAGCCTGTAAAAATGAAAAAGCATGAACAGGTATGAAAAGCTGGTTGTACAACAGTACTTTTTTCTAGCGTGGAATTTGACAAAACTTTTCAGTTTTCTACTCATTCTTCACTGCTTTGAACTTGGCATAAAAAAGAAAAACAGCAAGCTAACCAATTTTTCCTTTCTGATATTCTGTGAGAAGGACTAAAGTAGCTTGCATGGTAATAAGCACTAAACACAAATTTAATTTAAATAGACTGCTGCTAAATTGGAAGAGCCCTTTGGATTGAATATCCTGATTTACCAGCTACACATATCGAAGTCCCTAGAGCGCTTCTTAGAAGTGTTTTTAGCAGCCCCAATCTCCACAGAACTCTTAAGAGCTGTCCTTTCCCTTTACAGGATTCAGAAAATATGTGGTTTGGGATAACTGACTGTACAGCAAGCAGAAGCAGTTTTACTGCATGAAGAAATTGATATAAGTAAAGCAATGTCACATGGGCAATGGAAAAATGTGCATGTAGTCATAGGAATTAGGTCTTTTCAGTTTCTGTTATGGTTCATATGTCCACCCGAGCAGCATTATACTCTCACACAAGCACTTTGTCTACTTTGCTTTTGGTTAATTCCAGCAATGGGGCTTTGTAACAACTAGAACTGCAACAGTGATACAGACCTTGACCTTTGGTTTAAAAACCACAACAGATCTATCTGTTTTAATTAAGGAGCAACTTTAGCTGGTGGCAAAGCAAACTGTAGGAGTCAGTGGTGGTGGGCACACAACACACTTAGTTGGCATGTCTCTCTCACTCTCTCTCTCTCACACACACACACACACACACACACACACACACACACACACGCACACACACACCTACCCACCCACCCAAGGCAGGCTGATCTCAAGCCTCTGAGGTCTGCATGTACTCAAACCCAATTACTTGCCACTTCCATAGCTCATTAACTCTGATTAAGCTGGGGGTTGTCACATCTCAAAGCACAGGCTTCTCACTCTGGAGTTAAATTAGTATTGGTAGTAGACTATTACTGCTGGAGGGAAGACCATAAATACTGTTGACTTGGCAAGTCTGGCATGTTTTTGACTGAAGCTGCTAATTAGCATGGCAGGACTCAGATGGGGTCTTCATACTGTGGCCCAGGAAGACTGTAGAAATGTTACTTCACAAGGCAGGGGTGTGGCCCTAACATCAGGACCACCACATTTATGTATAAGAGAAGGCAGGTAAATACACTACTTGAAATATTTTTTTCCTGTTCTGATCATAGGACTCGGGGCACTACTGATAGAGTTCATTGGGCTTTTCTTCTGATCAGTGCTCTGATGTCTTTACAGATTAAGGATTTTCATACTTAATGAACTGAATGAATACACTTTTGTGTACCTACAAATACTTAGCATTCAGTAGATATGATTAAGAAATTTTTTCACTTTAATAAAGAAAAGCAATCTTTCTTCTGGTATTTTTTACACAATCTACCCTGCTTTATTTTATTTTCTGCTTCTGCATTTCTTTCACTTCTGGACTAAGGAAAGAAAAAAACTGAGTTGAATTCTCCTTTACAAGTATCAGGATGACTTTTTTTTCATTTTGCCCAGGGCTTACAATCTGTTAATTTGAGGTCTTCCATGAAACAGACCCAAACATGATTCTTTAAACCAATTTCTGCTTCTTTAGTTGACAGAGATGTCCACAATTAACCCATGGGTGGAAGCCATGTTTCATGCAATTTTTTTTCTTAACTGACTATTATTTGTGGGGATTCAACTAAAGCTCCATCCTATGCTACTCAGTTAGAAACACTAACAAGTCGAGTGAATTTCTAACATTCATAAAAAGGGGTTTGGAGAATAGGTCAAAAGGATAGTACAGTACACACTTTCTTTTTTCTTTGTTCTGAAAATTACTTATTTTCACTTCTGAAATATCTACCTCAATGACTTAGTGCTATTTCAATTATTTTACTTCTCAGATGGTTCATCCTGTCAGATTTGTAGTTCTCTTCTTTATGATCTCCTTCATTACCCACTCTTCAGCTTTCGTCTTCTTAATTCAGCAGCATCTGGTATATTAGGCATAATATGGAAGCAGGAATTTGCCTTCCCTGTCCTTAAAAACCTACCCTGGACTCTTATCCATTACAGGGCTTAAGATAAAATCTCAGTCCAAGTATTCAAAATTTATAACACCTCTCCCTAACATCCTTTCTGGTCTCACCTCCTTGCAGTCTCCATCCTACTCCACATGTCTCAAAGAACAGCCTATTCACAATGAATAATTTATTTGGCAAATGTATAGCCACTAGTATTCAGTAGATTTTTCTAACTTTCTGAATGAATCAGGAACATTTCTCCGTATGTATTCATTATGCGCTCACTCGAGCTCCCTTGGTAACTCTTACCTGGTGGGTGGAATTGTGTGTGCTGTTTGATTGGATGAGCACTCAAGCACCTGCAGCATGAAAACATACATGTGAAAATCTAATGTTTGAGAAGTTTTAATGAGAATTTGCCACAAAACATTCATGTTTGTTGAAAGCAATAACTCAAATGTAATTGCCCAAAGATCAGAAGAAATCGAACAAAAAATAATGAGTACTGAAGCAAATGCATTTAACAATGAAGCAAACATTTCAAGCATGGTTGCAGCATTTCTATAGCTGTTTTTCTCTACAGTCATTTCATTTCTAATATAACATTAAAATTATTTTCTCCCAAAGTCCTGCATCTTAGATCAGTACTTAAAGTTTTTCTTCTCTGTTCCTTTTACTTCCAAAAATATGAACTTCTTGTATACTGAAGAAATGTGTCGCTGACTATATGAATAGGGTGGTAAAAAAAGGTTGAGCAGTTTCAGATCATGTCACTTGTTTTGATATCATCATAATTTCCCAAAGCACTCCAGTGGCCAGGTGGATTTATACTTGGTTGGCTTCTGACCAAAGTCTGAGATAAATGGCTGTAAAGCATTTTATATGAAAACCGGTTTATACCTGGTGGTACAGTACCATTTTCAAACACTAAGACATGGTGCCATTTTAGTATCCGTATGTACAATATACTGTACCTGTATGTACTCTGTATGTGTGTGCAGGTGTATGTCTGACCACAGAGGAATACCTGGAATTCTGTAGGTGTAGAAGGTTAGTTAAGATCTACTTTTAAACCTATGTATGCTGCAACCCAAAGCACAGCTACTGAAATTAGGTGTGTGGTTATCTAGTTATAAGTGACCTTTTGCTAATTTAAAGAATTTACAAACTGATCATCTTTGCATTTTCTTTTTAACCACCACCCTCCCCCAACTCTTTTTAAAATTAGGAAAATAAATATGTACACACAAATTATGACAATTGCTCTTAGTAGAAAATATAAAAAGTTAAAGTTTTATTTTAGCAATGTTAACTGGACTACACTTCGTGCCCATGATACGTCTAACCTAAAAGGCTAATAGGCCATTTAGCTATTAAATAAAACTATTTAGATTGTGGTACTGCCTGAGTTTTGAGTAGCACTCATAAGGAATATTTAAGCAAGCATTTTTTTTTAAAGAAAACACTAAATTTATTGAAAACAAAATCATTTTTAAACAGGGTCAGGTACGAAGAATCTCTTCATACAAAAACTCAGAGGGCTGGGCAGGTTCAACCTTTTTAACCTAGTTACATTTTTAACTAAAGATATTTTTTCCTCATTTGAACTGAAACTTTTTTTTTTCATTTGAACATTTTAGTAGTCTAAACTAAAAATAAAAGGTCAGAATTAAGAGACAGTATTTTAAATCGGCTAAACACATTTTCCACTTGGCTCAACTTTTACTTTAACTTTTGAGAAACATAGGAATAGAAATGATGCCCTGGGTCATCAAGTCTACCTTGCTGGTATTTCAGGCAACTGAAGAAATGGTCTTAAACCTAGTTAGGTTTGTTTGTCCTCTTATACCTCTGGAAAGGCTATTTCTGAACCTCATTCCTCTGATGCTTAGCAAACCTCTAATTTCCAACTTAAATTTTTTCATAGCCAGTTTATACATCCATTTTTTCTTGTGCCAACATTGACTTTTGAGTTGAGTATGCTGAAGTATTTCTAGACAACAATTGTATTATCTCTCAACCAACATCTTTTAGGCTAAATAAACTAAACTCTGTGTTTCCTCTCATGAAAGCCTCTTCCTTGATCGTTCTAGTAGTCTTTGTCTGCATCTGTTGCACTTTGAATGCATCTTTCTTGAACATAAATAACCAGCCTTGTGCACCATAATCCAGGTGAAGATTCACAGTGCCTTGGATATTACACATGCCTACCTTTAGTGGAAGTCTTTCACCTGATACATCCTATTTGCCTTTTTCATGGCTGCATCACATCCATGTTCACAGTCATTCTGTGACTGAATAATTCACAAGGTGATTTTCCTCCTCTCACTTTCAGCTGAGGAGCTCCCTAATTACAACAGACCTTTGCATTATGGATGTATTTTTACTGCATGACCTTATGCTTTGTATTACTACACTCTCTGATTTCTTTCCTCAATGCTACCTAGGTGTTTTTTTTCTGTATGATATTCCAAGCCTCCTCAAAAAAGGTTTTGTACAACTGATAAACCATTTCCTGCCCTATTCTGGTTTTGAGTGACTCTGTTTACATTGTTAAGGTTGAATTAATCATCTACTTGTGCATTATTTTGAAAGTTTACATTTAACTTGCTGTTCTGTAAATAATGTGCATGTAGGCTTCTGTCCCACCAATAGTTAATAGACATGTATAACTGCATGTATGAGAACTGCTCTTTAAATTCATTTGGATGACCTGCACATCAAGTCTTCAGGATCGTGTCAGTCATTAAAGTGAGAAATAAAGGAAGTCGCACCCTCAGGACATTGCTTATGCAAATGCTTACTTTGAAATCAATAGGATTTGAGTACATGCAAATAATTCAACTTGCACTTTGTGTACCTTCCTGAATCAGGACCTAACTTGGAGCGATATAAAATTCATTCCAGTTAATAAATTGCTTTTTAATAGTACTTTTTAAATAGTACTTCATCTGTAAGTATCTCTGTTTTCCATATTCAAACCCTGCATTTGTGCTTAGAAGATGATTAATAAGAAGTACAGTTATGCAAATAACATTTTAAAATACCAGCTTTGCATAAATGCAAAGGCTGTGTACAAAAAACAAAACAAAAACAAAAAATAAAACCCAGATGCTCTCACATTTTGAAGACTTAAAACCTGTTTAAATTAATATTGAGAATATTAAAGTTAGCATTTCCATGTGTTTTTTAATTCAACAGATTTGGAGTCAGGATTCCTGGCAGATATTCTTATTTAAAGAATAGTTGCAATGGAATATTTGTAATTTGCAGTGTTTTGCCATACTTTTGATTACATAGTCTTGATTAAGTACAGTTTTTAACATTTAAGCTCAAAATTCAGCCAAAAGATAGGCAAATGAGTAGAAAGGTATTCATTTTCTCTGTTAAAAATCCATTTATTTGTTCCAAATATAAGTGGGGCTTTGAATACTGTTTGCAAAAGCTTAGAGGTGAAAAACTATAGATCTTTTAAAACAGTTGCATTGTTTTTAAAAAATATTTTAAATTAGTGAGGACAAAGTCCTAATACCTTCATTGGTTCTTCATTTATTCAGATAAGTTTCCATATCCTTCATGAAGGAACCTGTCGAGGAAAGGAGTATGGAAGAAATTCTTACTCCCTTAGTAGCAATACGAGGTATGCTGTCAGATTTAACAGTATCTCCCAGGATTTCAGTATACCTTAAGTCTCACTGGAGTAAGGGTGGTAAAAATGTAAAGGATACATTTTTAATGTGTCTACCTTTCATGCTGTGCAGTTTACACAGAGCTCCCCATGAATGAAATTAGGAGTGTATGGATTGAATACAAGGTACATATGTGGTCCAGCAAAACTAATGTACTGCACGCAGTTCTGTACTAGGCTTGGGAGGTGGTGGTGGGGGAGAAACATTTGGAGGAGTAAGATCTATTTTGAAGAGACCTGCACATTTTTAAGGTCAAAAGTGTGCTTGATTGAATCTCTTGTACTCTAGGTGTTTGAGACTATATTATAGATCTTCAAAAGGTAGAAAGCATCTCTTCATTTTAATCAATTTATTATAGTTGTAGTAAACTCTGGGTATTTTACTGAGGGGCATTTATATTTAGGCCACAGTGAAAAATGCTTTTTCACTGAAGTGTTCAATGACATTATCTATGCCAGCAATATTAAAACATGTCCATTATCATTATCAATGGAGAAAAGACAGACGTAGACATAATAATTATTTTCTCTATTAGATTTAATTGTAAACAAATCGTCAGAGAATGTTTGTCGTTATAACTGCTAAGGGAGAAATGTGCCAACAGAATGTTCACATACAATGCTGACTTGCCTATTTCCAACTTTATCTACCACATTTATTATATGATCTACTGAAATGTACTACAGGTTTAAGTACTAATTGATACAGTTTTTTTCTGACTTTCTAGTACAGAAAATGTGAAAGTAGGACTGTTAGCGACTAAGTAAGCAATAAAGTTAGCTTTGAGATATTAAGTACTTTAATATAAAATTTAAACCTGCATTTAAGTATCATGACAAGCATTTAATGCTGACACATTCTAATTAATGGAAGTTTATTTTGCAGGGTATATTTATTGTAAATGAATCCCTTTTAAATCTCAGTAGCAACACTTCTTTTGAGTTAATGGTATTATAGTATAGTAAACCTCATTTTTAAAGCAATATAACTGTATATATATACTAATAATTGTTGAGCACTTAAAGAGAAGTAACTATAAAACAAGACACTGTTCTCTCCCCTATTTTCTAACTGTGCTATCACATTTTTAAAGGAATAGTTTCAGATGTGTAGTTCAAAAATATAAATTCTGTAGTACTGACTATAATATTTTCTAGCCATGACTTTCAACCCAAATTACCACCTTACTATTCATTGTAATAAATTATTGACATCAGAGAAGCTAAATAATGCAACTAGAGTGAAGGAAGGCTGTAGGGAAATGAATCTCCCATCGTACCTGCATTAGTTTTAGTTGTGACCTCCCTTTCTTGGGTCACAGTTCACACCATTGTTACATATTGATTCTTCATAAGCTAAAGGTTATGTTTTCCCCTCCCCTGAACTTTTCCAGTTCCCTCACCATAGGAATAAACAAATTGAAACAGCCCAAATTCTGCAGCAGAGAGGGCATTTTTTGGAGGGGGAAGGGGGGGTTTATCTTCATTCTGCTTACCTGTGTTTCTCTACCTTGCTGCAGGAAATGACACATTTCTTTTTAGGTGTTTCATGTTTGCTGTGTTGATATCTGATCAGCTTGAATTGTAAGGTAAAGCAGTGGCTGTATTATCTCTTCCAGGGACTTTGACTTTTTTATGTTTAATTGAACAATATCTTGCCTTTCTTCTGTTTTCCCTCTTCTTTTTTCTTCCAGATTTCAGGTCTGTTACCCTGGGAGAAACCAGAAGCCTACAGGCCAAATGTTCTAGAATTTAAGACTGGCAACACTTTGTTCTCTAACATCACAATCCCATTTTGTAACCTCAAGACAGTAGACAAAAGGAAACCCCAGACATCCAAAGAGCAGATTTATCTTTCAGCACTTTAAAGATTGTGTAAAGAAATAGTTAATATTTCCTTGCTAAGCATTACTTTATTTAAAACAAAAATAGGTTTGGGTTCTTGGGAGCCATCAGATGTTTATAAAGCAATGTCCTTCCTTTCTTTGCCAGCAGAGGGGGCCATGACCCAGTTAACTAGACTGCAGCAGATACAAGCAGTTGAATATCTTCCAACCCTGAGTAGCTGGAGTGAAATAAGAAAATGTAGTTTGCCTACGTTGCCCCAGTAATGCATTCAGGCTTCATGTCAAACAATATAGGAACAGTTCAAGGGGGAAGACTCTGCCAATAATTCCAAGAAGCAATTAAAAAAAACTCTTATTGCTTCGGACTGCAGAGGGGGCTTCAGGAAAAAAATCTTGCTACTCACCTCCCAGTGGTAAGCCTTGATTGAGCTGAGATAGAAAATTATTCTACACTATGGTTTTTTTAAAAAAAAATTCTGAGCGTAGATTTTTTTCAGTCCATTGAGGCAGGAAAGAAGATGCTGAATACTTAAAAGCAGAGATTGTTTTCAAACCAGAAAGTACCTAAATAGGCCTGCAGGTTCCAACCACCGCTAGTATCTGCCATTCCCCAGCTGAGCATAGCATCCTATCCATTTCTAATTCTCTACATGATTGCTAGTTGGAAAGCACCAGGATTCGTTTGGTTTCACATAATGATTTATACAGAGTTTGTAAACAAATACATAATAGGCTGGCCCTGACCATTTCCTTTATATATTTATCACCCTTGCCATGTAGTGTAAATTCTATTGTATATAAGGAACTTAATAGAATTGCTGGCCCAGCTATCCTAATCCTGTATCTGATGTGGTTACTCCACTCTAGACACATCTAAGCTAGGATTTGAAAGACTTAAAATATTTGAACTTTCTGTTTCTGACCTAGGCTTTCTTTTCGCTTTGTAAACCATTACACCAAAAAAAAAAAAAAAAAAAAAAAAAAAAAAAAAATTAAAAAAAAATCCAATCCTGATCCTTGTTATAATTCATTCGGGTTTGCATATACTAAATGAAATGGAGTATGTTCTTCTACATGTAGAATGGGCATTGAGGCTCAGGGGTGGATCTTTCTTTCTGGTTTCCTTTTTCTTTCCTTTGAATGCCCTGTTTTGCCACCATGGAATATATATATATGGAATATATATATAATTCTTAGGAACTTGTGGTTTAAAATGCAACCTCCC
>NW_017728992.1:126991146-126992285 GCF_001723915.1 Gavialis gangeticus | reverse complement strand
CCCCCCCCCCCAGTCGTGAACAATCAGAGCTTAACAGATGGGGCTTTGAAGAGGGGAAGCGTTGGGTAAGAAATGTAAACTTCCGATTGTGGTTCAGCCAGCCTAAAAATAATCACTGAGCATTTAAAAAAAGATCTGGATGGGGTCGGGAGGAAGGAAGAGGTTGCAGCTGCGGGCTTGACTCATCCCTGACATAAGGGCGAGGAAGAGTGTGGCTCGAATGTCTTTTGTGGGGATGCTGTCATGAGTGAGAGGCTCCCGGTTCGCTGTCTTCGCTCAGGCAAGGCCCCCAGCGCAATCAAGCGCGCTTTCCTGCTTGAGGAAGACCTGAGCTTCCCCTGCCCCGCGCTTCCCGCCTAAATCTGCCTATTAGTGTCATAAAAAGGAGGTGCAGCCACGGGCCCGATGCTTGGTACTTGCCAAATGCCCAGGCAGAGCTGCAGAGAATGGCATGCCCCGTGCGCCACCCGCGGGAAGGGGACCAGGGCGTCCGGGCTCCAGCCACAGGGGAGCCGCGGCGCGGGGAGCGGGAGCTGTCCGAGGTGCTGCCCGGAGCCATCCGCCTTGCCGCAGGGCGAGGTTAAGCTCCAGGCTCCTGCCAGGCCGCTCCCTGAGCCCTGGCCCCGGGCTTTCGTGTCTCTCGCTGCCAGCCTCCGTCTCCGCAAGGGCGCTCGGCCAGCGGCGGCCCGAGCTCCGCATAGCTGCCTGCTGCGGTCCCTCGCCTGCCCGGGGATCCATAGGAGCCTCCTGCCTCGCTGGCACTGGGGCGGGGAGGTCAAGGAAAGCGCTGGGCTGGGACTATTGCGCCTGATCGCTCGGGGGGGTTGGGGTTTGGGGTTTTTTTTTCCTGGGCACTTTTCAATCGCAGCCGGGGCGCCGCAGGCTTCGCGCACAATGGGCTGCAGGGACGGACGTCTGTGTGCCCGCCGGCCTAGCACGGGGGCCCCCAGGCCAGCTCGCCCGCCGGCCGCTCTCCGTGCTGCATGTCCTTGTCCCACGTCTGATCCGACCCGGCCGCGGGAGGAGGGAGGGCTCGGGGCCGGCTTCAGCACCACGGAGAGCGGCGGGCGCGGCGCAGCGCGGCCCCTTTGTTCCGGGCGGCCGCGGCCGGGGCGAACAAATGCCTCGCCCCGGGGAGC
>NW_017728992.1:126985970-126990327 GCF_001723915.1 Gavialis gangeticus | reverse complement strand
AGCCGGAAGATGCCAGCAGCCGCCTCTGCCCAGAACCCCCCCCCCCCGCCGACCCCCCCAAATAAAAGGGCAAAGAGAAATTAAATGCTCCGACCTGCCGAGAGCTGGAGCTTTTATAGCCCCCCTCCCCCGAGCAGCGCGGGCGCCTGCAGGGGCAGAGGCACCGGAGTCCTGGCTGCTGCGTTTTTGGGGGGCACGGAGCCGGCCGGTCTCTCCCCCTCGCTTGCTGCTCCAGCATTAGGGATTCATGGCTCTCCAGCCAAACAAATAAGGCATCTGCCTCCAGTGCAAGAGGATTACACGGGCTGCTGACGTCACCAGCCAGGCAGATGTTGGCTTCCAAAGTCCTGATCATCTCCCCGTGTCCTTGAAGCCAAAGAGGCAGCAGCGGAATCGCAGCCCGCAGCAGCTCGACCCGGTGCCGCTCAAGGGCGGCGGAGCCCCCATCGGAGCCCCGCCAGGCCAGCGCGCTCTGCCCACGGGGAGGCAAGGGTGGGCACCCGACCCCCCCCAAGCATCGAGTCCCCCCGCTCCCCTGCAGCTCGCCCGAGCGCAGCAGCACCCGACTGTGCACAAGCCGCGTCAGCAAACAAAATACAGAAATCAAAATAAAATCCTTCCCCACCAAGGCAGAGAAAGCCCCTTCTCCGGGGTTCGCTTCAAGCTAACTCCGACCCTTACAGCCTGCTTCTCTCACTCCGGCTTGACAAAAGCCCCAGCCAGCGCAATGGAAAGCCTTGAGAGTCTGGCAGGCATCACTTCCAACTGCTGCCTAATCCTGGCCCCAGATGAGCCGCAGGAGCCTCCCTCCGTGCCACGCAGACACACGTTACCTGTTGCAGCCAGGGGCTTGAGTAAGCCGAAACACAAGGTTGTCCTAAATAGCAGCGAGCGGGAATTCAGACCCACGCAGGAACCCAGAAGGGCCTTGCCTTACATATTTCCAAGTACTTGGTGGGGGCATGATCAAACCTTAGTGGGTTATATAAAAATGCCCCCTGTTGGCGTTACCGTCACAAACGCTTTGTTCACAACAAGCCCGGGGCAATACAGGCAGAACCCCACTTCCTAGCGGGTGCTCGGGCATTTAGACGTAAGCATCGCTCTGAATTAGGCAAAACCTATGTGAATATTAACAAAGCCCAGCAAAAATCATAAAATACCGCGTGCTCCAGGTGCGCTCGAGGCCTGGGCTCAACTGCTGTTTGTTAAAATGGGCACAAGGCACAACAAACGCATGCTAGATTGAATCAGCTCAGAGGTGGGGAGGCGACGAGTGGTTTTCTTAAGCTGATTTCAGGCCTTTCCATCCGTGGCTGTTATATCGAAACTCAGATCTATTTAGTTCCCTGAGCTGGGGAGAGATTTTTTTTTATTATTATTATTACTATTATTTTTTGCGTGTGGGTCTTCCTTGAAGGGTTAGGTGGAGAACCATTCAAGGGGAAGCCCAATTAAAAGCACAATAAATTCAGAAAGCAATTTCCCTGCGAGCCGTGTCTGCAGCCTTGGCGTGGAATAAAGTCGATGACTCATCAGCCCCGTCTCCTGCATCAAACAATCGTTTCAATAATTTTGGTACCGCAGTCAGGCAAAATAAAAGGCTGGGACAGCATGTAGCGGGGTGAGGAGAGGACAGACCTTTAATAGCTAGGCTCCTGGACTTGTTTATTTTTAAGGAGCTGCTTTATAGATCTCTTTTCCATATTATCCTTGTCTGTCAAAGGGGCATTTAATTTTTCCAATTGTGGGACGCGGTCCCTGATAAAATCAATTTAATTTACACCAGTGTCAGTCAGCTGATGTAAGGCTTGACCAGTCGATTTATTTTTGCCTCCGAGTTTGAGGGAAAGCGCACGCATAACACACCGGATTGATCTTGTCCCTACTTTTCCAGGTACCCAAGGTAGAAAGTAGTTTGACTGCTAATTCACTGCAGGGTTAATTATTATGCGGGAAGACGAGACATGTCATTTTGTTTCTGTCCTTTGCTTTTTGAAACTTGCACTGGCAAATGACATGGAAAAGCCACAGGCATTTGGAAAGGCAGACCAGAGAGTTTTCCATTGGTTTTTGTGGGCGCGTTTTGAATATTAGCCCTTGGTACGGTTTTGCTGTCTATTTTCCAGGCGGATAATCCTTTCCCATCTTAGTTTAATATCCGTTCGCTGTCCATGGTTTTGATCTGCATGAAGGGAGAGATCTAAGTGATACTTTTTTTTTTTTGGTTCAACAATGCAGATCGCTGGGCATCGGCACACACTCGACAACACGGATGAAGGGGTGGTCAAATGGCGAAGCATCCTGCAAAGTTTCCCCAGGACCCTTCCGAAAGCAGCCTATTTCTTTTCCAATTCAGACCACTGAGAGCAGCAGGAATTTGCATGGGGTGGGTATGGCTTCGGTTTTTACTCGCGGAGAGAAACCCGGCAATTCGCAATCGCACTGAGATCTGCCCGGGGAGAAGGATGCTCTCGCAAAGCTTGGCGGCTCTATTATTTCTTTAAACGGATTCATGGGGACACTGAGAAATCCCAACTCGGCCTCGGAGAGCCCACCTCCAGGCGCACCCTAGTGAAAAGAGCTGCAAAACTATCTCATCTTTACCTTGCGTAGAGGACAAAACCCATGCCTGAGTTCAGGCTGGTCTAATCTGCCGTTGAGCAGGTATCAAAGGCAAAGGCTGGTGTGCTTAACGAGTGTTAGTACAACTAGCGACTTCTTTTTTAACATGACATCATTTAAAAGGAGAGGGAAAAAACCCCACAAAACTATTTCAGTGCTGGCTAATCTTTGCTCAGTTCTTTCCCCCTGATTAGGGAGTGCTCTTAATAGGTAAAGAAATAATAATTAAAAAACCCTCAAGAAATATAACACTCTCTTAACAGCACAAGCCAAGAGGCTTGAGGAGCTGGGCTTCTTCCCCCTTGGAGGGAAAGAAACTGCTCTCTCGTCCTAGCTGAGCCCGGCTGCCTTTTCTCCACCGTGAGCTGCTCGGGGCAGGGGAGGAAGAAAAGGCAAGGCGGGGACAAGCCCCACTTCATGGCTGCTTTCAAAGGAGCCTTGAAGTACCTCGGATTTGGGGGAAACCCTTGTACCGGAAGAAAATGGCCTAAACACAATAGGACTCGCCATTTTCTCCTTGCAAAGCACAAAGCAGCTCCCAGCTTCAGCACCACACAAAGGAAGCCTGGACCAGCTGAATTCTCTTACCTCCCCCCCACCCCCCTGGTTTCCAAAGCCGCCCCCCCCCCACTCTGGTTTCCCACCACACAAGGCGATTAGGGGGGGGGAAGGGGGGTGGGGGCACTGATCTTAGCAGATTTCAGGCAACCCCTGAAGTCCGGGAGTCGCAGCGGGGCAATTGGGGAAAGCGATTTCTCCGCACCGCATTCCTTCAAGCTGGCTGGACTCAGAGCCCCACGTTGGGCGAGAAGAGGCTTGAGACCAGACCATATTAAAACAAAAAAAAAAATCACACCCGGCCACCAAACAGCTCTCGCCACGGAGCGAGCTAGCAAAGCCCCCTGCCCCCGCGGGGCGACCTGACATTCCGCCGGGCTGGGCGACAGCAGCAGCAGTGGCCAAACGCAGGGTGGTCCCTGGCCAGCGCCCCAGGACACTCGGGGCTCTGTTCCTCCCGGCGTTCATGTTCAAACTAACCCGTGGCTCCAAGAAAACAAAGCAGCAGCCTCCTAAGGAGGAGAGAAAAAAAAATGCACAGCCTCCCAGCATCGCCCTGCAAAGGCATCGGGAGGTTTGTACTTACAGCCAGCAGCAAAGTGAGTAATCCTCATCCCAGGCTCGGCTTAGGGGGGTTTGGTTTGGTTGGGTATTTAGGACTTGTTTGTTCCCATCCTCCACGGTTTCAGAGTGGACGCAAATCAAACCCGGCCGGGCTAGCAGGAAGAAAAATGGATTGGTTTCATTGTTTAAAGGCAGGAAAAGAGACACGAGGCTGTGTCTCTCTTAAGACTTTCTGCAGGGGAGTTAGCAGCTCTCCGCTCAGTAAAGCAGGACTCTGCGCATCTCCCCCTCCTCTCCCTCTCCCCCTCTCTCCCTCTCGCTCTCTCTCACACACACACACACATTTTTTTTTTCAAAAGAGGGCAGGTCGCTCCCTGAATCCCAATGAGTTAAATCAGTCACTTTCCTTCTCATGCATCAGCAGCCTCTTTAACAACCCCAGGGCTGCAGGCACAAAAGAGCATTTAGCTGCCTCCAATTTGTGCAGAAGGCCTGGCCTTAATTTGTTTTTTTGGAGCATAATTAAATCATGTATTTCACCCACTGTAAAAATACCGTGCCTCCAACTTCGGTGATGGAACCACTAATTGTAACCCCCCCCCCCCCCCCC
>NW_017728992.1:126971959-126985909 GCF_001723915.1 Gavialis gangeticus | reverse complement strand
AACCCCCAATTTTAACCCCCCCCCCCCCCCGATCACACACCTTTTTAAAAAAAGAGAAAAAAACACATTCCTGAACTCGCACTCATCCTTGGCGCAGGCGGCGGGGGCTTCCACCAGCAAGTGATGAGCAGGAGCTTGCAAGTGGGGAAACCTGCATCCTGCAAAGGTCAGACCTGTGCCATCCACAATCACTTTCCAATGAAGTCCCTCCATCAACACAGCCTCCTCGGAAGGATTACAAGCCTTTCTAACCCCAGCTTGAATTTGAAACATACAGGCCGGCAGATTCAGTTGCAATCCGATGGGAGGGAAGGCTCGGGGGGGTGGGGATTGTTTTGTTTTGTTTTGTTTTGTTTTTTCTGGTGCTTAGATCACACACATGTTATGTGGATTGAAAGTCCACGCGCCCTTCGGCATGCTCCAGTCTTCTGTTTGAGGGGGTTAGGATGTGGCTTGCTGCTAGGCTCTGGAAGGAAACTGTGTGCATGCAGACACACGTGTGTCAGATACAAATCTTGCCCATCAATACATAACGATGCCCATCCCCAGCAGAGAAGCTCAGTGCTGGCAGGTCCCTCCACAATGAGCCGCCAAAGGGGACTTAGCTGCTGTTCTTTGGCTTGGAGGAGTTAAAGTCAAGAGAAAAAAAACCTTTGCATCTTTGGGACCCCGGTGTGCTCAGGTAGCACGAGGGTCGTCAGTGGAAGCAAGCTCGGGGCCCGCTGCCTGCTGGGGTGACCACAGCATCTTGGTTATGTAAAAAAGTTTTCCTTGGTACTGCCTGGACGCCCCCGTCACCTCCTAATGCGGACTGTACTTGCTCAAATGGGCTGTACTTGTAATCCGACTCGAGAGGAGATTAAAGAGCCAGAGATAGTTGCATTTAGGATTATCAAAAGGAAATGAAGGAATCTAATCTCCACCCCCACCCCTCTCTCTCTCTCTCTCTCTTTCGGTCGGGTTGCATTCAGACCTTACGTTACCTTTCCGCCTGCAATCAATGCAGTGGGTGGAAGAAGGGCGCAGGGATGGACTGAAGGAGAAAGGACGGGCGCGCTTCATCCATCTGCTCCACTCGCTGGGAGAGGAGAGGAGAGGAGTTTGCAGAAGCAGCTCCGAGCCCAGCTGCCCGCTGCAGGCCAATGGGCCCAGGCTGGCAATCGCCCTTCAGCCCTAGCCAATGCCAGCTCCGGGGAGCCTGCATGTGCCCCCCGCCCCCAGGATAACGAAGCCGAGAGTGATCTGAGCTGCAGGGTGAAGAAAGGGCTCTTCCACTCCCCCACATGAGGTGATGCTATAGGAACCAGCCTATTCTGATATGTCCTATATATACCACGGTGCAATACGTACTAGTTGTTCTCGTCGTGCTATAGTGAACAGGGATAGGAAGAGTACGCCTCTGTAGCGTGTGTTGAAGTTTAGAAAGACCTCACCGCATAAAACCTCCAAGGCAGCCACTAGCTGCACGGATACAAAAAGGAAGCCCCTTGTATGGGATACAATAATAATAATAAAACTAGTACGAACACTTTTTATTCACTGTATCACGTTTAGCTAAAAAAAAGCCTCCGACTTTGAGACCGATTTCTTCTTTGGAAGGGCGGTAGAGGAAGCATAACGCAAGTGGGGAAAGAATGCCAAGAGAGTTTAAATCTGGCATTTTTCTGTCAATTCAGATACAGCCCCCTCTTAGGTGGTTTGGGTGTTTCACCTGTAGCCCGTCTACAGTATGTTTTCTTCTGTACCAATTCTTAATTTTAATGAGCTCTCTCCGTTACCACTGGAGTAAATCAGGGTCACCTAAAGTGCTCTGCTCATATTTGAAAAAGATCCTTAATCTGAAAAAATATGGCTAGTCACCCCTTAGCTTGTTTTGCATAGTCCACGCATGGTCTCTTGCCAGCTTGGAAGCATGTTGAATCAAATGCCTCGGAAGTAGCTACACAGACAGAGGCTCCCCATATAGCAGGCATTAATAATTAAAGCTCATTCCTTGATTTAGAAGTCTATTTCCCGTAGCAAGCCTATCAGCCTGACACACCGCAGTTCAGTATGTTTGTTCAAAGCTTATGAAAATGTAACCCAACTCATTGCAAGAAGTTGTTGCTAATTAGTTGATAATAAACTTCTCCGGACAGGACACAAAAGTCTTTTAAAAGTGCAAGGTGTTCTTTGTTATGGCATCACAAGGGGAATTAGCATATCAATACAGAAAGGGAACAATGGAGCCGGCTTTTTCTTCGTCGTCGTCTTCTTCTTAACATTTTAAGTGAATCTAGTAGTCATGAAAGTGAAAGGCTGAGGTCCAATCGGGTTTAGCAAACCAGCCACCTCCCTCTGACCTCAGCCACTTTTGGTTAATGCAGTTCTGGGGCTCTCCTGAGCTGCATTTCCAACCCTGTTTGCCCATGTTAAATTCTGGAAGACCTGGGCGAACGGCTACTGAAACCACCAGATTTATTTCACTTTTAACCAAAGCCTTGCTTTGAAAACAAGTCTCCAGGGGTGAAAGTCTAGTGCATTTAAACCACTGGGCCACCTAGCAACCCACTCCAGCCCCAGTGGTTTGATTAGCCCCTCCTAAAAAGAGCTAACAAATTGAAATACTTTGTTTGGTTTTTCTGATTTCTTCCGCATTTAGGAGTTTTACAATTAAAGCACTTGCAACAAATGGGTATATATTTGCAGGACAAACACCGCTGATCTTATCTGAATATTCAATCTAATTCCTAAAGCCTGAGTTCATGTCCCCCTTCTGCCTTTAGTCTTAGCTTTCTTCCTCCTGCTGGTTTCCAAATCTATGAATTTCTAGATCCTCATTTTCCCATAAAAATATACCAAAGTAAATGAGGCATTTAAAAAATATTCACCAATAGTAAATTCAAAACTTTGGGGGAAAAATCCAACATTCAGTAATTTAGCCTGCCGCATGCATTGCAAACACCCACCCCACAAAATGCCAAACCCATGAACAGCACAATACCAGAATCCTCCAGCTATTTGGTTACACCATGTAAGTGAACGCTGCATAGCTGTGGAAATTCATAACAGAAAATTGTCACAAATCAGTGAAAGCAATTCAACAAACCAATGTAACTTTGAGGCCTCTGATCCAGCCACTTTGATCCTCCTACCCAAAGGCTCCATGGCTGTATGTGATATTTATCCACATAGTTAGAGTGCAAATAAACAGATAGATTAGAATTAGAAATATGATTTGGGCCTTACAGGTAAACCACAAAGTCTAGGGAATGGCATTTGTCCTCCTCTGTGCCTGACTGTGAACTCTTTGTTTATAGTGTGGGGAGGGAGAGAAAAGCTAGATTTGTCTAATCAGAGCAGAAATAAATGGAGAGATTGCAATCTACTTCTGGTATGGGAAGGGAACAGCACTCCACTGGCTCCCACTCAAAGGAGATGATGCCAGAACATATCTATTTTTAGGGACTGCAGTGATCTGTAATATACATTTAAGCACAGTTATCTGGAAAAAATAAATAAAAGAAGCCCTTGTTTGCCTGCTCTTGTAGCTGGGGAAGAAGAATGTTATAAAATGCCCCTTTCAATTAGAGAGGAGTATTTATTGATAGGATTTTTTAAATGTAGAAAATGCTGAGCGATGTGAATGAACACCAAATTTTAGGAATTCACTTGAAATTCTTCTTAACAACCAGCAAGGGGGGAAAACCCCCCATTAAACATGGTGTTTCCCTAAATGCAAAACATCAGTGAGGAATCTGAAAAGAGCTTTACTTTCTGTGCAAAATCTCCATTGTTGTTTGGCAAACAATGGGAGCTCTGGGCGACTGTAAGGCTGTGAGAATGAATAGGGAATCTGCAGGATGTGTGCGGGTCAGTGCTTGGGGTCTCTGTCCTAAAGCCCCTTTCTCAGCTTGCCACAATAAACTAGCACAAGGTTTAGTCTTTGCTGGGTCACCGGCCATCTTCTATTATTCAACACTTCACAAAAAAAAAACACTTATTAATCAGCGCTGACCAGAGGCCCCTTTTGAAACAAGAGAAGGGGAGAGAGAGAAAGAGAGAGAGAAGAGCAGAGAGAAAAGAAGCTTGAACAGACCCTCCCAATACAACAGCAACCATAGGCACTTTTTCAACTGCCCAAAGTGATTTTTTTTTTCTATTCCACAACAAAGTTTCAAATCAGACCACAGAGGACTGGACTTTTCCCCTCTGTTGCCATCCCTCCCTCTCACTCTCTGTCCCTCTTGCTCTGAAGATGATGGAGACTTTATTGCAAGTAAGGATGGCTTTAGGTCAGATTGCTAAGGCCTGATCTTAGAGGTATATAATTGCTATTGGAAAAGAAGCCTATATCCCATCTGGGCCTCAACTCTGGAGATGGCATAGGAGAGAAGAGGTTTGCTTGTGGGGTGCTGTGCTTGTGCTTTAAAGCTGATGGATGAGGTGTCAGGGCAGTAGTTGTTTGAGCACTTGTTTCAAAATGGTATAAGTAGCAGTCAAATGTACCATGTATTGAATATGCCGAGAGCAGTTGTGGGGTGGTGGTTATTCCTGATTTCCTAGGACTGTATTTTTCAAGGAGCTAAAATGATGATCGTTAGTGAACAGGAGCTCGTAGACTTAAGTGAGCAACAGTTGTTCTTATATGCAATCAAGAATTCTAAGACAATGGTGGGCTAAGAGATCTTAAAGGATGTATTAAAACATAATAACTTATTATTTCTTGGGGGGAGGATTTTTTTCTTGACTTCTGATAATTTTTCACGATTTATTTATTTATTTTCAAGGAAGCCAGTGTTTCTATGTAATTAAATATGCCTAGATTGTCACATAACACACACTATTATGCTCATGTATACAAGTCATAGGGCAGTGAACTAAGTAGCTTTGTACAAGTAAGCACAGTGTGGTAGGATACTACTATTTGTGGATGGAAAACTTTACTGGAAATTCCTATCTAGACAGATAGTTCCGTTTTTACTATAGTGCAAAGATACAGACTTCCCTAACATGAACAAGGCAATTTGTACTATTTTATATTTAACAAATGAACAGAGATAGCAAATATTGAATCCCCTATGTTATCAGTTGAGAAAAAGAAATTGTTCTCTTAAGGGGAAAAAAAAGTCAAGATGAAAGGTAGTGGCCACTTTATGTTTTTGCTGACTAAATCAGAAGTACTTGGGTTTTTTTGTGGGGGGGAGGTTTGTTTTATCTTGTTTAGAGTAGCGGTACACACTGTTTACTAAGATAGCACTACCTTTCTCAATGTGATGAAAAGCTTCCTCTTACCACAGTCAATATCATTCTTTATGACATGTAAGTTGCAACATACTGTGCTACAGAACTCCTAACTAAGGGATTTGTTAATGAAAACAAGAATAAAGCTTTATTTGGTAGGTAGCGTCATTGGTATTTTGCCACAGTTTGCATTGCAAATCCAAGATTGCAATGCATGTTTTGTTCTTATAAAATGGTTTTTACTTAAGTGCTTACAGCAGAGTATTCTTTCTCTTTCTCCCCTCAAATATTGTGTTACTCAGATTTTGCAGAGCTGGATGTTCCAGCAACGGAGTAATCAAGTGTTACTTAAATTATTTAAAGCCTGGGATTAAAGGCCTGAGCACTGAGTGCTGACAAGCTTTCAGATGTAGCCTGGGAAAAGTTTGGTATTCTTTTCTGTATGTATACACTTTGAAAATAATTTGGAAAAGTACAGTGAGTTATTCTCAAAATTTATGCACAGAGGGAATGAATAATTCTTTTACAAGTTGTTCGCCAAAGGAATTAATGACTATTCAAAATACAGTAGAAACTTATACACAAACACAATATTGTGGCACCTGCAATGTTATTCTTTTTAACAGACCTATTCTTTCACAGAAGCTTGCTTAAAAGAGCTTCATTAATTTAGAACTCTGTTTTGGTTTGGTACACAGAGCATGCATTAATTCAACAAATCTGCCTGTTTCAAATGTTAATCTTTATGTTTCGTGGCCTTATCCTACATTACTTTCTCTTCCACATCCTCCATTGACTTAAGGCTTTTGCATATTGCAAATTAATAATGAAACATAATAATGATCATTTTAAAGTTTTTCATTTAATTTACAGATATTTAGTTTTGAACAATGTCATTCCATTTCTACCTGTGTCTGGACTGGATGAACTGCATATATATTTATTTAACTGTATCATTCTTTTTCATAGATGGATTGATGTGAATTGATGTGAATGCATTCTGCTTTGGCAGATTATTTGTGTTACTATGTTAAGCAATTAAGGAAAAATCTTTTTTTAAAGAAAATAACATGTATTTTGTGTACTCTACTGTGATATGAAAACAGACACAAAGTCTTTGAGAAAGTGTTTTCTGTTGAGTTTTCAGTGGATGGCATCATAATGATATACTCTTTTAACATATAAGTTAAGGCTCATGTTGTTCCTAGAAATTAGGAAGATTGTTCAAGTTTGAAAGAAGAAGGGCAAATGCCAGTATTAAATATTGTAAAGGTTTGTAGTTGAATAACATTAATATATTCTCTTGTGTTATCAAGATTATTTGCTGGTTGTACATATATTAAATATATTCTTTAATTTAGATCAGGTTACCTTTACTGATCTGGAGTATTATCTAGCTATGTGACGAATCCTACTAATTTCAGTGGGATTATTATCCTATATGAGAAGGGGTGGTAAAAACTGGTCCATAGGAATCAGTGACTTATTAGAAGAATAAGATTCTACTCAATGTGAGGAAGCATGGTAGGACCATCCCTTGCATAACTGCACAGTTCTTTAAAAACATTATTTGACTCCTAATGTACATGTGATCTTATAGTCTAAGTAGCACAAGACAGACAAACACAAGGTCCTGGAGAACAACTGAGGTTAGAAAAGATGTTGGAGGCTGATGATGATGAGAAGAAGGTACTTTTGACTGCAGGAATAAATTGGGTTTATGACAGTATAGGCTGGAAAGAAAAGGACCATGGTGTTTGGCAGATGGAAATAATGTCCACGCAAAAGAGGACACCTTGATTAGGGTGGCCTACATCCCAGTTTGGCTGGGCCTCTCCCAAATTCTATAGCCCAATCCCGGGACAGAGTCCAGCAAGGAGGTGGAGCAGCATGGTGCACCATGGTTGCACCATGGTGCACCAGGTTGTCGAGCAGGTATCACCGCTGCTGTGCAGAAGCAAAGTGGGTGACTGGAGCAGACACTACCCCACCTGCATGTAGCATGTCCTTGCTCCTGTACAGCAGCAGCGGTGTTTGCAGGGTTGCCTGGCTGGCACACCATGCCACTCCATCTTTCTGCTGGACTCTGGGCCAGGACTTTTAACCAACTGACCAGGACCTGGCTACGAAATCTGGGAGTGTCCTGGCCAGACTGGGACATATGGTCACCCTAAGCGTGATGGAAAATGTAAAGCTGAGAATGAAGGATGGATTCAAATGGAGCATTAAGATCAAGACTGTGAAGAGCACAAAGAGCAGGAGGGGATCTCAAAGGTTTGCAGATCCTCCATTCTACCAAGCTGTCTACATTTTTGTCTATTTAAAGACAAGAAGCTCTTTATAGCAAGGGTTACAGTCTAAGTGCTGCTTTTGGCCCATACCACATCCTGAATTCAGTCCTGAGCTCGTTTAGTACTAACCCCTCTTGCTGTCTGAAGGAATTTGGATAATCTTGGTTTGAATATAAAGTGTCAGCACAGGCTCAGCAAAGATGATTTTACTAATTTGTGAGTTGTACGGGCACTTCGGTGTATTATGTGAACAGCCAGCTGTACACAGCTGAGAGCAGCTTTGGGTTCTAGTTCTTCAATTCAAAATGTTCATAAAACACCAGCAGGCCTGGAAATTTAACAAGCAAGGAAAGATATGTAATTTTAAAACTGTGTGCGCATGCAAGTATCACATGCATACATATGTACAGACTTATATTTTCAAAGGTGTGCGTCTTCTGTGCACATCAGATTGTATCTGTGTAAAGCAGTGCTTGCATGTGCACATCTTAATTTGCTCAGCTGCACGTTGGAAGCATACAAGAGTATGTGTGCACTTATGAGTACTTGCTTTGGTAAAACTGGCCTATGATACCATATACAGAAAGTTGCATGCATTCCATGTTGAGGTTGCATGCTGACATTACAAAGATTTGGAAAATGCAATTTTTTTGTAAAAATGACTGTGAAAAGACTATGTACGTTTTTCAAACTCTGATAGTTGTATGTTTATAGATTGAAATCTTAGAATGTGTAGAAGAATACAGATACCTTAATTTAACCAGTAACCTTATTCACACTAACATTTTTTTTTTGCTGTAAGGTAAAATTTGGGCTTTGTCAACCATTTTTTGCTGTGTTGTATTAAAATATTTATCTCTCTGTTAGAAAGCATTCTGTCCCTTTATGGGCAGATATAGCTCAATATATGTGTTACAGGGACCAGTCCCTTTAAGGCCAGGGTTATGTAAAGTATACATTCAACCAGGGGCATGTGATGAGTGCAAGGCCTTTTGGGAGAAGAGGCAGGAAATAAAAGCAAGCCTGAAAGAGAGATGAAAGCTAGCTGGTGCTGCACCCATGTCTTGTGGCACCTTTGGAAAAATCAGTATTGTGAACCCCACAAATTTAAAATGCATGAGTCATTGCCTCCCTTCACATATTGTTAATTAGTTATGGTTTTGCTGGCAATTTTGAGCCTTCAGGTTTCTCCTAATTCATATTTGTAAGCCTTTTCCCTTCACCTGAAAAGTCTAGAACCTTGCTCATAAAAAATGAAAACTGAATTCTCATATATAAATTGTTTGCATAAGATGGCACTTTAAGCAAAACACTAAATATTATGAAACTTGTGATAAAAAGATGAGAGCTGCTGGTGCTGATGAAAGGGTCTGGATTCCTATAGTCCAGAGATACCAAAGGATGCTTCCTTACAGCCTGCTGGGTGGGCTGGGTTGAGCTAGTGTGGGTGGGGGACAGGACAGCTTTCAGGTCTTTCCTAAAAGGCTGTAGAAACCTGAGAACAAAGCTTGATTATGAGGAAGTTTTTGGTGGAAATAGGGGAATTTAATCTGTATGTCAATTTACCAGCCATAAGAAAAGGATATTTTATTTTGAACTCGTGGTCTCTAATTGCCTTGTATGCATAGGATGGGGATCAGCCATGGCCAGTACATCTGTGGAGTGACCAGAAAAGCACAGTTAGACTGAACACAGTAAGGCACTCGGCTTCATTCAGCTCTATGGAGACAAAATAACTCCACTGCAGTCACTGGAACAGCCTAAACTTGAATCAGAGTTGAATTTGCACTGTTACAGAAGTGATCTGTAGCTGTATATATGTAAATAGCTAATAGATCAAATGCCAGTAGATGGTGCTCAACGGTGCTCAGCATTGTTCATAGGTTTGTTGTTGTGCATTGCAAATAGCTCCTGGTATGTGGCTCTGTACGTGGAAATGCTAAGAATTTTGTAACAGAGAGAATTAACGTGGGATGTAGAAGAGGGTTAGGATTATTAAATTAGGCTCTTTTAGATCTGTGCTGAAACGGGACTTTTTAAAAATCATGACTATATTTTTTATTCTCCACTTACGCTGCATACTGTGGAACGTATGGAATATACTACTATATAACAAAGATACACACCTCTAAGTGAGGGCTATTTATTTACTGAGGTTCAAACTGTAGAGGTTTCCACTGTTCAAAATAAGGGGTTTGAGGTTTGGTTGTTTGTCTTGGGTATCTTCCAAAATGGACCTTTTTCACTTTTTTGAATTGTTATCCCAATTTCCAAATATGAATCACCTTCAAGCTGAGACCAGGCAGGGAACATCTTAGTCCACATGATGAATGTTTGAAAAGTTAGGTGTTCATGAAAAAAGAGATTACAATGGAAAATGTTTTGCATTTTAATTATAGTGGGTGTGATCACTGTCTGTTCTTCAATCTGTTTAATCTTATCTAATCTACTGTACAACTGGAAATATTCAATCTAAATTAATTGTGCATTGTTCTGTGAATTTGTAAAATCAGCTAAAATTAATTTAATTTAAAACACTAATTCCTAGTAGTTGCCAATGGACACCACTCACCTGAAAAGGTAAAAGTAATTGTATTTGCAGTCTCTCTAGCACTTAAATAAAAAGGGTTCTAAGACAGCAGTTCTTATCTATAGACGAACATAGATGCAGTTGTATGTGTATAATATATATAACACTTTTGTTTAATATACCTCTTTAACCACCTTACATCCACAAGTCCATCTCTATTAGGACTTAACATTTGTACTTCTGAGGGAAGTGTAAGCAGCTACCGTTTTTATTTAAAGATAACATGCTTTCAGGGAAATGTTCCCTTCTTCCTGCACATCTGAGGCATTCTAGCCACTACTCTGTCCATTCACAGTGGAATCAAGTTAGACTGGACAATATTTAGTTCTGGCAGATCAGCAGAGCTGGAAGTGTGAGCCTCTACGCCACTGGAGAAGGGCGCTTCTAGCTTTTGAAACAGGCAGAACCTACATCCAGCCCTATAAAAGCCTGAGACATTGAACTTTTAAATCATGATATTTTTATTTATAGAAAGCCTAAACGTGTACATCTATTTTATTTCCCAGACATTCATACAAAACTCAGCCATCTTGTCACAAGCAGTTCCAGTTAATTCTCGCATGATCTAACAAAATGAAGTATCAATAGGTTGTGGTGAAGTGTAAATGCAAACTCTGTTGAATGTTGCCTCAATACTAAGCATTTTCTTTCATGTAAAAATAAATCAATATAAATATCCATGTTAGATGTAAGGTAAAATAGGATTGGCAGAATGTTGATTTGCCCCCCTATGATTTGTCCTGCTGGCAATATATTCTGGTTAGATTGTATAGATCTGTGCATTTGTATATAGGGATCCAACTTGACATGCACTTATAAATTGCTAGAGCTGGCTGGAAAAGTTTCCATTGAATGTATTGTCAGAAAATGCTGATTCATCAGAACCTAAACTTTTTGTAGGAAATGTTAGATTGGAGGCATTTGTGGATCTGATAAAAATTGTAAAATTTCAAAATTGTTGAAAAACGTTTGTGAGGCAGGAAAATAATTTGCTTCCTGGCCTTATCCAGAGATCATAGGAAAGTAGGGCTGGAAGGGACCACATGAGGTCATCCGGTTCAGCCCCTGTTCAAAGCAGGATCATCCCTAACTAAACCATCCCAGCAAAGTGCCTGTCTAATCTGTTCTTGAAAATTTCCCATGGAGGGAGATTCCACAGCTTCTCTAGGTAGCCTTTTGCAATGCTTAACCATAGATTCATAGATGCTAGGGTTGGAAGGGACCTCAATGGATCATCAAGGCAGGAACAAGTGCTGGGGTCAGATGACCCCAGCCAGATGCCTATCCAGCCTTCTCTTAAAGACCCCCAAGGTAGGGGAGAGCACCACCTCCCTTGGAAGCCCATTCCAAATTTTGGCCACCCTTACTATGAAGAAGTTCTTCCAGATGCCTAGCTTAAATCTGCTCTCTGTCAGAAAGTTCTTCCTAATCTCCAACCTAAATTTCCTCTGCTGCAGCTTAAGGCCTTTGCCTCCACTCCTGTCCACTATAGCCACACAGAAAAGACTATTTCCATCCTTCAGCCAGATTGGCATATTTTTTATAACAGTACTTCAGACAATAAATATGTACTCAGATACCCTTTACCTAAAAGTTTCTAGACATTTCACATAGATAGTTCTGTATACATTATTCACAATGGAGTGGGCTGTTGTAGTCCAGGGTCCTCCTAAAGGAAGTACTACATGACGGTGCAGGAACAACAGTACCATAAGGGCACATGTAGATGCACCAACATTCAAGATATCAATTCTGCTACATGAGGAAACCAAAATCTGTTGTGCCATTTTTGGGATACCAGATTCCTTCTCTAACTCTCCGTCTCTCATGAGGTGCCTGTGATCCAGTATAAATAATATTCAGCATTGTATTAATTTCTATTAAAATTGTTAAGAGGAGGAAGAACATGAAGTGGAGATGATCAGAAAAGGACATTAAGCTGCAGGCCCCAGGACCAGGTTAGACAAGTAGCCAAGACACTAGCAGCAGGGACCACAAGATCAGGCAATGGGAGTTTCAACCAGTGTGTCTAATTGAAGAATAGCTTTAGTAGTAGCAGTAGTAATAATAAAGAATTAGGGGCATTGATTTCATAGCTTTGCCGGGATACTCAGATTTCTTTTCCACTGTTTGATATCACCTTCTCACTTCTGTAATGGTTGGGCCTCCATTCTTTGATTTATCAGCCTTCATTTTGACAAAAATCTTAATTTAAGGACTTGGGTTAGTGTGGTTTCTAAACAATCTTTATTGGTTCTTGAGAGGTTTTAATTTTTGCTTCCTGAAATGTCATTTGACATTAGCTTTTATATAGTTTTAACAAATACTAGACACACAGTTTCAAAGCTTCAGCTAACAAATTCCCCCAAAGCAAAGCATAGACTTCTGCAGTACACCCTTATGACCAGCTCCTAATATGTTGCCTTTCTTTGAAAAGCAGCATTGGTTTTCTTCTTATTCTCTGTCTTTATTATCTATTGTTCTTTCTCATATTCAGCTTCACCTTCATCTTGCTCTATTTCTTCTGACCTCTCTGTCCGTTGTACTCCCTGGAGTTTCACCTCTGTGCCACATCTGCCCCTACCTATATTTTATTTTTGATTCAGGTTCTTCTTTCTGCTTTATGGCATCTTGCAAATGCAAATGTTAACTTAATTAATAGTCAAAACACTAGTCTTATCTGGGTATGTGAGTATTCTCCCTCTTGTACAGTAATGGAAAATGAATCAAAGGTGTTAAGGAGCTTGGCTGCCATTTAGACTTGGTGCCAGAGCTGAGGTGAGCGGTTTCTCCTGTTGTTTAGCTTCCCCTCTAGTGTCCAGGCTTAAAATGGCTACCGGAGAGGCAGGCTGTAAGCAAGGAGGGAGTTTACACCATCAATAGCAGCCCTACTTAGTGCTCTCTTGCAGTAATGAATTAGCTTGGGGTTCCCACAAAATTCAACTGAAAAGCAGCTGTTTTACAGGTCACAAGTTCAACTGTGAATAATGTACATTTCAGGAAAAATCTTAGTGACCAAATTCTTGCTTTTGCACCTGTTTGCATTTGCAATAATGTGGGCTGGAGAGTTTTTGTTTAAAAAGAAAACTAGGATGTGCATTGTTTGACTCTTAAAAATCAGTGGCACATGTGGTCTCAGGCCCCCAAGTCCTGCTCTGATCTCCCCAAACTGGCAGCACCACTTGAGATTCTGACAGTTTTCCAATGTACATTTTATTAGACTAAATTTGGCATGGCACAGCTTTGTCTTCTGTATCTTTGAAAACAACTGTGTAGTCTTACCAAGTTCTATACGCTATAACATTACAACCAAAATCTAAGCCTGCTGCTCTCAGTGAGGTCTCTAGCAGTACCACTGGAGCTAGGTTTGGCTGACTTCTGTCAGTGTGATACATTTTACATTTCCCTCCTATATATATTCCCTCATAATAGCCAGTGGTATAAATTTTATTTCTTTCAGTTACCTCTTTGTAACTGCCTTTATTAAATTAAATTGCCTCAAATTTGAAGACCAAAAGTGGCAAAATTTACAATTCTCTCATGAAAGAAACTGAGAAATTACAGGCCAATGGAGAAACAATCCCCATTGTTTTTGTTTACACAGTCACACTGTTAGGAGCAATCATTATTAATTATCTAACTCCTATTAAGGTCCTAGAAAAAGTAAAGTGTATCTGGAAGAACACCCTAAACAAGGAAAATCTCCACTTGCACAAGAGCTTGCTTTCTTTTTATTCTCCCCCCCCCCCGGCAGTATGATATTTTAAAATTAAGTAGTATGTCCTGACTATACATGATGGGGCAGGCATGAGGCCTGGGACTGCACTCCTTGGGCACTCTTAGCTG
>NW_017728992.1:126964167-126966959 GCF_001723915.1 Gavialis gangeticus | reverse complement strand
CCCTTGCCAAAGGGGTTTCTTTTTTTTTTTTCTCCCCCCCCCCCGGCAGTATGATATTTTAAAATTAAGTAGTATGTCCTGACTATACATGATGGGGCAGGCATGAGGCCTGGGACTGCACTCCTTGGGCACTCTTAGCTGCATTGGACGTGAGTGCACTTAGCAACTCAGAGAGCACATGTACATGAAGCACTACATCAGTGGAGTGATGTGCTGCTAGCACAGTGCAGTAACAATGGCCCCATAGGGGCATGTATAGATGCACCCACTTTCAAGATATCAAGTCTGTTACATGAGGAAACCAAAATCTGTTGTGACCTTTTTGGGATACCAGATTCCTTCTCTAACTCTCTCTCTCGTGAGGTGCTTGTGATACAGTATAAATCATATTGAGAATTGTATTCATTTCTATTAAAAATCATTAAGATCAGGCATAGTTAGTATTTTATTTCAGTTGTAGCTGGGGAACCTGACTGCTATCAGGGCCCACTGGTGATAGGCACTGCACAAACCCAGAGCAAGAAGAAGTCTCAGTCTCAGACAACTTTTACTCTTCGTGTCTTGTCTTGTTAGATGGTAAGAGGTTTGTCAGCAGTTTAGTGGTGGCATTGGCAAAAAACACAGGGTCCCAAGATCTCACTTGGGTTTTCTTGTTGGTAAACCGCACTGATACTTACATTCTTAAAATAGAAAGCATGCTTCTGTTTCTCTACCTCTTTGAACCCTTTTCAAGGGTAATGCTTTTAAGTGTTAAATATTATTAAGGCTCCTATATTAAAGTATATGTAATATACTGTAGTAACATTTGATTATATGTTGTGAGCTACATTTAGCAGGTTGTTCAATATGCAACTGTAAAATACAGGATTCCACAGCCACACACATTTTTAACAGCAACCACTTCTACATTGTATGGTTCAGATGTATCAGTTCATCAGACTCAATAAGCTGATTTTTCCAACCAAACCATGGCAGTGAGAATATAATTTAACAAGTTTAGTATAACAATACACAGAACGCTATGCTTCCATTTTCCCTGTAATTTATTATTGCAACAAAACCACATTACAAACACTTATTTAAAAAAATTCCTTGTAAGGGAGAACTGTTATATCTCTGGAACTACATTCTTATATAAGAAGATTAAAAGAGCTTGGCTTGTTTAATTGAGTAAAACTGAGCTGTGGCATGATCACTCCTTACACGTGCATCCAGGGAAGGGTGGGGGGAAGGGGGAGAAGCATGAAATGTTTAAGAAGAGAAAAGCACTTTTTAGGTTGAAAAAAATCAGCGCAAGAACAACTGGATAAAAACTGGCTATGGATCAATTTTAGATCGGAAATTAGAAGGAGATTTCTAACTGTTAGTCAAAAGTTTTGGAGTAGTTTTCTAAGTAAAGCAGTGAGGGCAAAGACTGAATTGGATAAGTTTATGGAAGGATAGTAGGATAGGGCATGTTGTCTTGTCACACCAATTTGTATTCCTAAGTTGAGGAAGAAAAAGCAGCTCCCGTAGCGTGGAAGGCTTCTGGTAGTCCCGTCTTGGGGTTTTGTTGATTGCAAGCTGGGGCCAGGAAAAGCATTTCCCTTCTTATGAATATTATTTTATTTTGGTTGTTTTATTTCCTTACTCTGAGACACTGAGCTAAGGCTAAGGAGTTTTGATGATGAGGGTGCCTTGATGCTTTTGCTGGTATTTAGAAACCCCAGAAGGTCCTGGCTAGAGGATCTTGCTCTGCCGCTCAAGGTCATATTCATCATCAGCTTGGTGTCAGGGATAGGGTGGCTATCATAGAGGACAGTCCGGTTGTCCTCTGTCCTCTATTGATATGAAACCAGATGCCTTTATGTCCTCTATTTTTCTCTTCAAGAGAGAAAGTGACAACTTTTTTTAAAGAGAAAAATAGAGGACATGAAGGCATCTGGTTTTGTATCAAAAGCGGACAGAGTAGCAGAAAACCAGAATGTCCTCTATGATGGCCACCCTAGCCGGGAAAGAATTCTCCCTTACGTCAGATTGGCATGGACTGGTGGGTAGGGGACTTTATTCCTCTGTAGCATGGGGCATGGTCCTTTTCCTGAGCTTATTTAACTAATTACTTCCCTGTTGCTACAATGGCAGGCCATTGGCAGAGTGTTCATCTCCCCTGCTTTTACCTATGAAATGTTATAGGTGTTCCTGGTGTTTTGGATGTGTAGTTGCAGGTGCAGGTTTATAGTGGCAATTCTGGGGAGTCCTTTGGTTACTGCTCGTCTGCGAATGCAGGGAGGACTGGATGTAGTGGCCCAGAATGCACCTTCCAGTCCTGTGTTCCTGTTGTTCCTGTTTTTTCTCTTGGGAAAAGTTGATCTGTAAACGAAATTGATTGTTGTTTTTAATAAGCAATCTATTTTATTTCAATATACTGTAATAAGAACTAATTATTGTTCCTCTATAGTGGGACCATATTCATCTTGGTATACAGAGCCACTGATATGTTTTATATTACTGTCAATGAAAACAGCAGCAAACTGGGGTGCTTTCATTACAGTGCAATAGCATCCTTCATTGCAGTACAGGCATACCTCGGAGATATTGCGGGTTCGGTTCCAGACCACCGCAATAAAGCGAGTCACACGAATTTTTTGGTTTCCCAGTGCATATAAAAGTTATGTTTACATTATACTGTAGTCTATTAAGTGTGCAATAGCATTATGTCTAAAAAAACAATGTACATACCTTAATTAAAAAATACTTTATTGCTAAAAAACGCTAACCATCATCTGAGCCTTGAGCGAGTCGTAATCTTTTTG
>NW_017728992.1:126938728-126963332 GCF_001723915.1 Gavialis gangeticus | reverse complement strand
CGTGGCGCCCCAAAACAATTACAATAGTAACATCAAAGATCACAGATCACCATAACAAATATAATAATAATGAAAAAGTTTGAAATATTGTGAGAATTACCAAAATGTGACACAGAGACACGAAGTGAGCAAATGCTGTTGGAAAAATGGCGCCGATGGAAAAATGGCGCCGATAGACTTGCTCGACGCAGGGTTGCCACAAACTTTCAATTTGTAAAAAACACAATATCTGTGAAGCGCAATAAAGTGAAGCACAATAAAACGAGGTATGCCTGTATTAGCAACATTCCTGACTTTTTGTGCTTAGCTTACTCACTACAGAAGTGTTCCTGTGCTCTCTGCTGCTATGTGGTAGGCAATAGCAATGCAGAAATGCTGTGAATTAATAGGTTATACAATGATAAAAATCTTCTAAGGGGCAGTATCTTGTAGCACCTCATTACATAGACTTTGTGGCTGCAGTGCATGAACTGAATTTTGTGTGACTGGGTGAATTATCAGCAGGAGGGAGGAGTCTGGTAGCAACCAATTAACACAACATCTTCATCCTGCTGGGGAACATGACATGTTGGTGCAAAATGGATTGTAAGCAGAGCCCCATGTTCCATTATTTCACAATATGTTGCAAAATGCAAACTTTCATTAAAAGTAAGTGGTTAGATATTAAGGCTTGAAGGGACCTCTGTAATCATTTAGCTGGTATCTTGCATAACACAGGCTGTAGGATTTCAACAAGTAGTATGAAGCCTATAACTTCTGATTTCCAGCTTATCTTTTTAGAAAGACACATTGTGAATGAGATAGAAGCCTAAATAACTTTTTTGTCAATTTGGATCTTGTAAACCATGATCAAACTGCCTCTTAATCTTTTATGAACTGTGAAGTCCCTTCCCATTCCAGCAGTTCTAGTTGTGGAAAGAAACTTCAAAGCATGAACCAAGGGTAACTGTTCTGGCATTGTCTTCTGACAGCCTAAAACAGTGCTCTAATGATATGAATTGGCTCATTTATTTAGTGGGGATTTATCTCTAAAACCTAAAGCTGGCACTTCAATTGTCAACTTTATTTCATTCCTGGCCATTTTAAGTTTAGCAAACATCCAGGTATTGTGCTTACCACTAAGTTGCAAAACCACCATCTGAAGCTCCTCAGGTGCATGGCTGTTCCATTTCTGCATTTCTCTAAAGAGTCTGCAGGGTGTTGTGAATCCAAATGACCAGATGCAGAATTTGAGTCAGACTCAATGCAAATTTACAAATTTACAATGTAGCAAATTTACAATATGCTACATTGATTTTGGGTCACACCTATTTCTAATCCACTCTTTGCTTGATTCAGGGAAGAGCCTTAAACCCAGGTTCCCTACAGATGGTTTTATTTTTGCTTAAAATGTTTATATATTTACTGAACACAACACAGAATAATACTCTACCCTGGTGTTGAGACACTTCCCTGAAAAAATGGGATGCTTGGTTTCTAGCTCCTGCTTCACTGAGTGGTTGTGCTAAAGGAAACAACACTGACAGGAGAGGTTGAAATCCCTTCTTCTTCCTCTCCCCAATAAAGTATCTTGCAGTATGATGGCGAGGGAACAACTATGGGTTTTGTACAAACTTTGCTGCTCTCTGTAGGGTAAGATTAAGATAATAAACATACAGAGCACATCCCGAATCTACAGCATCTAAATCATACAGCTGCTGTTACCCCATATAGCTTACTCTCTTCCTTGGATTACTAGTTGTCAGTGAAACTGTCTCAGGGCAAGTTTGCTGCCTTATAGGAAGTTTCTTTCCCAGCATGCTTTTCACGGGGCTGGACCTCTACTTCTGACAGAGATCGGTAGAAACTACACTACAGTGGTTATTTTGTTGCTGGCTGCTACCTTTTCCACTCCTCCAGCTGATAAGTATTTCTAGTTACTTTCTTTCTTTGTTGTGATATGGAAAATTTTCACTCAACCTAAGATGAAGTTTAGGATTTTGAAGAGGAGTCATGTAGTCTTTCACTGGAGCCACAAGCATGCATAGAACTCTGCAGGTATATGAGCCAACCCCTTGCTTAAAGGTATTTATAATTTAAGGGTCAAAGTCTGTGGTCATTGGGGAATAAAGGAAGCTTTGCTCTCTTTAGACCCAGAGAATATATTTGTAAATTGTAGGCCATCACTGAAGAAGGAATATAAGGAAAAATAGCAGAGATTTATGAATCTCATCCAATACTATGTGGATGAGATGATATGCATCAAATGCCGCTACCCTTAATTTAACCAAAGCTTCAGCTGAAGTTAATTGGAGTTTAGGTACATTGGGAGCCCTGGAATTATCCACTGTGTAACTGTTTTAGTACTTATGTCAACAATTTTTTAAATTTTGTTTTTCAATTATATAGCTTCATTCTGCAAACTTGAACCAGTAGCTGTTTTTTGGTTTAGGGTGCCCCACTGATACCAGCTAGGTTCCATACACAACTAGGGAGTCTACCCATGCAGACAGTTTTGTAGGAGTGTAGCATTAAATAGTAGATATTCTGTCTACCACCACAATTTTGATACTGAAATAATAAAATCAGTTTTTCTGAGATGGAGCATAGAGTCCACATAGAGTCCTATTCAAATGGGTAATGAACATGGTTCATATGGATCAGTATCGATGTCCTAATCTTCATAGCACTTAATATAATCGAGTTCTGATCCTGATGGTGGCTTCTGGGTATGAATGTCATATAGGTTTTTTTTCTTTTTTTAATTTTAGAAAATTCTGATATATTGCTTAGTAGTCCCCTAGGGATGAGTCCTTTGGGGATGAAGAAAACCACCTATTTTGGGTGCTTCCACTACCATCACACTTTTCCACTTGCCTGGGTTTCACTTATCCCTGATTCCAACCATGTGTGGTGGGACACAAAACTCTACATTAAATCCAGAGGGAGTGTTTGTTCGTCTCTCCTTTGAAGGTGGCTAGAATGCTTGGCACTTCTCTCCTTCCCTTTGTTTCCATTTGTATACTCTTTGCTTAGATGGCAGGAGGTTGGGAGGTGAATGGAGGTGATTTGTGGAGGAGTAAGAGGGCCAAGGACTGGAGAAAGTGGAGAATATAGAGGTAAAAGGTGGTATAGATTGCAATGAAGGACTGTGCAATTGGAGAGAGACTACTGAGCAGAAAAAGAAGGTAGAGGAGGTAGAGAGAGAACATTTAGATTGACAACAGAAGGAAAGTAGCTAAAATGGAAAAGAAAAATACTGATCTTTAAAGGAATAACACAAAATAGCTGAGTGCACATAACCAATGCTAGGGAGGTACGCTGCTGGGATATGTAGAAGAGTAAATTGGCTGCAAAGTGAGGCAGAGGTCTTAGTCTCATGCTCATGGGTTTGACTTCAGTGGGTTAGATGCCTAAATACCTTAGAGAATCCGGGCTTTAGTCTCCCTGCACCACTGTTTTCTGTCTGTAAAATGGTGGTAACAGTACATGCCTAATCACAGGGATGTTGTGAGAGTAATTTTAGAAGGAGTATTTGCCTTTATTTTGGTGTCTAACTCCCACTGAAATTGTTGGGAGTTCAGCACTTAACTCCTATTTAGGCCCCTAAACACCTTTGCAATCTGGGCCTATGAGCATGTTTCTGCTGCAGCAGCTGCATGCTCTGGCTGGGACCCCAGGTATGCCCAGCCTGCTCCATACCTGGAAGTATGGCAGTGAAGATGCTCCTCCTCAGTGGCCACTCTCAGCACCTCTCTAGCATGTCTGCAAGTGAGCATAGAAAAACCTCACAGGAGCAGCCTTATAGCATGTTTCTGAGTTTGGAGTGGGATGGTGGGGGGATCTTGTGGAACATCCTGCCGTTGTGGCATAGATGTGACTTCACTGACTTGCCAAAGGTCACAGAATAAGTCTGTGGTGGATCTGGAAACTGAACTCAATGTTCCAAGTGAGCGCTCTTTTCACCATCTCCTTACATGACTTCTTCTACTTAGATGATTCCAGATTAAGTTTAGGCCAGGAGAGACTGGGAAACTTACTTATCTAGCAAGTAGCTGCATTACTACTCTATCAGTTTTTAAGTTAAGGGTTATTTATTTCTTTATCTTTTCAGTGCTTGGATGAAGAATCACTAGTTTAATATTCTTCTCTCTTGTTGGAGCAGGCTGAGAAGAACCTTGAGAGGTACTCCTCATGGAGAAGTGTGTTCATTGAAAGGGCATAGTGCAGAGTTCTGTTTCTCTTTTACCCTTTTTGCTTGTACCTGAGGCTATGCCCCTGAAGAACACTGGCTAAAAAAAATGATTCTCAGGGAAACTACAGGCAGTGAAGATGGATGCATTAAGATCTGGGAAAGGCATAAAAGGCAATAGGATGAGAGATATAGGAAGCTTTTTAAAATGTTCAGTTTTGTTCAATTTACTGTCTAGCAGTGATTTGGTTCCTGTGAGTAAAATGAAATCTGCAAAAGCACTCTTAGTGGGAAGTGGATGGAGTGGTGCCCACCCCAGGGGCATAACTGGGCAGCTCTGTGCCCTGGGCAGCCGTACAACACATGGGGCAGCGCCAGCTGCAGCAGTGACAATTGAAGTGGTGCAATCAGCCACTCCTGTGGTCCCAGCTTTTTTTTATTTCTCCCCCCATGTCCCCCATAGAGACAACACTTGGGGGCTACTATCCAAGTCACCTCCCACACCCTTGGTTCTGCTAGTGCTCACCCCTAGGACCCAACCTTTTTTAGACTCTAGCCTGACATGTAGGGAAAGATCTTCAAGAGCACAGAAAGCAGTTATGTGCTTAAAATCTCATTGACTTTCAGCCAAAAAAAATACATTGATGCCTTTGAAATGCTTCCCCAACATTTTTATTTTATCTCTGAGAAGTTGATGAGCATGCTAGAGAGCCCCCTTATTTGAAGAAGGTTCTGGTCTAGGGCAGGCTTTTTGCAGTACATGAGTTTCACTAGTAGAGGATCAGCCTTGTTATCCTTTGTGTTTAGAAAGGCTTCAAAGGCATAGATCTATACACTCACTGCTGAATAATTTTTTTTAAATAACACACTCACATATTTCCTTCTTCACGTGAACCTTGTTGCATGTATGTGTTTAAGAAGAAAGAAGCTACACGTGCTGGCAGCAACTTCAATTCTAGTAGGGGGCACACAGGGCATCTCTTGCTCTTGCTGCATACTCCGGGACAGAGCCAGAGCTGCCACCACTGCCACCATCATATGCCCTGTGCCATGGCAGCAACTCTAGCTCTGGCATTGGGAATGTGGCAGTTCTAGCATAGGGCAGTGATAGGGCTGGCAGCTGAGGAGATAGGTGAAGTGACTGGAGGGCAATGGGAGCTGAGTCAACCTTCGATTGCCCTCTTGCCACCAATTGCCATGTCAACTGGAGCCTGAGGGCCCTGTGGCAGGCCACTCCCCCACTCCCAGAACACCCCCAACTTCTGGTGGCCCATTAGTAGCTCTGTGAGCCAGAAAGAGCAGCTTCATGGACTGGATCTGGCCCACAGGCCATACATTTTACACTCCTGTCTTAAAAGAACAAGTGAAAGTGAAGTTTTTGTTAAATGTGTGCCCAACTTTCAAGTATGCTGTTGCAGCTCCACTGAAGTCAACCTCTTCATTGAGTATCTGGAATTAAGATGCCTTTTCGCACAAATAGTATATTTTCTATATTAATTTTAATTGAAAACAAGGACTAGACTGGAGGTGGGATTTCCACCTCCTACTGGGGCTACACAGCAGAATTTGCTGGACATCCTCAACACAGGATATGAGTGACAGGCCAGATACAGGTAGAAGGACTGCTCAGAAAATAGGGGAGAGATCATTTACATCAGCTCTTCACCCTGTGAGCATCTCTGCTGAATGGGTCACTTGGGGGAGTATGCTTTATAGGTAGGGATGACTTGTCTGTTCAGTTTGTGCCAATTCACAAGTGTCAAAAGTGGTCTTCTGAGGCTTGTGCAATTTAGTAAGCTGTGTAATTTGTAGCCTGAAAGCAATCTACTGCATGATTACATATATAACATGCATTACAATGCCATTCAAACCACTAAATACTGGCCTCTGAATACTTCTGTCGAATAATCTAGACCTGCCTGTGGAAGGGGATGAGGAATACAGGGGATGTAGTTCTATGAAGATTTTAAAATATTTTTTATAGGTTACAGACTAAATTCTGCCTTCAGTTACATGCAGAGTACATACTCAGACACCTCACTGGATCCCTTTCCTAGACACTACTTCTCCTAGATACTATTATTATTACTGTCATCATCATTACACCATAATACCAACCTGTTTCCTATCCACTCCTGAACCAGTCCACATATATGTAATCAGACTGTCTAGGACCACTATTCAGACTAAAAATTGTCATTGTAACCAGGGTGGTATAATGGCACTGTTCATTTATGTTTACATTATTGCCTTACTGCTTATGGTAAAATGCCCTGTTATCTATTAAGATTACTGTAGAGAGAAAATCTATGGTTCTTTCTCATTGAAATTTACAGCTTATGGCCTCTTTTGGAAGGGAATATGGCAGAATTATATTAAAACCAGCCTGCAAAATCCCAGTGGCCTCCTCACTCATGTTGAATAGGGATTTTCTCTGTTGTGTATAACAAATGCTAGTGATTTATGCAGAATCTTAATTTTCATGTGAAAAATTGCTTTGTAGTGCTTATGATTCTGAAGAAAATCTTCTAAAGTGTGATGTGACTGTGATATGATGTCAGAAAGAGAGGCAATGTTGAAGATAAGCAGGTGGTAAGGGAGCAACTACTGCTGCTCCTGATACTCCCATAGCCATAACCTTAGATTAGCAGAGGATAGACTGCTGAAGCAGATATAAGGGTCATCAAGGAAACTTTTTGACTTGTAACCTGGTCATGGGAGAAGTAGACTAGAAAACAGAAAATCCTGTAGACTGCCTTTCCCATATGGGATGTTTGTTTCATCCTTGCATCTGGCTGAGGCTTGGCTCAGGTAGCTCTTGCTTTGGCATTAGCAGCCTATTCCATGGTTGGCTCTGTCTGCTTCCGTGTAGCTCCAAGCTGTGAAGCTTCCATGCAAAGCCTCACTGTTATTTGCAAAAGGGCCACACTATGCCAGGCCCCATTTCCTGAGGAAGAAGCTATCTTTGCAGAGCTAGAGGACTGGTGAAGAAACAGGCAAGAATTTGCTGAATTTGCTGCTGTAGACTTGTGTCAGAGCAGCATAGTTAGTTGCAGCTCCAGGCAACTCCTTTTTAACATGAGTTAAAATGAAGAAATGAAATGGCTTTGTATAAAAGCAGGGGGGAAGGGTTGTTTGTTTTTTAATGCAACCACAAATACATTTCTCTTGTAAGGACTTACTTGCAACTAACAATTTTTTTTCCTGCTATATATTCAAATTTATATGATACTGTCATTAAGGATTTTTTATAAATTACTAATGAAAGAACTAAATCAAAACTCGAGAATCTAATGTCATTTTAGTGTAGAGTATCCTTGTTTCCTTAAAACATCATCATTGACAATGCCTCTCAGTCGATGATGATGGTTTTCCATGACTGTTTTATCTGTGGGTCTGAAGATGGCTGATGAGGCCCATCCAGGATTGACAGACTCTTTTGCAGCTTGGGCATATGTTTCTGTGCAAGGTGGGTGTTTTCTGCGTTCTTGATTTGGTCCACAACACACTGTTTCTGCCACTCCTGCTTTTCCATCTCCTGTTGTTGTCATAAGATTTCAAAATACTGAGGTCCTTCCAGCAGACTCTATCTCCATTTGGGGTGATCCTGGGTGGTAGTCTCCCACAAGCTGACATTGCATATTTTCAAGTTGGCCTTGAGGATGCCCTTGAAAAACTTTTTTTACTCTCAGGTGGAGGGCATGCCTTGACTGAGCTGTGAGAATAAAACTTGCTTCAGGAATCTGGAGTTGGACATCCAGATGACGTGGCTGGCCCAGCAAAGTTGATGTCGAATGGTCCTTGCCTTGATGCTTGTGGTGTGTTTTTAGAGAGGATGCTAATGTTGATGCATCTGTCTTCCTACTGGATTTGAAGGATTTTCTGCAGGCAGCATTGACGGTACTTCTTCAGTGGTGTAAGATGTCTCTTGTACCTTTTCCATGTCTCAGCTCTGTACACTAAGTTAAGAATCACAACTGCTTGATAGACCATGAACTTAGTTTCAGATCTGATGTTGCAATCTTCAGATACCCATTTTCTCAGGCATCTGAAGGCTGCACTAGTGTGTTGGATTTCTTCACTGATGTCAGTTTTCTGCCAGAGGGAGCTTCCAAGGTACAGGAAATACTCAATGTTCTCCAGTCTCACTGTGAATCTGAATTACCAGAGCTGGGGACTGCTCATTAAGAGTTTGTTGATGGAGGACATTAGTCTTCTGATGTTAAGCTTCAGTCCCATTTTCTTGTATGCCTCAGTAAAGACATTAATGATTGCCTGAAGGTCTGCTTCCAAGCGAGCACACACCACAGCATCACCAGTGTACTGGAGCTTGATGATTGAGGCTGGGGTAGTCTTGGCTTTGGCATGGAGTCAGCTGAGATTAAGCAGTTTACTGTCCCTTTGGTAGTTTAGCTCCACTCTGACTGGAACCTTGTTGGTGGTCAGATGTAGTATTGCGGTAAAGAATATCAAGAAGTGTTGCAGAAATTACACAGCCTTGTTTAACTCTTGCCTTTACTCAAAGGGATGTGTGATAGATATGTTGTTGAGAATCACTGCTCACATGCTGTCATGGAGCAGGCAAAGAATAGTGACAAATTTCAGTGGGCATCTATACTTCAGAAGGTTCCTCCACTACATGTTTCGGTTGACAGAGTTAGACTTTCATGAGGTCAAAAGAAGGCCATATAGAGAGGTTTATGTTGTTCCTGGCATTTTTCCCACAGATGGTGAGCTGTGAAGATCAGGTCAGTTGTGTCTCTTGATGTCCTAAAACCACACCCAGATTGCGGGAGGGGTTTGTCAGCAAGTGAGAGGTGACAGTTCAGGAGGGTTCTCGCAATGATCTTTCCTGTTGTGGAGAGCAAGGCAATCCCCCTGTAATTTCCACCGTTGGACTTGCCTCCTCTCTTGAAGATTGTCTCGATTGTGGCATCCCTGAGGTTATCTGGGATTTCCTCATCATTCCAGCTCCTTAAGATGAGGTCATGGAGCTTAAATTTTAAATTCTATTTATTTCCTTAAATAGAGCTCCTTGGTAAACCTGACATCAGAATTGGGCCTTGAGGTTTCTACTGTAGAGAACAGAGACACTAAAGTAAGCAATATTAGTTTGGCTACAAATAGCTAAAATGGCTTAAATATTTCTAAATCCATGTGCTCAAATCCATTTGCCTGTGTGACGGTTGTTTGTGTCCTTTTAAAACTTTTTCAGGCTTCAGCCCTAAATGGTTTTTTTGAATATCAGAAGTGTGAAAACTAAAAAATATATTTGGCACAGTTTACTATAAGCATCAAGGCTCTTATATTTATTCTTACTTTTTTGAGTTTCTTAATAACAGAACTTTTAAGAACAGGAAGAATTTTAAATTTCATAAAGGTTAGAATTCAGACTAATGCAAGCACATTTTATTCAACACCTCAGTGGGTGCATCTACACATTCATTAATGCGTGGTAGTTACTGTGCATTTAATTTAGTAGTTGTTTAATGAAGTACTAAGTAAATGTGGAGTTACTAGAGTTACTGCACAGTAGCATTGGTGAATGCCTTTTTGGTGATGCTACTGCACAGTAACCTAATAATTCTGCATAGTAGTGTATTAGCACTGTCTCTGCTGTGACGTGTTACTGTGCAGAGGTATTAGGCTGCTGCACATTAAGTGTAGACGTGCCCAGTTTTTGGTAGGACTTTAAAAATCTATGATCATTTTACAAGAACTCTCCAAGCAAAAACTCTAATAAAGCATTTATTGTATTAAAGATTTAAATGTTTTAAAAGTCTGCTAATACTTCCTAAGGCTAGGGCTACTCTGATTGATTAGACATAGACCAATGATGTAACAGCCAAGGCCTTAATTCAGGAAATCATCCTTATATTGGAAAACAGTAAAGTATATGCTTAAGTGCTTTCTACTAGCATCTCACTGCTTCTATTTTTAGTCAATGGCAGATATCCCCACTGATATCCCCATTGGTTTAATCAGTATCAGCCAAAAGTAGTGCTTCATTATATTGGGCCTGATTCGGCAGGGTGCAGATCTGTGAACCTCCAGTCCGATGTTCTTAGCCCAAGTTTCTGTTAAAGTTGATTAGAGTTTAGCCTGAGTTAAGAACTGCATTACTCTGCCTATTATTTAACAGACTATAAAAGTGGTAAGACTATAGGTAAGGGTCTTATTTATAGTTTAGAGTATTAATAAGGATTATAGCTAGAACTTTTGAATATGCAAGTTATCTTTCTTAATGAATTCCTTTAGCTCTATTAAGACATGCGAAGACAGATTTTGAACAGTATGTAAACTAATTCATTAAAAATACTAAATAGTATTAAATGTGTGATAAGTAATAAACATGAAATATTGATATATTTTTCAAGAAAACCATAATGAAATATAAATTTGCTACAGCAAGTAAATAAATTATCTCATATTTATTATTCTTCACTAATTGGGTCAGCTTTTAATGCACACTGCCCAGCCACAGAAAAAGAAGTCTATTAAATACTGAGATACTGTTAAAATTATTTTACAGCTTGAAGTACAACACACTCTTGAAAACTGGCTTAAGTCTACTATAATATGATGTGATGTAATCTCATGTGTTAACATACTGGCAACCTGTTTCATAAAATGGTACAATCATAATGTAGCCAATATCAGCAAACAAAATAGAACAGGCAGCTTGAGACGCTTCAGTGCTATGATATAGTGATCTAATGTTTATGTAACTTCCTAGGACTTCGCATTTTTCCAAAAAGGAAGCAAATTTTTTATGCAAAATGTGTAGCTTTTTTATTTTAAAATTAAGGAAGAACACCACAGTTCTACTTTAAATTAAGCTGTTTTACCTATTTAAGTTATTGAGCCCCAACAAAAAGGGACAAGGAAAGGGTTTTTTGGTGTCCAGTACCTTGCAAGTGGTTATAAGTTGTGATTCTTTGAGTCACAAGGTGATGTGTGATTTGTGAGTAGTGAGTGCAGCTAGCTGTTCAGGTTGGGATTCCTCATGTGCGAGTTTGTAGGCTCTCATTCTGCTTTCATTTTTTGGTATTTCACCTTTTCTCATGAAAGAATGAAATAATACTTCAAACATTCTTTTACCAAAAAAAATGTTGGATTTAGTCTCACTGAATTGGCAAATATTAACTTATAGTTACCTAGTCCAAATTGTTACTTTATACATGAACATTTGTAGTGATGTAATACAGTTTTATGAAACCCCCCTCCCCAATAAGAACATACACAAAATTGAAAGAAAACACAAAACACTTTAAAATCATACTTTATTTCATTTTAGAAACAAACTAAAATAATAGTAGGTGGCAATGTAACAGCTCTTGAACAAGACACTGGATTTAAATCTACATTATAGCGAGGTGTACTAGAGGTTTTTAACTCTAGTTTCTGTTAGGAATTTATCTGTTAGGTATTTCTCCCCTATCCTTTATACTCTTTTGCATCTATTAAATCATTAATTGAAAAAAGTGCGTGTCATGAGGGAAGCATAATGAAAAGATACATGGATTTAAAAAGTTTTTACAGTACAGTGTTTATAAAAATAAATTATAATTGATTTCAGATATTAAAACAATGAATAACATTCTTAGCCATTTGCAGGTCTAAAAACAAAGCAGATTGAAAACCATAGCACATAAAACGCTATGAAACAAAATCAAATGGTTCCTTCTGAATAGTTAAATATCTAATCTTTATTAGTAAAAATCATATTTTATCACATATATGTTTTAAAATATTCCAGAAGGCATTTTTTTAGAGCTTACAATTTTGTATACATCTGAGGTAAATAGGTGAGGAAGGATCTCTGCTAGAGGCTACAGTGATGGATTTTAGCTGAAATCCTTAAGACAGATAGAAGTAGATTAAGTGGCCCTAGCTCTTTAAGGTTTACTGCCTGAGTGAAAACATGTTTCTGTGTATAGTTTGAGTGGTCCTAGCAGTCTGCAGTTGTAATGTATTTTTTCTGCCTTTTGATGTGTCTTGTTTAACATTTGCTTAACACATTTATTCAAATGAGGCAGGGCTTTTGTTTATCCCCTATCAAATGAAGTGGGACAGTTCTAGGACAAGAACAAATAGATAATATCAATAAAAGCACCTGAACGCAGTCTTTTGCTAAGATCTTAGTTTGAATGGAAAGTATAGATGCCAAAATGCATACTGACGTAATCAATCTCTAGCTAAATTGTTTGAGTAACTATCACTTGATCATTTAATAAGTATAATATTTAAATGATGTAAGAAAAACAACATCAGAAAAAAAGCCACAAAGCAAGCTAACAAACATAACCTCTGGGACTATCTTGCCCAGTCTTTAAATATGTAAACCCTGGGATAGTATTCCTATATAGAAACAAGGTGACAGGCATAGCATGTTTTAATTCAACTTTTTTACAATGTAAAAGTGTGAAAAATGTCTAACCTGATCTGCAATTGCTTGGATAACCTTGAATAATAAATTAGCAAAGTTCATACCCAAGGTTACTAAAACTGGGACATGCACATGCTGTATATTGGCTGTTCTTGCTTTTTCTCTGCCCTAATACTGAGCCAATGCCCATCCTGTGCTCATAATGGTGGTATCTGAACACCTGAAGAAAAAAAAAATCACATAAAATCAGCAATAGTCTAAATTTGCAGTTGATAGTTGGTTCTTTCTTCAATTTCTCTCTCTTTTTCAATGTCAGCATTGAACTCTCAATGCCTTAGTCTGCCATTCAGTGTAAACCAATACTCTCATTACCTCAATGGGAGTCACCTAGGTGTCTCCGTGCTGAATCAGGTACCTATATAACTGCTTCAAGAAACTCAGCTCAAACCTGAATAAATGTATCTAAAGCAGGTCTGGCAAAATTTCTCTCATGTTTACATTAAAACTGATTCTGAAGTAAGTGTCTTTTACATGGAAAAATCAGGTGTTTGTTTGTTTTTTAATAAAAACAGAGTATATCCAAATAGAAATTACCCACTAAGCCTATAGCAATAAGTATTCTCACATAAACACACAAATCTCCAGAGAGCATGAGAGGAAAAGATGTCTTAAAAATTATGGTGATTTAATTTTATTTTGCCCTAGAATGACATTCTCCTGAGTATTTGTGAAAATGAAGATGAATATGCAGGGATACATTTGGTTGATTTCGCGCCAGATGGCCAGTTGCAGAGGCTGAACTAAGCTGAACTGATTGATTCGTTTTTGCCATATTGCATGCTGGCATTTACCAGAGCTCACATCATTCAAACACTAACATTTTTGGTGCTTTTTCATTTTTTTTTAAGTTTCTTAGGATGACCTCTGTTTTCATAATAGGTTCCCCCCACCCTTTACTTCCCTTTACTCAAGGAAACTGCTCATTTCCTATTCAGTAACAGAAGTACTGATATTTTGGATAAAGACAAAAATAAGAAAATGTAGGGGACCATGTCCACTCCAGTGTATTTCCAGTGAAGTTTGAATCCCTCCTTATGAGTACAACTAAGCAACTGAGCTTGCAATCTACAAATTGTGTTAAAATGGCATTCTTAAAATAGTAGGAGAAAATGAAACAACTTTTACCTTTTGGGTCACAGAGGCAGTCAGTTGAGTGTTTCATTGCATTTGTGGAAAAGTCCCATAGAATCTAACAGAGGTGCAATCAATAGGAGACTATAGAAATATTTTCAGAAGCTTATGGTGATTAATAGAAAAAGTTAAGTATGCTAAAGGATTCTGTAATAAAGAGTATCTCAGCTGTAGGACATAGTATATGAATGCGTATACAGTGGCAGAATATATACCTAAAAGCAGATTCTTATTATAGACCTATATAAGATGACTTGGAAATGAACTATACAAACATTTTTTTTCTATTTATTTCTATAGAGTTGTGAGAAATAGGAATTAAACCCACAGGGTTGTATTAATCCTCCATGATTTTGCCATGAAGGTGACATTTTATAAGAATTGCACACAAAAATAAATATGTAAGTTAATAAAAATTCTGCTAGAATTTAATAGAGATATCCTTTCTAATGAATTTTAAACCGGCCCGTATATTACAACACAGAAATAGCTAGGTTTAATAATTCTATAATAGAAAAGTTATTTTCTATTAAATTCTCTTGGTATGTTTCATAAAGGGAATATGCATGTAATTGTACTTCAAAAGAATATTTGCACTGATTTCTGTGGTATTATGCTTTCCACATTCTACCAAATAATAATATTAAATAAAATACTATTGATTGCCTACATTAGAATACATTTTTTTAAAAGCAAATTCCCTATTGATTTGATACCTTAGAAAGTGATGGCATGATTAGGGTCAAGCGCAAGCAACACAGTGACAAGATTTTATGCCAGGTGCTTCTGCTTTAAGGAAATCACCACCATCAGTTGATTAGCAAGAGAAATCTGGATCATAATGTTAGCCAGAGAAAAGCATACCAAATGAAATCCTGGCCCCATGGAAGTCAATAGGAGATTTGCTAATGACTTCAAAGGTACCAGGGGTTTCCCCCGACCCCACAGGGTCAAGGCCTGGTTCTGCTGAGGTCAGTGAGGCTTTTAAGGCTGCTGGTAACATAGGATTTGACCTATACATAGGGTTGTCTAATTTATCAGATGTTGTAAACTCCACATAATGCTTTATGGGGCTGATCTTTCTGTGGCCTGAGTAGCTGGGCTGAGTGACTGGCAGCTGCTCTAGTGAAGGTGGGCGGCCTAAAGGATTATTCCCCAAAGATATTCCAGTTCATTGGTTGCAGAAGGCCACGTGGCTCCTTTGACAGCCATGCTTATGCACCTATGCAAGAGAGGAAATGAGTATCCTGTCTCTACCCTTGCCTTCCCAGGATCTTTTATGCGTCCTCTGGGGGACCCCTGTCATTTCCCCCCCTCCCCTTCCACAGCAGAACAACATCATTGGAGTCAGCACAAAGGTGGGAGCAGTGTCTGCCCTTGTGTGTTAATTTTCTAAAATAAATGCTTCTGTTCTCTCTCAAAAAATGCAAACTCTCAGCTGCCTGGAGTCACAAGCAAGCCACTGTACTTACACAATAGGGAAACATCTCGGAGTTAGGGTTTATCAGAGCTTCAGCTGCATAAGAGATCAAAAAGGCAGTAGCATGCCATTTAAAGGAATATTTAAGGAACTGTTACCTAGACCCTCTGAACTCATGCATTTTCACCTAGCTTTTCAGACAGTTATTTTACCAAACAGCCAATGAAAAAGGACAGAGCACTGAAGCATTCCTAACATTTGTCCCACGCCCCTCCCTGAAGAAAAATCTTGTTTAAAAACTGATGGTGAGGTTCACACAAATTTCACCTTTTCTTAACAGCCCAAGCACATCTTTGTTACCTATAACAGTTCTGTAAGTCAAACAGAGCAGTCAGAAACTCAGGATTGAAAGAGATTAAAAAGGGTGAACCTACAGTACTGTATTGACCTAGGTCCTCACATTAACCTGATCTGATCCTGTAATTACTATGAATAGAATAGGGCTTACAGTCCTCCTTAATAACACCCCATGCTTTTTATTCTATAAAGAGTTTTCCTATTCATGTGGCCTCTTCTTTTCAGATTTACAGATTTCTAGGAAGAAGGCATGCATGCAGTTTTTCTGGCACTGCAGGGGCGAACATTAACCTAATGCGTATGGCAGTATATTTGGAAGTGCAGCTACAACATTTATTTATTTTAAAGAATTCCTTTAATTGTTAAAGGTTTTTACAGTCCTGTTCATAGTCTTTCTGTTATGAAGATGAAAAAGTCTTAAAGTACAAATCCTTTTTTGCAAATATTAAGGTCCTATTTTCAAACTGGTTCATGTAGTTTCCTTATGAGTTAGGATTCTTATTAATATCCAATATCACTCGATTGTTACCTTTACTTTTTTTTTACATGGGTTCAGAAAACTAGCATAGCACCATAATCTAGGGACAATGATATATACACAAAATGATCATGGGTATGAGTGATATATGATGCTATAATTAATAATTGGTATTTTCTCTGAATTTAGAAAAACATCTGCAGCCCACTGATAAGGTACATTATGAGAATAAAATCAAGGCTGATCATTAATAATTGTAATTTGGTGTGATCAAGAATAGTGACACAATCATTTGATTCCTTGAAATGAGCTAAAGTATCTGAGTAGACCACTAGGTTAAAAATGAAGAGGGGATACAGATTATGATGGAGACAGTATTATTTGTTGTGCTACAAGTGGTGAAGAAAGTAGAAATGATGCGTCCAATTTTTACAGAAGAATATTGTGTAGTGTAAGAATATTGCTGTTAAGTAATAGTATAATAATATTATCTAGGTGGGACAATAAAATCAAATCAAAACACATTTTGGCTTAGAAATGGAAAGTATAGGTGGGAATAGTTTTCATGGGGGAATAAATTAAGATATTGGATAAAATTTATATGATTTAATTTAAGGTGATGTTTATGCAGAACATACATAACCATATTTTACCATAAATATTGTCTGTTTATAATCTCTTCATTCCCAATTTCTTTGTTTTGGAAAATATGTGTGTTAGCTTTTATTTTTATCCCTTGCATGCATTTTAGATTAAAGAACTAAATGTATTTAAGGTTTTAAATTTTTTCTGTTTTAGAACAAGCTAAAAAGCAGTGATACTGTAATTATTATGAGAAGATGGAGCTGGCATAATTTTATTTTCACTTAATACTTCTGTCTACAGCAATTAATACATCTACATATCATTTAGTGCTGGAGAATTATTTTTAAATCTTTTATTACAATTTCTGAGCTTTCAGAAGAGAGGCATCATTATGCTTGTCATTTTCAAAAAGTAATGGAACTGGGTCAGTTTCCTCATGAATTAGGACTCTTATCAATCTGATTAGTCTATCAGAAACATTGTTGCATTTTTCCAAGTGTAGGAACTTTCTATACAAGGCTTTTAAGAAATAAGAATTTAGACTCATACAAGGCATGCCATTGCCGAAAAGAAATCTTTCCATTGATCTTCGTGTGAAAGCCATTGCTTTAAAATATTACCGCTAAACCTACTTTACCAAAATATTATTCACTATTGCTGCAGCCGTCATAATTTCAGGAAATTGGTACATATGGAATGACACTGTATTACATTTCTTTTGTCTCTTTCCTTGATTTTGTGTTAATAAGGCCTTGTTGGGCAACTGATTACTTTGAGCACAGAGCTATTGCTTTAGGTATTAATGGCAAAACCCCCATTGTCTCCAGGATTTAAGCCATTCATGTTTTCTTTTCTTTCTTTTTTAATTCAGTATATTTTGCACGTAGCTGTGTTTTTAAAATCTGACTGGAAAGACTTCCTCCCTTGCACCCCCCTTCCCACTTACATCTTTATATGAGATGTTTTACCTTTAAAATGAAAAAGGATTTGGAAACAGTAGGACAGTTTTGATCTATGGGATTAAAAAGAATCAGAACTGAAAATGGATTCACATCATCTTCTTTTTGGGCACCTAGTAGACGGGGGAGGGGAAGGAGAGAAAAAAAATAACAGCTGATTTAATGTAAGTGGGTTGAATTCCCTCTCCTGGTGGGCCTTTCAACCCTTTAGTTTCTGTTCTTACCATCACTGTGTGAATATCATTTTTTTCATATCATTTTTGTTAAAAGGAATTTACTATGAAAGCCTACAAAAGCAGCCTACAATCAGATTAGGCTTCTTCCATAAAATTTTTGATGGGCTTGGGTCAGTATCACACCTCTATTCAGCTGACTTAATTTGACTAGGCTGTGTAATAAGGAAATTGTACATGAACGAGAGAGGGCATTATGGTCATTAGGGCTACAGAGGATTTCATTTGTGATACTCAAAAGGGCAACAATGACAATAATGTGAAACCATGTTATTGGAAAAGGCTGAAAGAGCTCAGCATATCTTTAGGGTTATAATTGGCAGGTACCTATTCTTCATCCCAAGCTGGAGGGAGCTATAGCTTGATAGTGGTAGGAAAAATGCAATAAAATGAAATATACACTAGTCGTTTGTTGCCTTGGGATATTATGTTTTTCAAAAAGTAGCAGTGTTGTCTGATGGGTAGAGGATACTATTAGGAGTCTGGGTTTCCGTGCTCCAGACCTAGGTTTAACTTCTGTGAACTAGGAAAAATTTCCCTATTTCTCAGTTTAACTCTCTGTAAAATGGGTACAATAAAACCTATTTTAGAGAAATTGGTGAGGAGAGTTAGGCAAATAATGATCTTTAAAAGTCTGGCCTTTTGTCTCACTTTACTGTCCTTATTTGTTAAGGTGGGTATACTATCATTTGCCAGTTTGCAGTTAACTATAAGTATTTATTCAAGATTCTTAGTGAAGAAATTTGCTTGTGGGATGTAGTCTTTGCACTATGTACACTTGCAGTTTTATAAATTGTTATGTTAGCATTGCAAAATTGTAACAGAATAGAAACAAATCCAAATTAGTATTTTCAAATATTTGTCCATTATTCTTCCCCCAAAAGAGGTTTAAATTTCTCTTGGCATTAACTTTTTTAGTAAATGGCAATGTGGAATTATAATCTAGATAGTCAAATGAATCAGTGTATGGTGATATGCTGGACACAAGCTGTTGTTTTCTCATGAAACCTAACTGTTATTTCAGTTGCAAGTTGTCTGCCATTTTACTGGGTTTGAACAATTTGGAAGTATCCCAGAATTGTAACTGTTGTCTTTGTAAACTTTCCTTTAAAAACTTCTCTCTTATCAATATTACTGTAAACTACAGTAAAACACACGAAGCAGCAATATACTCAAGTCAGCCTCTGAAAACTGGAAAGAAAATTACAAAGGAGACAGACTACAAGAAAGAGAATGAGGGAAAGGTTCTAAATGTTATAATTATTTGTCACTTAACGGCTTTAAAATAAATGTCTTATTTCTTAATAGCACTGATAAGAGCAGGTTAGATTTTAATGGACACCTCGTAGCCAGACACCCAATTTTGATATTCCATTTGGTGAAATAAAAATACAAAAAAGTCTGCTGTAATTGCGATTAAAAAAACTGAATTATTAATTGATTTATAAACACCAAGACATTCCTTTTTCTATAAAGGTCATAATTCCAATTGAAATTTGATTTGAAAAATATTTTGTTTACCATTTAACATTTTAATTATTCTGCTACAGTCCTCTTGCTGATGTTTGCTAACCATCCTGTGATCCTGGGAAAAAGTGACATTGCTTTCCCAAAGCAAGAACATTTTTCTATACATGTTTTATACACGTGTTTGGAAGTATGTGTACATACAAATATACATACACATGCACCAACCAGTGGTATCCACAAGTTTACAATTACAGAGCAGAGTCCTGTGGTTTTCATTTGTGAAGAAATTCTGCTTCCAGGAAGTTAGAATATCACATCTATTATATCTATACAAGCAGAAGATTCATTTTGTTATAATTTTTTGACATTATGACTCCTATTATACAAAGCAGCATTCCTACATTTTATATCTCAAACTGGTTTAGAAAATCACTGTATCACAGCAAATATTTTTCCTGAAACCTTATGTACAGGTCATAAGAATATTGTACTGGAGCAGGCTCATATGATAATAGTGACATAACGACCAAAATTACATAGGCAAAGTAGATTTTATGAACTTATGTAGTATGAAATCTATAACATTTATGAACTTTTCCCCCCATCTAAATGGACTGAAAGTATCATTAAATACAGAGAATTATATTTTTTAAAAGGTAAATGTGTGTGCATGTGCATGCGCACATGCACGTGCACACACACACACAAAGATGGATATATTGCATTTGAAGCCTAAGAAGGAAAGAATAATGCAATATTTACTTTTAAAGCTATTTCTCTTTGTAAGAAAGGCTGCATTTTACTGTTACAGTTCTTTTTCTGCCAGCCCTGTGGTAACATCTTGGTACAACAACTGAAGATTTTTCATTCAAGACTCTCTCCTAAGCAGTTTGATAGGTGACTGCAGTGAAGAAAACCTTCTAAGGGCCAAGGTCAGAGCTTATAGATACCATATTTGCACATGATTTTCCTACATATTCCTGAAGGTGACAGGTAGTCAGATTCTGTTGTCCACACTTAATTTTTAATGCACAACTTGGGTGTTTTTAATAGGTGTCTTACCTGAGAAAGCACTTGGTTTAGATGCATAACTTTCTGATATGTTTCTATGGAGGAGAGAAAAATGTATATCAGGTTACCACAGGAATTGATGAGGTGTCTGATTTCTGTCTGTACCAAGTCCATTGCACAGAATCACAGACAAAGCACCTTTTTCTTCTGTTTGGCTATCTAAATTCTGTCTATTGCAGGTAGGTTACATCGCTGCTTTGCTAGCAGTGTGCAGTATATCCTATGGAACGGTTTTCAGATGAGGTTTACTATTATAAAGCATAATAGGATTGGATTAATAAACCATCGCTGATGGTAACAGACTAAAAAATAAAAAAGAGAGACCAATATACTTTATAAATATGCCTTGCTTATATAGGACCTTTAATCCCCTTTTTTCAACCATCACAACTGACATATCTTCATTTTTTCTCTTTGACATGAAAAACTATTAAGCAAATCTTGAAGGTTACAAAGATTGTGTTTGTTATAATATGAAATGGGAACATTAATATTGACCTGCTTTTAAACCTGGGCATCTCCTGAACCTTTACCATTCATTTACTAGTACTACTGCTGCTAGTTGAGTGCAGGGTATTTTGTTGGAAATGTCTTATTCTGAAATTGTGCATTTAATTCCAATCAGATTATAAACTTTTTATTATACAACTAAGAATAAAATATTAAATCTCCATAATGATAATAGTGAACATAAGGCCAGGACAGTTTTTATAATGAAAGAAAGAGGAGTGGGTACAGCCTTGTGACTCCTGTGAGCACAGAAGGCACTAGACATAGCAGAACTGCCACGGCTTCACTGCAAAGGAATGAACAATCTGGAGAGAATCTATGCTTTTGACTGATACAGAGTTTGAATTCATGGTGTGTGTTTTTAGACAGTTATATAATGAGTTTGTGGAGTATGATGGGATAGATCTGGGGAGTACCAGATGATCTATGTCTACACCAGGCCACAGGCTAATGCATCCATATAATGGATACCCTAGTAGTGGCTGTGAAATGGCTCTTCCACACTATGTTGCTACCAGTTTGTGGGTGAAAAAATCCTTCATCCAGCTTCTGTGATTTTTTTTTTTTTGTGCAAAGCTTACATCTATGGTATTGTCAAGATGGTGAATATAGGTCTATTCTTGCCCTCCTTACATATTTTAGCCAGTGGGAGTTTTGCCTGGATTTTGATTATTTTGTTTGGTTCTGCCTACTGTGTAGATTTGCTTTATAAAACTCTAGTGAATATGGGGTGAAAGGATTATAAGAAGGTGGCAAGGTGTGCACTAAAATCCAAACCCTGGCTGAAAGGATTGTTTGCCAATCTCATTGCATCTGCACAGCATCCATTTGCCCTCAGTGGGAGATGATAGTGGTGTGCAGCCTTGTGCATATGTTTCAAGTGTATTTTGAGGAAATAGATTGCTACAACATGGATTCTTATCCTAAGTGTTTAAAGAGAACAAAAAAGATACACCCTGGGTAATGTTTTCTGATTTCCCCCTATCCCCATTCCCATCCCCACCCCTGCCTACTCATTCTCTTATCACAGTTGTATCAGTCCCCTAGAAGCTTTCCTGTTGACATGGACGTGGTGGAAGAATAGAATTCAGGTTCCAGTGGTGAAGTTCAAATGATTGCTTGGAGCAAAGAGAGGTTAAGTCCTGTTCATTCGGAGAGTATCTTCCTGTTGACCACTTTGCTCTCACATTTTTGCCCTTGTGCAAAATATTCCACATACAGTAATATATGTGGCTCCTAGAAGCTTAAAAGCTGAATCCCTTTAATTTTTCAATTCGATGGTTTTTATTAGCAAACACAGGAGAATCTAAATCTGTCAGTTGGATGAAATCATAGTATGTTCAAAAAAGGTAAGTTGTCACCATATGAATCGCTGCAAGTTATTGCAGGCCCACAGGCCAAAATGTTTAAAGACACATGTTTAAAATTATCTCTCTCTATAAATTATTAGATTTTTACCATTAAAGTGAGAGATTTTGAAAATCAGCACTTCCAAAAATGTGGTCAATAGTTAAGTTCTCCTCTGTAAAACAAACTTGGATTCAGGGGATGATGATCAAAAGTTTACCTACCACTGAGGAAGTATGGTAAAGCAGCTTCAGTGAAATAGTAGTATGCTTCTAATTCAGAAATGTTTTAGAATGCACTCTTAGTTTCAGCCATGACACTCTGAGTAGCTATTTAAATTAGGATTAACTATATGGAAACTGGGAAAATAATGACACTGGTTAGAAGTAGAGTTGTGCAAAATTTATCATTTTAGTTTTGTGAAAATTGAAATATAGCCCCATATATGTTCAACATAATTTAGTGTCTCTTCAACATTTTGTGTTACTTGCAGCTACAACAATGCAGCATTTCCAGGTCAGCAATGCAAAAATATGAAACGTGAACATTTCTGTTGAGAAAGCTACTTGATTTAACACATTTTTTATTTTTACTTATTATCAGTGGGAAAATATGGACTAGTTTTTTTGCTTAAAATGTGCTGAACTTAGCACATTAAAATTTTCCACGAAAATGGGCCTGTTTTCAAGTGCAAAATGAAAACCTTTGAATTTTAAGTAGACTTTTATTTCATTGCAAATTTTGCTTACCTCTAAATGCAAGGCTTTGTACATCCCCAACAGACATTCCCTAATTATGTCTTCTTTGCTGTCAGTGGAAGAGCCTGATTCTGCAACCCATTACTAATATGAATAATCCTATAGAAGTTATTAAAAAAAACACCCTCAAGATTGGGCCCTGAACTAATAATACGATAAAAGGCAGTAGGAGAAAACTGGGAACTTGTGAAATCTCAATTTGTTTCGTTGCCATTAAGAACCAAGAGTAAATGGAAACAGCAGCCATGCTTATTTTATCAGACAAACCTTCTGAAGCTTAGCACCTTTGTCTGTTATCTGAGCACATCTCATTGCTAAAAAGAGTCGTGCTATAAGAAGACCTGACTTTTGGCATCAACGGGTTAAATATTTTAGTAATCAAGGGAAGCAATCCTTATCCTACCACATTTTAAATGCAACTGTACATCAACAATGTATGGTCAGAAACAGTATTTGCTTGCTTGAAATGCTATTTATTTGCTTGTTTGATTGCTATATATATTTTAATAATGCAACAAAATGTGCCAAAATGTAGTTTTAAAAGGTATATTTGGAGCTTATTTTTAGAAAAAGAAATTAAATATTTGTCCAGGATCTAGATGCATTTATGTTTGAATTATCTATACCTATCTGCTGTAATCGACTAGTAATCATAAACAGTGTGATGGGCCTTGGGTATTAACACTGAGAACAGCATTGAATGTTCATATTGTACATCGGGTTAGGGATTTGTTTTGCAATGATCACCCTACCTGATTTGAAGATTGTATGACAAGACACTATTAAAGTAAGGGCAAAGAATTCAATTTCTTGATGTCATTTTTCTTGGCCTGGTTTCGAAAATAGGTCGCTGTATGCTATCTGGATTTGTATATTATTGCAGCACCTGTGAGCATTACTGTAGTTAAGGGTCTATCCCTGTTTTCATTATAAACCTCTATTTTCAGCCATTTATAGACTGTAACTTGACCATATAAATAAGCTCCTATCTAAATGGTGCCATGTTAGGTCTCTTCCAAGGTGCACATTTTTATGCTGCAAATCTTTTTCAACAGAAATAAGTTCAGCCATTTTTGCAAGAGTGAAAATGAAAAACAGTTTCAGCTACAATTGTACGTTGATAAGAAAGATCCTTTAGGTAAAGTCCATTAGACTATGCTGTTTATCTTTTAATTAAAAAGATATCTAAAATGGCTAAATTTTTAATGCAAGTATTAATAAGAACTTGGATAGATAGAATGTTGAATGCTGGTTACATGCAAATTCACATTAATATTTTGCCTTTATACTAGGGGCTGATATAAGTAAGGAAGCTCTGTCAGGGTCAAAAATACAGTGTTTGAAAAAGAATGCCAATAGACCACACAAGCCTCTACAGTAAGTGTATGCTGATACACCATTATCAAAGCTATAATTTCTTGAAATGCAGAATAACCTTTCTGAAGGACCCAGCATCACTTTATAGCTTGAAAATTTTAAATATTGTGTAAATATATATTTGCAGGACAGAATCTGCACTACTATGTGCATTTAAATTTGTTTAATTACCTGTGGGTGCTCCTAAATGATTTACAACAGTATTTCCAAAGTAGCTGCTAAAGTATGTTGCATTAGCTCCGTTTTATTTTTAATAGTGACAAGCAAGTAAATAGAAATGAAACAAAA
>NW_017728992.1:126937762-126938717 GCF_001723915.1 Gavialis gangeticus | reverse complement strand
CAAAATTAAATTAAAAAAATCAAAACAAAGATAATGAAATGCAAAGAAAATACATTCCAGTGATGCTAAGAGATTGACTTAAGCCTGAATATGCAAAGAAATTCAGGGTTAATGCTGCGTTACTTCATTTGGAAGTCAACCCCATGTCTACTTATTTCAGAGGTCTTCAAATGTAGAGATCATACATATATATGCTGCAACAGTAAGGCATTGTGGGATGAGTTGAGGATGATTTTTTAAATAGCTAAACAAAACCTCTTTACCCTTTTGGGGGCCTTGGTCAGCATTATATGATGTAGTTTGGCTGTATAATTCAATGTAGCAAGAAAGAGTTGGAAATAGAGATGAAGTTTCATTGAGGAGAAAACACCTGAAATGACAGGTTAATTTCTAATTTGGCTAAAAAATGTTCCTCCATAGTTTTACCTGCTGCTTGGTATAGATGGGTATGCCAAAATCCCCCCAGCCCCTGGAAGAGCCAACAGTTTGCCACATAAATGGGTTTAGACTTAATTTTAATGGAAGTGAAACATAGTCGATAGAGGCAAATTAAAACCATATAATTTTGTAATCTTAGTTTAGCTATAATTGCAGCAATAAAACAGTGGAAAGAATAATTGTGGAACATATGTTTGTGAGTGACATTATCTAGGTGACTTCTCCTTTATGGCAATGTGCTGTCCTATTTGTCTCCCCCTCCGTATGTATTGGAATGACAAACCTGCAAGCCTGGAGTTAATGCTGATTGCAGCAGCTGCTTACACATGGAGTCTCCATAGCAACTGTGGAGGTTGCCATGCAACCATATTCTTTTAGGGACAGTGAAAATGCCCAAAGGCTTACTAAAAATACATGGGAAAAAATCTTAAATTTTCTTACTACTTTTAATGGTTATAAGGAACTGTACTACCAGTTGAAAGCAGAGGTCAAGCAAATAAAAACCCAGCCCTGACCT
>NW_017728992.1:126906946-126932762 GCF_001723915.1 Gavialis gangeticus | reverse complement strand
ACTGTGGAGGTTGCCATGCAACCATATTCTTTTAGGGACAGTGAAAATGCCCAAAGGCTTACTAAAAATACATGGGAAAAAATCTTAAATTTTCTTACTACTTTTAATGGTTATAAGGAACTGTACTACCAGTTGAAAGCAGAGGTCAAGCAAATAAAAACCCAGCCCTGACCTTTCAAAAATTGCTTGCCATTGCTTGAAATCTCAAGCTTTATTCGCAAAGATGACTTCTGATCGATTGTAAAATTGGTAGCTTATGCTAGGCAGTCCTTGCAGACTGCAAGATGCAGTGCTGTGCTATTGGTATTCCTGTGGGGTTAAAGGTCAGCTGAGAGTCATCAATGCAATATTGATCAGTGGAGCTGAAAAATGCCCATGTTTACACCTTCTAACTGCTTAGGGCTGCATACTGAGCCCTAAGCAGACTAATGCAGCCTCTGTGCGTGCTATGGAACAAACCATTCTATCAGCAAATGTGACATCACTTCAGTCAGCTCAGCTGTTTCTGCAGTTTTCTATAAATAGCTAGATAAAAAATTGAAGGCTGCTTGCAGAGAATTCAGCCAGCCAATCTAATCGTAAGCATATAAGACAGGTCGGGGTTTTTTTACCTTAGTGATAGGCAGTAAATTCTGCCTCTTAGCTATGTAGGGTGTAATGGTGAATACTAACCATGTGAATGGAAAGTGTGTCTGGAAATGTTGGAAATAAGGTTCGAATTACGGGGAAACTCGGGGGGAAGGGCTGAGCCCCACCATAAGACACGACAGCCCCCCTGTAAGATTTGAAAATCATAACCTGGGGGGTTTTGCAGACCCCTCCAAGAGTCAAAGTGTAATTGAACCCGGCTAATATATATACATATTTAGACTTAAATCACCTTTTAGCATCTATCTAAAAATGAAAACGTGAAAATGTGATAAATTAGCAATTGCTAAATGTAGAAGTAAGGGGTGCCCTTATATTATTAAGTATGCAGGCCTGGCCACTGCACTGACACAGTGTGCTCCATCTATTCAATGTGGGCCCAATTCTGCAAGTGTTTACATGTACACAATAAATGCTTATTACAGTATTCCAAAGCAGGCCAGTCTGCTTCAGTTAAACACGCCCTTCCCAGGAGTAAAGGCTTCAGAAATGGTCTTGGGTTGTAACAGAAAGAGAGGGCTTTAAAGATGTAGTTAAAAAAGCAATGGAGAGAGGTTTGTTAATAAACACGCTTTTGGTTTTACCGGGGTGTAGGTTGTAGCCATGTTGGTCTAAGGGCATAGGCAAACAAGGTTCTTTGGGTGAATCTGATAACTTTTCTTAGACCAACTTAAATAGCTGGAAAAAAAAGAATTAAGCAAGCTTTTCGGTTTTACCTGCATTCTAAATTGCCTTTCTCTGTTGGACAATTGTCCAAATCGTGAATAAAATAAAAAAGTAATTCATATGATTGGTAAACAATTTCTTGTTTCCTAAATATTTTTCTATCCTCGATTTTTTTTTTTTTGTAAAGTGGTATACTATTCAAAAACCTGAAGCATTATAAATGTGCATCTGTAAATGGTCAAAGCTTTTGGGATCATAAGAGTATTCTTGAAAAGCAAAAGTATGTCATGGTTGAGAGTAATAGCAAGTGATCTGGATTCACACAAGAGTATCCAAAATACACAAAAAGCAAAGATGGTGACGGGCTTGTATCTTGATTGCTATTCACTTAAAACTAGTATACCTAGCCTCCAGTGTACTGCATTCCTACTGCAAAAATTATCTAGTAGTATAGAAGAGGAAACCTGATAGAAGAGAAGCTGTCATACATTGGAAAGACTCTAGACATTTAATAATTATCTGGTAAAAGAGACCTGAAAGGTCCATTTTTTTCCCGTTTTGACAGTACTATAAGCATTTTGCAATACAGTTTATATAAAAGGTGATTGCACTCCGTTTTGTGGAAAAATTGTACAACATAACTTAAACGTTACACTTTCTCTTTTAGCTTATATAAAAAAGCAAAAGTAAATATGCAGTGTTTTCCCTGATAAACGTATTTCTAAAAAAAATCATGTTTTCATTGCAGATAAGACCACATGAAATGGTTGTTGTGATGAATAGGAACTCCCTGCATTCCAGCTTAGTCTCCTCATGGTAGACAGTACAGCTGGCACTTACTGAATATTTAAAAGCTAGACAATTGATTTTATTATCTTTGCCTGATCTTAAACCAAAGCCTTCTGGGGGCAGCAGGCTTGACTCTGCATTCTGTGACCTTTTCAAAATCACAAATTGAAAATACAAGTGGATTACTCAAATCTGTGAATCCAGAGCTTGATCTCACTCCTGTTGTAGTCAGTGATTTCAGTGGAAGCAAGATCAAAACTTAGAAGCTGAGTACTACAGTATTTACTTGGTTCTTAATCAAGCAAAACTCCATTTGACTTTGAGTTAGGGTCTGGACACAACACATTTATATCATCGTATCCTTTCTTTACACCGGTATAAAACAGATTAGACACATGGCATGCAGTGCTACACTGGGATAGCTCAGTCAAATCCAGGGTAAAGTTACATCATGAACAACCAGCAGTAAAATACACTGAAGTTAAGTGTTAAATTACACCTGTGTTCATATATATGTCCTTAAGATTGAATTCCCTAGCATTCCCCATGTATACTACTCCCCTATGGTGGACAACAGTCATGTTTGAATGATATATTTAATATAGTTATGATATATTTAAAAGTTAGTGGATTTGATTTCTGTATGACTAGGAGCATAGAGTATGTGTAATCAGCAAATGTGATAAGCCTTTTCATGTATCTAATGCAATAGTGGTTTCTCGGTGTCAGCACACAACATGTTAATAAAATAAAACTGCGCTTTAATATTGAATAATTGTGCTGTACTTATTTTTGCCACTTAAAAAAAATTCAAGACCTATCTTGGCATTAAAATGATTAACAATCCAAACTTGAGCACTTTTTTGTCAATGAGATGAAGCATTTTTTTTTAATTCTTATTTCACTAATGTGTTTGTGTTTTCCTTATGTATCTCAGGGCACAATGCCCAGTGGAAAGCTAACTTAAAAAAATCTTTGTAAGCTCTTTCATGACAGTGAACCATTAAATCTCCTGAGTAATGTAGGGAAAAGCTGGATCATGCATAGATTACTCTTTACCCAGGATGCACTGCTGCCTGCAAGATTCTGAATAGAGAGACACACCTGCTAGCTAGCTGATAACACTCTGGGGTCATTTCATTGAAGAAACTGTCAGCCAGTAGGTATTTAAATAAAGCCACAGATGAATTCATGACCTGCACTACTGAGACTAAAAAGGTGTTAAAGCAGAAAGAGAATGTAGATAAATGCACATTCCTTTGTATCATAACAAAACTTTTACATGTAAATCAGCTGAAAAGGAGAGAATAGGGAAGAAAGTGTTTCCGTGTACAGTAGAAACAAGTTAGATTGTTCAGCTGCACATTTGGCTATCAGCCAAAGCAGTCGTGTGCCATGCTTGTTTGCCTACCAGTGCTGCTTAGATTGGCAAATGCCCATGCAGTTTGAAGGGGGCAGGCATATGACTGGATGCCTGCCAGTAAGTGTGTGGGATTGATGCCACTGCTGGACTCCATAGCCTGGTAGGAATGAGGAATACAAAGGCATTCAATAATCTGAATGTCCCTTTGCTTCAAGAGAGTGGTGCCAGGCAGCATTTAATGAGAGATTGCTTTGTTACAAAGTCCTCAACATCAAGTGGGCTGGTGAGCTCATTAACCTGACTGCAGCAAATAAAAAAGGCACACTCAGAAGACTCCCATGATAGCATACTCAATGGTGTAAGAGCCCTTTTGCTTCCTTTATGGTGATCCATTAGCAAGCAGCAGTGTAAACACCATAAAGCAAGCCAGTTTTCTGATTGTTCAACTAAAGTCTGTTTTCCCTTGGGGATTATGCCACCAGTTGATGTAGGTTTTTTCCTTTAACATTGTTATCTATTACATAATGACCTTCTATGCAATGAAGGATTTCCAGGTTCTTCACAGGAGCGCGACTGCCGTTAAGAAAACAACTAACAATTCCCATCTTTGAGAGAAGGCAATGGTAGGGCACATCAGAAAGCAAATAAACTACAAAGTGAAGTGATCCCAAGGGGAATGGAAAAATGATTATGCTTATATTTATACAAGTTCAGCCAGAATGTATGAAGATAGTACATATCTTGCCTGTATTGCCTTGTTCATGTTTACATGGGACTTTATATTTATAGAGAAGATAGCCTACCCTGCACTTACATAACTTGGTTCTCAGTATCTTTCTGTGAATACTGTTTGCCCTCAGGAAAATGTATTAGTAAGCAGTGCTTCCAAAATGAGTGCCTGTTATGTCTCTATTTGCAACGCATTGTTTGCTGATTTGATAATCTCAGAAGAAAAGATTGAAACACATCTCTTAGGAATTTCACATGTTAAAGCACTGGCCCAAATATTCCTGCTGTCTGAATTCATTTCAGTAGAGGTTATATTTTCAAAAAGCCAAATTAAAACAAATGAGCAGTGAAGTTTTATTATGTAAGTTGCTTCAATAGTAAAGAACTAATACCTCTACATAAGACTCATCCCCTCTTCAAAGCACAAATTTTGACAAGACAAACCAGGAAGTTCTGGAACATGATGATAACGTATTTTGTTACTTCTAAGTGATTGCTTTGAGTTCAGTACAAGTTAATAGTAATGACCTTGGTTATTTGGTTGCTTACTCAAGGCCCTATTACACAAGCATCTATATACCACAAAATAAAAAAAAATGCCATAAGGCACTAATATCTTTTTCAGTAAAATTGCATTTCAGTTACAGTTTTGAAATAAGTGTTGGCCTTTCACTCTCTGTATGATTTAGTTATTTAACAACACAGAATTCCTTAAGTGATCTTCAAGGTGTTGCTATCACTCGTACGTGATTACAAGGTCAATTTAAAGTCCCAGAGCAGTAGCTATTAAAAGTAGAAAATATTAAAGGCAGATGAAATGATGAGGAAGTGTGTAAGATACTGTCTCCATTAGTTAGGCAAAAGATTATGGTGTGGGAGGGGCAAGGAAATTGACTGATAATGCCTTGTGTCCATAACACTTCTAAAGGTCTTCATGTTCAAATATGAGAACCAGCTCTTTATTTTTATTTTAATTCTTATGAGCACTGTTTTCATTGATTTGTTTAAAAAATGTCTTTTGCTGAAATCCAGCTAAACTGTTGCAGAAATCTAAAGTGGGTTCCCTTTACTGTGGAGATAAAACACTAAGTGCACTAGCTCAGGCTGCTAAAAGGCTAGGGACAGACATTCAAAAAGCCTAAGCCTGAAATGATTCAATCTTTGCAGGTTAGTTTAGTCTGGCTAGGCTAAATCAGTTTTGTAACCAGGCAGACAGCCCAGACATGCAGGCTCATGCCTGCACTGGCTCTGACTCAAAGCTTGGGGGTGCTAGAGCAGCCCTTCCTTCCTTTCACAGCGCTGTCACTCCTAACTCAGTGTTTATCACCCCATTAAGAAAACAGAAGAGGGACATTATCAGCTACCTGCTGATTCTATGCATTGATTCAGCACAGACCATAGCTAGCATGTGGTCTGCTAGCTAATACAGACAGTCAAACACCTCTGGGCAATGCGGGGGGCGAGGGATTCCTACTTAGCAGGGAGTGGTGAGGGGAGGAGGGAAGCAGCCCGCAGTCTTTGGAGTTCCAGCCAGGGAGCAGAGGGGAGGGGCCAGCCCTGCTATGGAGCAAAAGGCCCCACCCAGCCCAGAGAGCATGATGGGACACTGGGGGAGTCTGATTTATCTTAAACCAGCAAGGGGTCTAGGGCAGACACTGCATAAACTGGTTTGACCCAAATCAGTTAAGTCTGATACTACACTCAACCAGGTTTATCTCAAACTGGTTTCAGCCATTTTCAAACTGATTTACATGCACTGAACATGAACATCTGTTCTGTTACAGGTATAAACCAGTTTCTGATTACTTAAACTGGTTTATGTGTAATGTCTGTACCTAGCCTAAGCAATCAGAAACCAGTTTATATCTGTAACAGAACAGAAGTTCAGTACACAAAACCAGTCTATACTCTTAATAAAATAGAAGTTTGTGCACATAGCCTGGTTTAAAATGGCAGAATCCAGTCTAAGATTTTTTCCCTCTCCCCACAAAGGGTGAATGTGTGTTCTGTTTTCCTACTCATCTAAACTATGCTGCTTACAGAAAACTGCATAACTTAGATCAATTCTGCCTTGGGCTTTTTGAATGTCTGTACCTAGCTTAAAGGCCGTATTATTTTAGTTTGGTTGGCAACAATACAGTAACCATATCTAGGAGACATACAGACCACCTGCCTCCTCCATTCAGGACCTGAACTATGTTGTGGTGCACAAGCTGCCAAGAGGGTTTGGCTCATCCTAGGAGTTGGTTGGGGCAAACATGACACTGACTGTTCAGCCAGATGAGCCACCATCTGGGCAGATAAGGATGAAGCAAAGGGGAAGAAGCCAAGAGAAAATGTTGATGTGCTTCTGTTCACTGTGTAGTACCTACTGTTTCTTTTATGGTATGTGCTTTTGTGGGAAGGCACATTTACTTGAAGTCTGGGATTTGAAATGGCAGGGTCCCACAGTTTTGTTTTGTTTTGTTTTCATTGAGTTGGCAGCAGGAACCTAAGTCAGGGGAGAGCTACTAAGGCATGCTTCTCTCACTGAGCCACTGCTACAGGGGTGCTTGAATTTCAGCAAATTTCAACAAAGGAATTAACATTTAAGAAATGAAAACTAGATCACTGACTTAAGTTCTACAGGTGCCACTACTAACACAAGCAGTGAAAAGCTAATAGAGCAACAAGCACATCACTGAAGGCAGGCAGAAAAAGGGAAGATACTAAGTACAGATTAAATCTGAGATTTTCTTTTTACTCCGTTCTCTTGCTGTCATTATGTGAATCTCTCCTTCAATTTTGCAATGAGATTACATAAGAAAATATACTGCCCAGATCCCTTTAAAATTGACTATGCTTGGGCAGCAGCTGTGATTTTAAAAGTATTTTTTAGAATGCATCAAGGCAACCTCAGACCATGATAAAAGTAAAGGGGAAAATATGAAGTTAAGTAGGAAATATTCACCATGGCGGTGTGCTCTTAGAGCCTCCCATTAGCCTGTCAATTTCTTTGGTTGACCTTGCCTTCTGTTGTTACAAAGGCATATTTAATCATGTTGTCCCTTCATGAGGGTGGTAGGTTAAGAAGTAAAGAATCTGTTTGGTGTAATTTGCACAAAGTTTAATTAGTACAGGAAGCAAACGATGGGCTGGATTTTAGTCCTTCTAGAAATAGAGGTTCTAGTTCTATGAGGTCTGGTGGAAAGATGCTATTCCTTCGCCAGCAAACCTAAGTTCTCAAAAACCTGTGTATCATATTATATGCTGTCAGTTAGTGTGTTACTGGAGACCCAGACTTCAGTGGCCCACCAGCATCACAATGGAGTAATAATATTACTATTTGGTATAATCCTGTGATGGGCAGACAGAGCAAGTGGGTTGGTTCTCTTAATGTCACATGTTAGCTGAATTAGTTTCACTCTTGTGCTGTAAACCTTCTATCACACCAGGGGTACATATGCAACTCCACAAGATGAAATGCTTCCAGAACACTGGCCCATCATGCAGATTTATTATCCCCAAAGTTGTAGTAAGATGCAATTCTTTGTTTGTGGTGGTTGAAACATTTTTTTTTTTGTACGCTACTGTTATAATGCTGGGCCACACTCTGGCTGCACACAGTTCCAGACGCCTGAAGATTTTCAGTTACCTCCACTTGTAAAACAGTGGGGGAAGTTCAGAAATAGGCAAGCTCTATGTTAATGACTTTCTGTGAGGTGGCTAAGCAAAGTTTCATTTATTGTGTCCAGTCACTGTCTTCTCAACACCTAAAATTCTGTATTCTACCATTTCCAGTTCTGTGCCCATGGTCATCCACACCACCCATTCTCACAGAAAATTAATTGTCAAGGTAAAGAAACCACATGGTATTGTTGTTGTGGAGGTTCCTGCTAATAGTAGCAATATGTACCAAAAATTGCTCAAAGAATGTGAGCATGCTTACAGAAAACTCATTGAAAAGCTTTCTGAATTCAGAATACTTCACAATGTGGGGAAGACATTTAAAAATATTTCTGGTGTCTCTTGCTTATACTAATTGGACAGTTTAGGATAGGGTTTTCAGGAATTTCAGAGTGCACTAATTCAAACATTATGTACTCTGTCGAGATGAGGACCAGGCAGGGGCACTCTGCTCCCTGCAAGCAGTGCCAAGGATTGGACATGGGGTGGGGGAGCTGGGGCCAGCAGCACTGGCCTTGGCTCCCCGACCCTGCTCCCTGCAAGAGGCAGAACAGTGGCAACATGAGGCATTAGGTGGCGGCACTCTATCCCAGGCCTTCCCCGCCCCCAAATCATTCTTGATGGGCAATTGGCTAGTTTCACATATTTACATAAAATTTATGATCTTTTTGATAAAATAAAGGTCTTCTGCATAAAGGAAATTGCTATTTCTCTTGGATCAATTTAACAATTGAAGAAAACACCTATTTCATATAAGATAACATTTTCAATGCCCTGAATCACATCTCAGGATAGATTTTGCTTGAACTGCTCCTAGCCTGGTTCCATTTGAGGGAGAAGGAGATGAGGACGTCTTGGAGCCCAAGAAACTCCTTTGTCCTGCCCAATTTGAGGATACAAGGAAAGAGAATTTCTTTCTTGTAATTCTAACCTTCAGGAAGCATGAGGCATCCACATCACAAAGCAGAAGAAAAATCCAGTTTTTCTATTATTTAGCCCCTAAGGGTAGAAAGAGAAAGGGAACTTCCCCTTCATATATCCCTGAACCTGTGTACTTTTGCATCAGCAGGGTGAAAGAAAGATCTCTGGCTTGGCATCTCCTTCAATATTTTCAATGGGAAGAAAGGACAAAAAATATGCTGGTGTGACAGAGTGCCTGGGAAGCTCTTTTCTGTTGAGTCACTTTGGATTCAGGTGATGAAATTAGGGTTACCATACATCCAGGTTTTCCCAGACATGTCCTCTTTTTTGGACCCTTTTGCCATGCCCAGGAGCAAAAATAAGAGCAAACGTCTGGGTTTCCTGCTTTCTGGGGCTGGCTGCTTTGGGCTGGGAGCAGTGGGTAAAGTGATTGGCTGTCGGGGGTCATGTGCTCCCTGCATGGGCTCTGGCAAAATGTGTGTGTGTGTGAGAGGGCACGCGTGCAATGTGGGAGCTGCTTGGGCAGCAGGGATGGGAAGCAGGTTAGGAGTGAGGGACACCGGCAGGGCTGGTAGGGGGACAGGGGGCTATAGATCAGGAGTGAGGGGTACAGGGGACGGGACGAGTGACTGTGCGTTGGGTGTGCAAGGCACTGGTAGCAGCAGCAGAGGCTGCAGGTCAGGAATGAGGGGTACCAGCAAAGGGTACGGGGTAGGGTACTGCTGTTTGGGAGTGAGGGGGACTGGCAGGGCTGAGGTCAGTGGGTCTGGAGTGAGGGCCGGCATCAGGCATGGGGAGGGTGTGTGGCTTGTCAGTGAGGGGCAACAGAATGGGCAGGGGCAGGACATTGGCATGTCACTGCCCTCCACCATCATATTCCCCTTGCCCCCCATTCCCATGGGTGTCCTCTTTGTTGGACCTGGAAATATGGTAACCCTTAAAATGCTGCATACTCATGCTGGCAAATGGGTCCAATAGCAAAGATTCTTGAGGAAAACCATAAGAGCTTGGGAACTTGACAAGCCTGGAAGTAAGATTACACTGAAGTGTAGGCTATGTGCATGAACTGGTTTTGTTTATTTCCAATAAGGCCAAATCCCAGGAAAGTTGGACAGGGGAGGGAGGGGGAGAGGGGGAGGGATAGTAGCTCCAGGGCCATGTGCTTTATTGAGAATGCATAAAATATTTTGACCTAGATCTTCCAAAGCATTTCAGTTGGATAGTATCGAAACACTTCTATAAGCTGGGGTTTTGTGTTCATATATATAGTATCAGGTTAAGAAGCCACCATGCCTGCTTGTCTTCAGGTGTCTTCTGCCATGGGTACACAGACATTTATCCCATTATAGTAGTTTGGATATTCAACTGACTGGACACTAATTAGATATATTTAGTTCAGCTCCAAAATGTAACTATATGTCTCCTCCAGAACTTCACCTTTTAGACTTTGTCATGAAACTATTTTATTAAAAAATGTGGAAACTCTCCTCAACTTTTCCAGCCAACAGGACATTGTTAGCCCTCCAATAATGTGTCTGAATGTCACCTTGAGTGACAAGATCATCCACGGAGGTTCACTTTGAACACCTCCTTTGACATGGTAGAGTAAGGCTACAGGGTAACAAGAGTAACATCACATTTATGTTCCAAGCTTCAAGATTTCTAATTGGTATTGGATCCTGTTGAACCTCTTTCACTCAGTGATTGGATTCTTGCTACATATCTTGTATGTTACATGGCAGAGAGAATGAACACAATGATTGTGGCATCAAATAGAAAATGAGATGGATGATGGAGAATTGCCCGAGGCCAGTATGGAGGCTGATTTTTGTCTGCAAAAGTTTGTTAGTTACTTCACCCTCAGCATCAAACATAAGAGAGGCTGGGATGGATAGATAGATTAATAAGGTTAGTGCCAATGACAGCACATTCTATTAAACAGCTCAAAACAAATTCTTCCCACAGACAGGTCTCAAGACTAAGGATGAAACTTGTCACTAATTTGTACCCACTAGTTTAATAATCTTGTATTAGAGATCTAGATGGAAGAGCAACATGTTCACACCTTTAATAGGGGACTAAATCCTTGAAGTGCTCATTTGGATAAGCTATCTGTTGACTTCAGTGTAGGGTGACCCTATGTCCCAGTTTGGCCAGGGCACCAAACAGTTGGTCAAAAGTCCCCAGCTGGAGTCCAGCAGGGAGGTGGAGCAGCATGGTGCACTGGGCAGGTAGCCAGGCAGGCATTGCTGCTACTATGTGGGAGCAAGGTGGGTAGACTGGAGCAGGTGCTACCCTACCTAGACATATGTCCTTGCTCCTGTGGTGCCTGCCTAGCCACCTGCCTGGCACACCATGCCACTGCACCTCCCCATTGCACTCCCATCTAGGACTTTTGACCAACCAGCCAGGACCAGGCTATGAAATCCAGGAGTGTCCTGGCCAAACCAGGATGTATTATTACCCTATTTCAGTGCAGGTTTTACAAAGAACTAAAAAATTATTGTAAGATTTGGCCCATTATTTGGCAGGTGTTAAAATACATCTAACTTCTGTGAATAGATATTAAATACTTATATAAAAGATTTTTACCTAAATGGAACATTAGTTACAGAAATTTATGGGTGATAACTTTGCTGAATAAGATTAGCAATAGGAAAATAATTGTTAATACAAACTGATTTGCTATATATTCATATTCATATAAATATGAATTTCTAGCATTATAGCAAAGGGAAATTACAGAAGTGAATTGAAAATAATTAAAGGACTAGGTTTCACTGTATCTGAACTAGAGTAATTAGTCCCCTGTATTCAACCACACCATTTTCAACACTCCATTTTTCTTTTTTCCTGCTTGTCAGATTCTGATCACCTCTGTCTCCCACAAATGAAGTTCAGACTTCGGCAAAGTTAAAAACAGAGTTTTAGTTCATAAAATCTATTCTTCTTGCCAGTTGTCACCAGATTTTGAGTATCTTGGTTTCCTGGGAAACATAACTTGGTGTTGCTGTGGTAACCAGAACTGAGCTGACCACCAAATTTCTATGTTAGCAAGCTCCCAAGACAAGGAACTGTCCAATTTACTATATAACATAATAATAGATTATACAGAAGCACTTTGCAATTAACATTATAAATAAGGTGGCAAATAAGTTGTTAATAACTCCTACTTTCACTTGTTTAGTTTAAAGCTCTCTCAAATCATATGCCTTTGAAACGCTCTATGCTTGATCTTGGTTTTGATTCTCCTTCTTGTCAGAAAAAGTTTAAGAACAATCCATTCAGATGGTTATGTAGGTAAATGGTGTAGCTAGGGAAAATATACTTTTCCTCCTAAAGAAAAAATTGTAAGACTTTTTCACAAATAACTCAGAGAGGCTGAACTTTCAAATGTCACAAAATGTACAATTTCACATTGCATTAATGTAGGCTTTTGACTTTAATATAGTTCTTCTTTTGCTATTAATGTTCCAGTGTACTCAGTTGGGTTAAGAAAACACATAATGAACACACACTGTTAGTTAAAGCAATAGCTGCTACTGCATGCATTAGCTCTTGTTCCCAGTGCATTGCTTCTACTGAGCAGATGCTTACCATGTTCTGCTATAATTCTGGGTCTTAGTTTGGGGTAGAAGGGGTTGACAGATATCAGATACTGAACACTGTAAATTCCTTGATAGTTTTTGCTGACACTGAAAACCATGGGAGAGTAGCAGAGTGACTAATTTCTCTTTCTCTTTTAAGTAACATAGTTGAAAAAGGCATTATAGCTCAACAAAATAATAATAATAATAATAATAATAATAATAATAATAATAATAATAGTTTGCACTTACAAAACAGCTTTTGTCCCAAGTTTTTAAAAGATTTTTCAAACATTAATGGTACAGTACTTTATTCTCTGTTGGTGATGTGGTTCAATGATAGTGTAGGAGGACAGGCGAGGAGAGGGGAGGCAATTTACAGGGTGGATAGGACACTAATGCAGATTTTCAGAAGCTATACAACTAATTTTACAAGTGAAGACAGTTCAATGGCTAAATCATATTTAACATAAAATAGTCTCTCTAATCTATCACTGCTGTGCTTTGCTACAGTAGGAGGGTTTGAAATCTCTTTTGTAGTCCATTGATTCCATTGCAGATACTGCAGCAAAAGCAACTACATTTAGGCTGCTTTCATGGTATCTATTGATCTGTCTATCTACATTATGAGTACAGTACCCAAGAAATATCAAAGCATATATATTTTGAATCTGGTACATTTGCTCTATGTGTGCATGCACGCATGTGTATGTATCTGCATTCATTGTAAGGAACTCTAGACCAAAAATTGCAAAACAGTTTCCGTAATGACCATGTATTTTTACATGTCCAGAACATCCAAAAATACTCTTTTTTTGACCTAACCTGTTTTCTGTTTGTTCTTCTTAAAGGAGAACTGTTTGGTAAGTCTGAGTAAAATATGTTCATCTTTTTCTGTACAGGAAGAAGCACATATTTCCCACTGTAATGAATTTGCACTCACTTGAACATGGCCCTCAAAAAGGCTGATTTTTGACATATGAAATATGACACGTAAACAGCCCTCAGTGTGGAATGCTTCTATATCTAAGTTGTAAACCATTGAAAAATAATTTCTGAGCATGCTTAAGAGGTCTTTTCTAAATATTTTTATAGCACTACTGAACCTTTTGTTAGGCCACCATGACTGAGTTGTACAAGTGTGATCTTAGGGTACCTGACGTTTGAACTGGGTATGTGGGGAGACAGGGGAATGCCAGGTGAAGAATATGATGCCTTCTTGGGAGGGCAAGACCCAGTGTTGCGCTTCCCAGGCATATATGCTTTAGGGAGTAGTAACTGAAGAAATATCTTGTTCATAAACTTGTAATATTCTTCTCATGGTATTTTTACATATGTTAACTTCATCAAATTCAATGGAATTACTTCTGTTTGCAGTCAGAGCCAAGCAATGTAGTTTAATGCATGTAGACACAAAGGGAAAGGAAACACCATCCTTTATATTTTCCCTTAAACTAGAAAGTGTTTGGAGGATGTGAGGACAGGCAAGTTAAGTGTTATAATGGTGTATTTTTCCCCATAAAGTTGCTATTAGGAACTGATAAGGTATACTGCTGATTTCCAGTTAATCAAGTATTAGAACTCTAATGAGGATTTTTTGTGTGTGTGTGCACGCTAACCTCAGGACAAAGTTAAAATCTTTGTTAGGCTCCACATAGCCTTATGTTCAACAGGAAAACATTATCACCAATAAAAAGGAGGATCTGATTTGAAATAATTTCAGACCTTTCCACCACCCTCAGGTTTAAAAAAAAGGCAATGAATAAATTAGGAGCCACATCTTTGTTCCGAAGGTCTAATTTCAATAGTGTCGTAATAGAAGGACAGAGGTCAGATTAAAGCATTGTAATGGAAATTCAAAATCTATATCCTCTCACATATATAGAACTATATTCTTAAAGATATTATTTATCTTATGGCTGTAGGTGTAGATAGAGCCTTGCTTTACTAATAAGTAAATAATTCCTTTCCAATCCTGTACAGGAACCAGTATTTACAAGTGTGCACACATCCAGTTCTTATGAAGATGTTTACTGCAATTTTTAAGTGTTTTTATTCTCCAGCTTTTTGTGGGAGAGTATACTTAACATATGACTTGAAAAGGAAGGTTTGAATGCTAGTGTCATTATAATTTCTTTCGATGCATTTGAAAGGGGTTACAATTTTGTTTTAGTATTCCTTAAGCATCCTTAACTGTCCTTCATGCTTCACACGAAAAACTGTACAAAATAATATAGCCTTTACTCTAAAAACCCTAAGCTAGGGGCAGAAGTTACACATAAACCAGTTTAAGTGATCAGAAACTGGTTTAAACCTGTAACAGAACAGATATTCAGTGCACATAGATCAGTTTCAAAATGGCTGAAACTGGTTTAAGATAAACCCGGTTGAATGTAGCATATCAGACTTAACTGATTTGGGTCAAACTGGTTTATTCAATGTCTGTCCCAGACCCCTTCCTGGTTAAAGTTAAACCAGAGTCCCTCGCATCCCATCATGCTTTTCAGGCCTGAGCTAGGCTTGTCTGCTCCAGAGAACAGGGCTAGCCCTGTCCCTCTGCTCTCTAGCTGGATGCCAGCCCAGCATGACCCCCTGGGGCAAAGGGAGTAAGGGGGGGGTGTTATTTCCTGCTCCCTTCCCTCTCCCATCAGGGGACTACATCTGGGGTGTAGCAGCCGCTGAAGCAAATGAAGAGAGGGAGGGGGATTTAATCATTCCCTCTGCCCCCTGTCCCACTGGCAGCTGGGGTCTCCCTAGCTTCCCAGCAGCCTCTGTCAGCCATTCCACCCTGCCAACTCCAGCAGCAGAGGAGGGAGAGTGGGCACAGACAGCTGGCATGGCCCTGCCAGATGTCTGCCTCACTAGTGGCTGGGACTGGGGCTGCAGGGCTGAGCTGGGTCAGCCTGGGGGGGCTGCTGAAGGTGGATGCAGAGGGGCTGGCCCGGGCTGGGCCATGGGTGCCATGGGGGCTGAGCCCTTCCCAGTGGGCTGCAGCTTGGGCTGGAGACACAGGGGCTGCACCTCCAGATTGCTCCCAGCTTCCCAAGCTCAAGCCCCAGAGGCTGCAGCTCTGTCACATCCCAGGTCAGCAGCACAGGCAGCATGGGCTGGCTTGGAGGCACCAGCCACAGCCACCATCACACGCCATGAGCTGTGCAGCACCTGGCAGCTGTTCTGCCCTCCTTGTCTCCAGCTGCTACTCCTGCAGCTGCTATTGCTGCCACCCCTGCTGCTACATGGCACCACTTTGGGTGGGTGGGTGGGAGGGAAGCTTCAGTTCCACAGCTTCTGCCCAGCGCAGGGAGCTCTGGCTTCAGCTCCCAGATGCCTTTTGGTGCTTCTGGTCCACTTCCGAGTCTGCTGCCAAATGCACTGGGGAGCCCCCCTCACTTTTGTGGGACACTTCATGTGCCCCAGCATCGCAGCATTCATAAGCCCCTGCTACCCCTGCATCTCCGCATTCATGAGCCCCTGTTATGTAGAAAAAAATATTTAAAGCTGTGTCTATGTCCAAATTGCCAAATTTTTCAAATCTCTCTGATTTGATTTGGAGAGATTAAAGGGTACTCTGATTCGATTTGGATTTGGAGATTCAGCCACTGAATCAGGCAGAATCTCCACCAAATCGAATCAGGGACCGAAGCTTCTCACAGCCCATCTATCTATCTATCTGTCTGTCTGTCTGTCTCTGTCATAAGAATACATTTATTTCATTCAGCTTCATAAAAAACACTAAATAAACAGTTCACTATCATAAGGCAAATGCTATATAAAGTCCTGCTCCCTTCACTAGAATATGTAATAAAGGGATGTTCACTATTTCTGCTTTGTGCTCTTCATCAGAAGAGTTTGGGGAAACATTTAAAGATGTTTTATGTGTGAGATCTTCCAAATTCTTTGTGTGAGAATGGAAACATTTGCAGTCATTTCCTTTGAGCTGTCAGATATTTTGCTTCTATTAGCAGCACAATGGAGTGAATAATAGCCTAGGGCCATATGCTTTTCATGTATGAGTACTAACTTCCACAGTTGTCTCACTTCATATCCTGCTGCTCAGTTGCCTTTCCCCTTGCCAGCTGGGTGACTGGTCATTTTGAGCAAAACACCAGGTCTGTAAGTTTTCACTTATTCCTACTCCTGCTACCCCAAGTCTCTTATGCTATTAACAGAATGGATTTTGTACCTTCCAGTGGTGCCTCTGCCTCAATTCTGCAAGCAGCCTGCTCATACCTCACCTCTGTTGGAGTATGATCTACAAGGTCCCCAACCATTGTTCTGTGAGGTAACAAGATAGTAGGGATATTAGGATAATAGGAAGAATCAGGACAGTAAAGCATTGGGCCTAGTCCAGAACTTGCTGGACCTGACTACACTATAGTAGGGGGCTGGAGAAGTGACGAACGAGGCATTCATCAGCGGTCACACTGGTGAGCCAAGACCCTGTTTGCCAGGTATCTAAATCTACCCAGGTACTGAAGCCTCTTATGGAAATGTCATCCCTCATGATTACAAAGCTATTCTGCCTATTCCTTCCTATGCTGTTTTCTTCTACTGACAAGACACAGAATCTTGGCTTGTGGATTACTAAGTGCACCAGGCTTGGTGTACAAAGTAAAGGTACACTGGGTTAAGTAGATTCCAGAAGTCATAGTAAGTTACATTACAATAAAAGAGGTAATAACCATGCAGATTTGGTCTGCTTGGGATGGCTAATGAGTAGAGTTTTTTTAATTTTATTTTAAGGAAGAACAAATATTTCTACAATGTGCCAGCATGAACATCCCTTCAGAGATGTATTTTGTAGGTGCAGTATATATTAATTTCCCAGTATACATAACTCTCCAAACTTTCTCTGCTTCACTATGACCAAATGGTTGAAATAACATTTTTAAAGTGGTATTGTTTGTTTTTATTTTAAAACAAAAATTGGAGGATAACTAGAATCTAAAGCAAATTAATAAAGTTTTGCATTTATTTCATATCCCTCTTTGACAGACACAAAACACTTTATATGTATAACACTGATGAATGGTACTCAACTCTTTGAGCGGATAACCGTATTCCACTGTAAACCTGATGCACATGAGTACACAGCAGAACATTATGGCATGTTGGGGGTGAGAGGTTTGGAAAGTAAATTTAATTCTTACTCAAATGCCAGAGATCTCATACAGCAGATAAGATGCTTTGTGTATGTGTTTTAGAGAGAGCCTTCATCCAAAGACCCTCCTATTACAGTTTGCATGGATAAAACATTGTATCTGCTCAGTACAGTGGTCTGCATTTTATTTCCCCTACTCATTCTATAGATCTTGGAAATTAGCAATGGAAATCTCCATTTAGGTCATTTCTAGTCAATCCATCTCCCAGCATTGGATTGCTCCCTATATATATTATATGATTCAGTGCATTGTCCAATCTAATTTTAAATAGCTCTTGCACTGGGCTTTCACCCTTTCCCATGAGACACTATTGCACAGTCCAGTAGTTCCCACAATTAGGATCTTTTTCCCAGTTGTGAGCCTTTGTTTATAAAGTGCTGAATTTTCCAAACAATGGTTGTGGGACAGATATTTCACATGGGGACATCTATTGGAAGTATCATCCTTCAAAAATGGAAATTAAAAAAAGAATTACACTTTATTTACACTATCTGATGTATACATTTGTTTTTGTGGCGTGGTTATAAAATAACTGATGGCCCATTCAGTACCTAGTACTGTATTTTTATGTACAAAGACATTTATAAAAGGAGAGTTGCTTTTTTCCAAAAAGAAGAATCATGTTCACTTAATTAAGCAAGATGCCAGGCAAAAATAGGAAATTTCATTACATGTTCCTATACTATATATTGGTGTATGTGTCATGTATTTCAGGCTTTTTAAAAAAATTGTGACTGTGATGTGGCCTCCCTTTTTTTCTTTTTCTTTTTGTTTTGCTTGTAGCAAGGACGTAACTGAAATGTATAAAGCTTCTGGTATATATCACTATTTTTATTCAAGAATTTTTGTGTAAATGGAGCACTTCCATTACTCTCTAAAAATCATAATTGCAATATATATAAAGCCTGTCAAAGCTCCAATTTCCAATATTTTAATGAATATCAAAAGAGTCCAGCACTTCTGACTTTGACAAATTGCAGATGAGGTTTTATTCATTAAGAGGGCTGCTAATGTTTATTTAAATGCAATTTACTGTTGCATTATTGATTAGCTACTGCAAAATTATCTTACAAGGAGCACGTGTAGCAAGAAGATTTCAGGTTAAGAAAGGATTTATCTAGGGAAGGCCTGTAGGCTTGATTTAGGCCCCAGGACATGAGAGTTTTAATTTATCTGGAAAGAAAGGCCTGGTGGAAGGGTTGCTTTGTTTGCATTTAGACAGCAGATGAAAGGGGTTTTGATGTTGAGCTGAGAGAAAATGGCTGACACTCTTGTTATTCACACAGAGAATTGAGCGAAAGAAAAAATCTATTAGAGGGGGCAAGATAAAAAAAGTCTTTTTTTCCCCCTCAAATCATTTCCAGAATCAGACTGTATGCTGCTTGTTATCTTCGTAAGGAAAAATAATTCCCCCCCCCAAAAAAAAACATAACTTGTTGCCCGTTATCTAAAATCTGGTATCAAAAAAAAAATCTATACTGCATTTATTACTGAACCGTCACTTCCTATTTGGGTGGCATACAGCTCAGTGAGGTTGCTTGTGAATAAAGGATCTTAATTTTAACTTCAAAGTGTAAACTAATGCTGGACTTAAATATTTTAATAAGAACTGAAATGCAGTGTTTACAAAGTTATTCTTCTGTACAGACTCTTTCTGACACTGTGTAGTGAAGCTAATGGTTAGCAGCAAGCCATATGTGCCACAGAATGGTGCAGTGACTAAAACACTTAGGTATTTCTACCTTAATAAGATAAGGTATTTGCAGTGCTTCTCTTTTTTATCCATATCAGTTTTACCGACAGGAATAAATTAGTTATGTAAACTATGACCATGAGACCAATCTTTCCTAAAATACTTTATTTAACAAAGAACACACACACATACATGCAGCAGTAATGGAAAAGATTTAGCAAATTTAGGCCAAACACCCAGAAAGGTTCAATGAAAGAAGCTTGTGAATGGAAATAATACTACTGGAACAAATGGAATCCAATGAGCAGAACGTATACTAATAGAATGAGCAGCTTTTAATTTCCAACTTGAAAAGCATGTGTTCAGCTCATTAACATGCTGCCTGAAAAAGCACAGTTCCAGTACACAGTATCAGGAGCGGACTGTCCTTTTCTAGATTCATTAAAAACTGATAGTGCTTTTCATTCAAATGACAATCAGGAAAACTTGAAATCTTTCAGCCAATCACAGACAGGAAGAATAATCCTACTGAAATTAAATCTGAAACTCAAATATTACACCAAGACCTTTCAACTTGTTCATTATTCCATTAAACCAATTGTGCAGGCACCATTCTTCATTGGAAATGAATTTAGAAAAATTTTCACTCTGAGACTTGGCCCACAATGAGAATGACAGGAGCAGAATTATGTTTTCCTTGGGGGTTTATACCTCTAGTGACTCCAGTGATGACTAAGTACTAGTTCTGACAAGCTGAAGGTTAATTACTTACCCCATGTTTCAGGTCTGCTGTTGTGAAATGTCCATATAAATTTATTTACAAAAAGTCAAAAGTGTGTGATGTTTACCATGGATTTACAATATTACAGCTCTACTGACTCAATGTCTGGATTCCCCTGTCCTCATGCCTTTCTATTTCTTTTTTAGTTAATTCCCTCCTCACCTCAACTCTCAAGAAACCTCTTAGTATTTTTCCTCTTTACCTTTAGTTCTTGGCAAACAGCAAATACTTCAGGCCACTCCAATGAAGAATATGAGCAATTAAAAGGTTGAGATAAAAAGGAAAGTGGAAAATGACATTTTGAGAACCAATAGTGTACGCAATTTGATCCATTAGAAAGCAACAAAAACCTTGGAATATATTGTCATGGTGAAATCTGCTTAAAATCAGTTAAATTATATGGATGCTTCTCGTTCAGAGTGAAATATAAATATATGAATATATTTCACTCTGAACGAGAAGCATCCATATAATTTAACTGATTTTAAGCAGATTTCACCATGACAATATATCCAAGTATTGGGACTTGGACTCCTAAATCCAAGTATTGGGAAAATTGGAGATTAGAATTCTGCAAAGGGGGGATTTACCTAAAACACTCAAAATGAAACATCACTTAGTAAATCATGTCTAGTTCTCTTAGGATTTGTCTTTCCAACTTCTAATGCTTTTCTAGAACAAAATTTTATAAAATGAAAATACCAAGTTAAAGAAAATTATTCAGCTTTTCCTATATGTCCAGGCACCTCTCGCACCCTTTTGCCTTTTTAGACCACTGCTTAGACACTGCTTAATTCTTTTTTTGTGCCCTGGCCTGCTCCGTTCATACTCCAGTGTTCCCATATCCTTCTTTTTCCCTCTCTTTAGCCCTGTTTCTCTTTATAGCAAGGCTTCCTCCCTTTGTGGTATGGTCCAACTTTCTACTTTCCTTGCACATCACTCCTTGCTTCTAGGATCTCATCCTAAACCACTGAGGCTAACATGAACCTTTCCTCTATGTGCCTAAAAGTACTCATCCAAACTTTGGACTGTACATGTGCATGCTTCATCCTCCCTTTCCTCCCTATTTTCTCTCTCTTTCTCTTCCCCAACCTAGAATTTTCTACTAAGCTAACATCCATATCTCATCCATATCTCTTACATCTCCCTTTTTGGCTCTATCCCTTTCTTTTTCCATGGTTTTGTACATTCTAAGCAAATAGCATCTTGCCTTGTTCTGCAGTTCCTGTTGAGACTAAGGTAATATGTTCATTACAGTAGAAATTCGTATTTCCTTCCTCAGAACCTGAATTCCTTAGTTCTGAGGAGCTAGAAGCCACTAGTAGATGGGAACACAATGTAGTCCTATTAATGGTACAGGTTGTCCACTACCATAATGACATTGCCTTCACTTAAATGAAGAAGGGGGGGGGGCTGGATCCATAATCTCAAGTGTCTTTTCCATGGTTTTTTGGTCAGAGGATGCATGAAATCATCATGCAGAAGGTTGTATATGTATGTATGATTTGTCCATAAATTCCCTCCTTTCTCCCCTACGGATGGCCACAGATGGAGTTAAGTTGTGTGGAGAGCCTTTGGCAGATCCGTCACACTTGGCTGAAAATGTCAATCATTGACAATTTGCTGCTAAATTATCTTTTATAATGTTTTAGGGACCTTATTATTTTCATTGCTCTTTGCTTTTAAATTACTTTGTTTTAGATACCAAATTCTAAGCCCTTTTGTATTTTATATGATTAGAAAATTGGATCAAAATTTACTCTGCCCAGTTCTGCTCTGTGCATTTCAGGGACAGTACATTCTGAAGGCTGAGGATCTTGCTACTAAATTACAATATGGCATACTTTATTTCAGCAACTTTGTTCTAATAAGATAGCATAACATTGCTAATGTCACATTTGGAGCCAAAATAAATGAGGTTAAAGTGGATTATTATATTCAGCAAAGAGAGGCAGAAACTCTTGTTAGCAAAGAAACTTAAGAAAATGCTTCTCCACCATTTGGAGGCCCAACTACACCTCAAATTTTATCTGACTCTGGGGAATGTAGGAAATAAATAAAACATGGAAGCCCCAACTTATGCAATGGTGTTCCTAATTAGGAAACTGAATAAGTGACCTGATTTTTTTTCATGTATTATCTGCAGCTACTGCTCACTTCCAGTAAGTGCAGGTTCTTATGGCTTAGAATCATAGTCATCGAAAATTATGGTTGGAAGGGACCACAGGAGGTCATCTAGTCAACCCCCTGCTCAAAGCAGGACCATCCCCAACCAGATCATCCCAGCCAAGTCTTTGTCTAGATGGGTCTTACAAACCTCCAAGGGTGGAGATTCCACCACCTCTCTTGGTAACTTGTCCCAGTGTTTTACTACCCTCCTAGTGAGAGTTTTTCCTAATATTTAACCTAAGCTTCTGTTGCTGCCACTTGAGACCATTGCTCCTTGTTCTGTCATCTGCCACCACTAAGAACAGTCTAGCTCCATCCTCTTTTGAACCCCCTTCAGGTAGTTGAAGGCTGCTATTAAATCTCCCCTCAATCTTGTCTTCTCCAGATTAAATAAGCCCAGTTCCCTCAGCCTTTCCTCACAAGTCATGTGCCCCAACCCCCTAACCATTTTCATTGCCTTTCTGTGGACTCGCTCTTATTTGTCCAAATCTTTTCTGTAGTAGGGGCCCCAAAACTTCACACAGTACTCCAGATGTGGCCTCACCAGTGCTGAATAGAGGGGAGTAATCATTTTCCTGGATCTCCTGGCAACACTCCTAATAACGCAGCCCAGTACACTGTTAGCCTTCTTGGCAACAAGGGCATGCTGTTGGCACATATTCAGCTTCTTGTCCACTGTAATCCCCAGGTACTTTTCTGTAAAACTGCTGCTTAGCCAGTCAGTCCCCAGCCTGTAGTGGTGCATGGGATTGTTCTGTCCTAAGTGCAGGACTTTGCACTCCTCCTTATTGAATCTCAGGAGATTTCTTTTGGTCCAATCCTCCAGTTTGTTGAGGTCTTTCTGAATCCTAGCCCTATTCTCCAGCTATCACCTGAGCTTGATGTCATCTGCAAATCTCTTGAGGGTGCACTCTCTCTCATCTGTTAGGACATTGATGAAAATATTGAACAAAACTGGCCCTAGGACTGGCCTCTGGGACATTCCACTTGATATCGGCTGCCAATTAAACACTGAGCCATTGACTACTACCCTCTAAATTTGATGATCAAGCCCATGTTCTATACACTTTACAGTCCATTCATCCAAGCCGTACTTCCTTAGCTTGCTTGTGAGAATGTTATGGGAAACTGTATCAGAAACCTTGCTAATGTCAAGGTATATCACATCCACTGCTTTCCCCACATTCACAGAGCCAGTTATCTCATCATAGAAGACAATCATATTGGTCAGGCATGACTTGCCTTTGGTGAATCCATGCTGACTGTTCTTAACCACCTTCTTCTCCTCCGAGTCCTTAGAAATGGATTCCTTGAGGACCTGCTCCATGATTTTTCCAGGAACTGAGGTAAGGCTGACTGGTCTATAGTTCCCCAGATCCTCCTTCTTCCACTTCTTAAAGATAAGCACTACCATCATCTAGGACCTTTCCCAATTTCCATAATTTTTCAAAGATGATGACTAGCAGTTCTGCAGTCACATGGGCCAATTCCCTCAGTACCCTTTGGTGCTTGCTGTCCAGCTCCATGGACTTGTACACATCCCATTTTGCTAAATAGTCCCTAACCTGTTCTTTTGTCACTGTTTGCTGCTCACCTCCTCCCTAAACTGTGCTTCCAGGTGCAGTAGTCTGGGAGCTGCTTTTGCCTGTGAAGACTGAGGTGAAAAAGGCATTGAGTACTGCAGCCTTTTCTACATTCTCTGTCCCTATGTTGCCTCCCCCATTAAAGGACACACTTTCCCTGATCATCCTCTAGTTGCTGACATACTCATAGAAACCTTTCTTGTTACCCTTTATGTCCCTTGCCAGCTGCAACACCAACTGTACTTTGGTCTTCCTGATTTCGTCCCTGCATGCCTAAGTAATATTCTTATACTCCTTCCTAGTTGTTTGTCCACATTTCCACTTTTTATAAGCTTCCTTTTTGTATTTTAGACAGCTGAAGAGTTTCCTGCTAATCCAAGCTGGTCTTCTGCCATACTTGCTAGTCTTCCTGTGCATTGGGATGGTTTGTTCTTATGCCCTCAGTAAGGTTTCTTTAAAATACAACCAACTCTCCTGGACTCCTCTCCCCATCAGACTGGCTTCCCAAGGGATCCTGCCCATGAGCTCCCTGAGTGAATTGTAGTCTGCTTTTCAAGTGCAGGGTCTGTACTCTGTTGCTGTCTTTCCTTCCTTTTAGCAGGATCCTGAATTCAATCATGGTTGCTGCTGCCAAAGTTGCCATTCACTACTACATTCCCCACCAATTCTTGTCCTTCTCCTTCTCCTTCTCCTTCTCCTTCTCCTTCTCCCCTGCCGTCTTTCCTGAACAGTTTATACTGGGGGTGGGGAAAATACAGCCTGTGGCATCATCCAGCCCATGGCACATCCTGCTGCCTGCTGGGGATGCAGCAGGGTGCTGGCAGGGGCTGGGAGAAGCTGCAGGGTACATGGGCTCCAGGCTGTTGCAAGGCAGGGGCCTGTTGCTGTCCAACACCCAGTAGCTCCCTGGAACTGCCTATGTGGCCCAAGAGCCCAAATAATTCTCTGCCCCTGGTTTATACACAACCATGACAGTGCTCCATTCATGCAAGTTATCCCACTAAGTCTCTGTTATTGCAATCACATACAAGTTCTGTGATTGTGCAAGGATTTCCAATTCTTCATCTCTGAAAACAAAACTGATTTTAATTAGGAGTCTAAATTGAAGCACCAAAGCTTGATTCTCTTGGTCTCTTGTTTGGTAGCATATTCAGTGGCATGCTTTTTTTTATGAAAGGACTATGTCACATGTGGCTACTGTAAGCTGCCTGCCACATAAAATATTCCACTGATGATCACTAAGAAGCGAAGAAACTTACTAAGCTTCAGTCCAGTGATATCCATCCTCACGGTGGGCCTGATCTAAAGAACAGATGGACACATTCCTATAGGCTTTGTCTTTAACAGTTATTTATTTATTGCTTGTGTTGCATCCTTGCATTACATTTACTGCAGCATGAGCTGAAGACCTGAAACCTTATGGTGGTTGCTGCTGCACAAAAACATAACACAAAAACTGCCTACACAAAAACTATGAATAAGATAAGAGAAAACATGGTTATAACCAATGGACAAATGAAGCACATAGTAAAAATAGTCATCAAATCAGGCCATACATGCTGGTATTAATTAGTGCAAGCCAATATGACAACTGTTGGGTACTCTTCACTGACTTACTGAAAAAAGCAATCTATTTTAAAATTGGAGAGGATGAACTTCATTGTAAAACTTGAATTCTCAATTTCATTTCCAATGCTTTAACTGAAAAAATGCAAGTTTATCTTGTTGCCCTGAGGGGTCAGGCCAACGCTCAGGATCTCAATATTGCACTGTTAGACAGGAGGGAGTGGTGTACAATTGCACATATACAATCACACAAATTAATTAGGTGCATACACACGCACACTACCAGCTCAGGCACATACACATCCAAACCAGCCTAGGCACATGCATACCTATCACCAATTCAAGCACATACACTATATACCCCAGAAGTTAGACACAGATCACTAATTTGTATATCACGCACAAAATGCCATGTATAATATATATATATATTGGAAAAAACTTCAGGACAGCCACGAGGAGCTGGGAAGTTGCAAGGGGTGGGGTGGGGGAA
>NW_017728992.1:126898277-126901946 GCF_001723915.1 Gavialis gangeticus | reverse complement strand
GATGGAGACTTGACGTATAAAATGGAAACTTGATGTGACTTTGGTTCACTTACAAACACAGGCCTAAACCATACAATATCCATATGAAACACTAAAAATCAATACAGACATGATAATAATACAATATACAACAGTAAAAATCAATACAAACCTAATAACTATACAATATAAAACAGTGGATATTCAAAACCAAAAACTTGCTACCAAAATAAAAATGTTTAAAGCTTATCCTAAGTTTGAGCTCACTTATACTTATCTTTAGGGAATAGAGAGGGAGAGAAAAAGTCAGAAATGGTTGGGGAAGGGGAGGGAATGCATTTTAAAATAAATTAAAAAAAAAAAAACTGGGGGTTTTGCTACAATCTCAGAATAGTAAAACTAGGAAATACTACAGGGGGCTAGAAGGCTTTTGTTTCTGTTTTTTCTGGAGTATTAAAAAAAAAAGAACAATATTTGAATTTGTGCCTGTTGATTAACAGCTTCTGGAAACTGCAGAGCCTATACATTTTCCATTGATATAGAAAGCTTTTCTATCAACCACTTGCACAGCAGTTATTTAGCTTGAAATGACCTCCCCATGAAAATTCCAGCTCTAATACCAAGACAGGAATAACAAAGATTTGCTCATTTCTCCTTTCCTAATTCTGATGTAAATTCAGTGACTATATTGGAATTACATCAGGGATAAACCTAGCCCTTCATTTCTAGCAGGTATAGTATAAATTTAATTTCATGGCAAACTGAAGTCTGTTACAGAAAAACAGAGAGGGCGACCATCTCAGTAAGGCCATCTCTCTTTTTATAGAGTTTTTTTTAAAGTGCATGTAGATCTTGTAAGCTTTGCATGTACCTGACAATAAAAATAAGTTCTTTGTTTGAGTACAATGCTGGCAAATTAACCAACAAACATTTCCAGTAGCTGGCCACAGCAGTAGCTCAGGAAGTAGAGATGGAGGGCCCTGTTTTACCATACTTTCAGATAGGTAGCCTGCTGCCTTGCTCTTGTTAACAAACACTGCCAAGCCAGCCAATGTTTCTAAGAGTTTCTAATTATCTTAGTGAAAGATGCTGGGGGCAAAATAAATGAATTCTGAAGGTATAGTTTTAAAATTGTTTAATAAGTGATAGTTTTTGTATCTTTTCATTTGCTCTTTTTGATTGTGAGGTATTAATTGTAGATATCCTGAGTACCCTGGGAAGAAATGCAGGGACTCCTGCCAAATAACTTAATGGTTGGTATTTTGCCAATAAGACCTTTGCCTGCCCCCAGGATTGACACTATGTCCCTCACTATCTTTGTAGAACTAATTACTTGTAGGAATTAAATTACAGCAGCAAATCAGCACCCCATCGTGATTGGAATCTGTTCGATTTGGTCCTCTCATTACATTTTGTATTTAATCTTTCCTTTTAAAATGGCCTGTTGAATAGATCCCAGTAAGGTTCATGCTGATGGAATAAAGTCCATGGCATAATGCCATTTTATTTTAAATTACATTTAAAGTGTGCTTCTACTTAGAAAGCAACCCTCAAAATGTCCTGAAGCAATGGGAATGACATTTACCATCTCAATTTTTCTCCATATTGGATATCCTTGTATTTGTAAACAGAGGAAAACCCTTTCTTTGCAAGCTTTGCAGACTTGTCCAGGGACCTAACAGTCAAGCCATTCTATGTGACTTGTGTCACTGCATGAACTAAGAATCCTGTCCTTAGTTCTTCCTGTGAAACTTCACTGCCTGAAGGTAGAGCTGATGGAGAGGGGAGTCGTATGAGGCATCTACTCAGATAGACAGCTTTAGGCACGGTGGATCTCTCAGGATTGGTCAGATGTGAAGTTTTTCTAAGGTGGGAGCAAATATTATATCTGGGTTTGGAATTTTCTTTAAAAATATGTTTTTTTACTGGAAAATGTGGATTCATTGAACATTTTGCAGAAACAAGCCAGTTCTGAGTTTAAGGTTCTTTTGGAGAGATTTCTCATGACTGGAATGGTTCACACAAGAGATACTGACTGCAGTCCATGGTTTAGGGCACTCTGCTGTGTGGTGGGGGACCCAAACTCAAGTCCATGCTTCAGTGAAAATGTAAGTATTTATAGAAAGTTGAACAGCTCTAACAGGAGGAACTACAAAAGCCATTCCCCAGAAGAGCCAATAATCAAAGTTCTCACCTGAGATGAGGTTCAAATTCCTTGAATCAAGTGGAGCAGAGACTTAACTTGGATTTCCCACACGTCAGCTGAATGCTATACACTACTGGTGCAGGGGTGTCCTCCTGTCTCAGCCTCTTTTGAAGATTTTCACAAAAACAAAGAGATTTCATCCAGATGTGGAAACGGAGAATGTATGAAATCCTGAAAAAAATTCAGTGCCTAGGAAGACCGTTTCCTCCCCTAGCTCTGTAAACTATAATCCCTTTCTTTTGCCAACAAACTGAAGAGAATCTCAATGTTCTTTCCTATGGCTTTCTATGCCACAAGTCTCGGAGTGACATGGGAAGAAGATTTTGTAGGTCCAGACCTAAAGAAACATAAATGGATCCTTTACAGTTAAGATTTTCTTTATACACTATTCCACTAGCATCAAATGTTGTGCCAGGTACTGGAGAAAGTTGCTATAGGCCAGGGCTGATCTGTCGTCAAAGAAAAGAAATGTGTAAAATGAAAGGGAACCTAATTTAGAAGGAAATCGTCTGCCTTACAAATATAAAGCTAAAAATAAAATATGAAGTTCATTGTTAGTTGGCTTATCCTTCGTATTTTAATCCAAAACTTGCCATGAGATTTTCTTCCTCAATATTTGCTAAACTTCTTTGTAACTGGTTAAACATTTTGGAAGCTTTGGATACAAAGGGGCAACCTAGCAGGCTGCTTTCCAATCCTTATTCAATCTCAATACTCTTGTTTCCATGAAATCAAGAAAAGCTCATGTAAAAGGAAGAAAAGAGTACCTTTGAGGGTCTCAGATCATATCACACTTCATTGCTGTAAAGGGCATATCACATATGGAAACTTTTGTGAAAGGTGTAAGATATTAACTCAACTGTGCCACAACCTATTTTATAACAGCTTTTGCATAATAACATGATCATTCCACACAATGTCACACCTAGAAATGGTAAAATCCACCATTTGTATTTGTGGGAGGGTTTTCTTACTGATTTCAGAAAACATATCTTCTTGATCAACCTGTGCCTGCTCATAAAGGATTATGTTATGAAACTTTATCTCATACTAGGTAACTATTTGCCCCTCAAATTGTTCCACTAGGCTGGAATTATTTCTGGAGTAAGATGGAACTCAAAGCTTAGAAACAAACCTCACCAAACGAAGCAGATCAGCTGCGTTGCATGCATTGTGGCACAACTATAGACTGCTATAGACTAGGACTGCTTTATCATCAAGGAGCACATCTGTGGGGGGCCTGTAGGGGAGATCATGCTCAGGGGCAACCATAATGGGTTCATCAAAGGCAGGTCCTGCCTGACCAACCTGATTGCCTTTTATGACCAGGTAACTAAATACTTGGATGATGGTGTTGCTGTGGACTTAGTCTTTCTAGACTTTAAGAAGGCCTTTGACACTGTCTCTCACCCCATTCTCATTAATAAATTAAGCAACTGTGGCATTGATGCCTACACAGTTGGATGGGTAAAAAACTGGCTGAT
>NW_017728992.1:126889699-126897465 GCF_001723915.1 Gavialis gangeticus | reverse complement strand
GGTCTTGTGAACCCAGCATTCATTCCTGCCTGTGGCAGGGGGTCAGGCTAGATGATCTGTTCAGGTCCCTCCTGACCCCAGCTACTATGAAACTATGAAACTGATCCAGGTCACTCGGTGAAACACACATTGCCCCTTGTCCTGTCTTGATAGACAGGACAAGGGGTGATATGATCTCCCTGTTTTTCCCACTGCCTCAGACCCACGGCGAAGGTCTGGGGCAGTGGGGAAAATGGGATTTTCCTCGCCTAGCCAGCCACAAGGTAACAGATGTTTGCTGCAATAAAATAGCAGAGTCTATTACTACCTTTTGTTATGCCACTGCTTTTCTAGTCATGTGGTACAACAAAGGGTAAGGACATCTATTTGCTCTGCATTTGTGCTGCCTATAAAAATTTTTAAGGCGGCACAAATGAGATGCCAGACAACATCTGTTTCCATCCAAAGTGACAAAGGTCAGTCAAAGATGTTTGGGAAACCTAATAAGCAAAAATAAACACTAAGTGGGGAAATCACAATTGCTAAAACTCTTGATTTATGGATTTATGGTTGGGAAGATGAAGGGCAAGTGGTCATTTTAATATTTTAATATTTTAGAATTTGATATGGAAGCTAATTAAATTTTACTCTTGAAATTAATTGAAATTGACTTAGATAGAAACTAGATGAAAGAGCATAAATATTTGCTTATAGTTTTATTTAGCACTTCCCATGCAAAGAAAATTGGAGGAGCTGTCCCAAATGAATGATGATGATTTCTGAAGAAAACTTATAAAACATAGTCTTACAACAGTTATGTTTATACCACTACAGTTCAGTGGCACACATTGCTCAGGAAGCACTGCTCAGAGGCATATCACACCATCCCCATGAGCACTACCTCCCAAAATGGAAGTAATATAGATTTCTTAGTGTATCTCTGGTAGTACACCAATAAGCAGTCTTGGTGCCTAGCACCATGCAGAAGCAGCCACAGTGCTTTCATTTTGGGAGGTAGTGGGAAGGGCATGCCTCCATATAGCGCTCCCTGGGACCTCACTGAAGCAGTATGAAGATACCCTTAGTGGTTATAGTACAGAACTAGCAGTCAGAAGACATCTTAAATTTTACTTCTAAAACTAGTACTCTGTCTGACCTTGGATAACCATTTAACTTAATTGCTCCATAGCCCCAGTAACCACTGAAGTCAGTGGGACCGGCTCCACCTGTGAAATGAGTATGTAGTACTGGCCTTACATACCTTGCAGAGTAATTGGAAATCTTAATCAGTTATTTTTTAAACACTCTCAGATGGTAGGTGCTATAAGTGCTAAAACAAAAGGTAATAATAAACAGCAATGTTTCTAATTATGGAGAGATATTAATATTCTCATCTGATTTTAATATTTTCATTCTGTGGATGTGGGTGAAAATGGCATATTGATGACATTTGTAACCAATTCTAAATCTGAAGGTGTTGTGAAGACAGAGAAGTAACAACACAAAGCGTACGGCTGAGGTTAGACATATAGGCAGGAATTACCAAACTGAAATTCAGCTAGGAAAAATACAGAATGCACATCTGAGGTAAAAGAGACCACTAAATCAGAATGAATAGCTTTGAAAGTTAGAATAAACATAGAGATAAGAGTAGACTGAAAATTAGACAGAGAAGAGCAAAAGGAATTATTAGGGTTCTGAAGTCATTGATCTACAAGGAAAGATTGAAAGCCGAATGTGCTGTTTGCTTAAATGAACACAGTCTTCAAGCTGGGGTATAAATCTTGCTACCAAGGTCCCTATGAGCTTGTATGCACTGTGGCAGTGGCATGTCCCAGAACCAGGGGCACAAGCATGTCCCACCTGTGCAAAGCTCATCCAAATGCACAGCCACACTCCAAATCCAGAAGTTTTCTGTGAAGCTGCCCCAGGCTTGTGTGGTTGCCTTCGGGCCCACCAGAGACAACATTCAAAAGTGAGCATAGAGGGATAATCCTGGATAAGACCCTACTGACATATTTCAAGATCTAAAGGGTAGTTGTGGATTTAGGTGGGTGGGATTGGTTCAATTTCCTTGGTGCTGGAACCAGCTGCTACAGTGGTATAGACAAGTTATTTTGTGGGGAATCAACAATGCAGGAAACCTGTTAGACAAGGTTCAATTTATCTTTTATTAGACTGACTAAATGGTTGGAAAATGTGTTCTTTGCAAGCTTTCAGGTACAAACACCCTTCTTCAGGCAGAGGGAGACTGCACATAGTGGTCCACCTCTACTTGTGGAGCAGAACCATGCTGGATTGCTCTTTGAAACGTTCAACCTATGTCTTTTTTAGGTAACTTAAATACCAGAATCAAACTAACCCATACAGTACTTGGCTACAGATTCACCTTCTATTTTATAGGTTCCAAATGCTCCTGCTGAACCAGTTTTTCACAACAATTTGTCCCTCCCACTCTCTGCCACATCTTTAAGTCTATATGTCACTGAGAGAAGAGGCATCCAGAGTCTAACCCCTGCTGGTTTTAATACACATGTACAAGTGTGCTGGTGTCTTGGGGTACATACAGTCGTTACATTTACATTGACCTAACCAGGGTTAGGTCGATCGAGATGCTTACCTGTGCAGGCATTCAGAAGGGTTAAATCAGGCAAAATATGATGTACCTAATGTAAGTTAGTTCACCCAAATAGGTTCACTAACTTAGATCAAGGCTGGGTTAACCTGATCTCGGATATGGTTTATATGATCTTGCAAATGCCTGTACCTGTTTGCACCATAGCCCTGGGGCTGAGAAAGCCCAGCTGCTCACCTCAGCCCTAGGGCTGTGCTAATCCCCACCCTCCCAACTCTGACTGGACTATTTTTAGCCCCGTGATCACCTCTTCTCCCTGCACCAACCCCTTCCCCGCCCCCAGACCCACTCGTTCCACCCTGAATCCTGATTCACTTGCCCCCACACTAAGTCACTTACATTAGTTTACACTCGTTTCACATCTCCTGGAAGTGGTGAATGAATGTATACACCCCTCCTGGGAGTGAAGAACTGCTTCATATGCCCTCATAAAGTAAACTGCTCACACCTAGCCCAGGTGTGGCAAATGATTGTTCACAAAGTTAAATTGGAATAGGTCCTACATTGTAGCTGTTGGAAGCTAGGACGTTTGGGATATTTAAAACTATATTGAACAAAACACTGGAAAATGCTTACAGAAGGAATGGAACTGGATGATCTTTTCAGGCTTCTTTTTTTTTTTAACTAGAAAACACTCTAAAGAGTTCAGTTTTAGAAATCCAAAGGTCTGGAGCCACCAAAAGTGGCAATTTCAAAATAAATCCTACAAAAATGTGCATACCAAGTGTTTACCATTGGTCAGTCATATAAAATGCACTCGCATTTAGTTTTATTATCAAAATGGGTGACTGACTCAGATTACAATATGCTTTTAGCTAAGTAAGCTGCTCAGATCATTTTGCTTTGCTCTTTTAATTACTGATTGATTGTTCCTACACAACATGATTGATTTAAGGTAGTTTTAAGATATTATGTGGCATGGAGATAAGGGGAATTAGTTTATTGCAAACAGATTATTTTATAGTTAAGTACAGTACTCATTAAGAAATGCAATCTAGGATTTGTGATGAAAACTTAAGGCCCTGGCCATTTATGAAATGCAAATTCTTTTATGATTGGTGAGATACATTTCTTACCAAATAAGGGAGATGCTATTTTTTACTGGTTTCAATGAACTTGGAGGCATAAACAGGAGGAGAATTTTGTAAAGGAAATGAATTAGAGAAGGAATAACAGTTTTGCACTTACTTGCTTTTGATTTAACTGTTCTGAAGAGAAGACACACAAAAATTGGGGTGGGGGTGGTCTGGTGTTAATTATGCCATAAAAATACATTTTTTTCAGATTTTCCCCATCAACAGAATGTAAATAACTGCAGTGTAAGAGATTGTTAAAAATAAATAAATACAATTTACAGAAGATTTTGAAATAGTAGTAAACCAAAGAGAACCAATAATGCTCTCATACTAGATTAACAAATCTATTGTTTATTACCTCAATGATGTGGCATGCTGTGAGGTGCCTATGCTCATGCAGTAATGGTTAGATAGCTGGCTAACTTCCAGCCAGTAACACTATTTTGTGAAGACTCGGTGTAAGGTTGATTTTCATGTACTGCATTTTGCACAGAGAAAACTTGTATTAATCAATACAAATTATTCCCTGCACAATAAAACAGTGGGGGCACAGAGGGGAGGCTGGAAATGAGGTGTTAATGTGAAGGAGTATGAAGAATAAAGAACATCACATGTTTTATCTCTAATGAATGTTGATTTTTGAAGGCAAGACTTTGAAAAGGTGGAAGTATTAGTGGTTAAAGCACAGGATTGGACTTCTGGGCTTCTGTGCTCGGCTGCTAGTTCTACTAATGACCTGTTACATGACCTTGGGGGAAATCAATTTCTTGGTTCGCACCTCAGTTTACTCACCTTTAAAACAAGGATAATATCTACCTACTTAGGTCATAATTTATGAATTGTTGTAAAAATCTGGGATTACTGAGGTAGAAGACACTTTAGGAGTGCAGACCATTATTAATATACTATATGCAAACTTGAAATAACATTGAACAGATTAATTTCTGAAATATGAATTTAATATAATGTATGGAAATAATCACCAATTGTGCAGATAAAACGCTTATTATTGTAGTTGTCTTACTAATAATACTGAAGTTTCCATAAACTTTTTTTTTCCAGGTAATAATAACCCCAGGCATGGTATCCTTGAATTGTACACCATGCCATAAATCTCAGCAGCAGGCACTGCCATCATATTACTTAGCATTATTAGCTGACCTGGGAATTGACTAAGAGCTTTGGAAGCCAGATGGACTGCAATTGTTTATGCTATACCAGTTTGTGGACCACTAGGTAATTGTTCCACTTACCTAATTCTGGTGGCAGTCAACAGCCCCCACTGTGAAGCTGCCAGAGAGCACGTGCATTAAGGGGTTTCTGGCAGTTCCAGGCAGCTCCATGAGGTGTATTCTGGGAAGACACTAGCAGCTGAATAGGTCACAACAGCCAGATGAAGAATGTCTACACATGCCTTCACTTGGCTGCCAGGCAGTAGAAGAAGCCATATTCTGGAGTAACTCTGTTGGTAGTGGGTGCATCTACACAGGCGGATTTACCATGCAGTAAATGAAATTACTGCATAGTACAGGTGCGCATCTACACGTGCATGCCTGAACTGCACAGTAAATACGGTGACTTATGCTGACTTGAGTGTAAATTTGGTACCTGCATCATGCAGGTATGAACTTTATATTCGATTAGTTACCGAGCAATAACGTTTATGTAGATGCCTTACTGCACAGTAACACTGTGTGTGTGGACTGATTTAGGATTAAAGTTAGTCCCAGTCCACACACAGCATTAATACACTTTCACACTTGCACGTGTAGATGCTGGCCTATTTCCGCTTGCTCTGCAATAATTTACTGAGCAGTAAATTTAAGCTGGTAAAAAATGCACATGTAGACATGCCCAGTGTGGATGGTGCTGCTGATGCAGAGGGGCTTTGATCTTGCCTGCACTCTGAGTTATGCAAACAAAGCATAACATTGTAGTGTAGACTGGGCCCTGCTCATCCTTTGTTGCATTGCCATGCGTCAGAAATGAAGGAGTTGGACACTTGGATCAACTGAATAGACTGAGCCAGGAGCCTCTATTTCTATTTCTACCACTGCTATTCTCTTGGCACTCTGTGGTTTCATTTATCTACTTCTTGCTTCAGCTTACCTGTCTATAAAATGGATTTTATGTACATCATAGGTATATTATGAGGCTTAAATCTTTGTAAAAGGCTTTCAGAGCCTTAGATGGGACAGAGAGAAGTGCTAAGTATAAAATGCTTTTGCATGTACAAAGAGTTGTTTGAAAGAAGAGGTTCTAGCAGCTTCTAGACTACCAGGGTATTTGGAAAATGGCACAATGTTTTTGTTACTGGGATTTTTTTTTATTGGAAACCACGTGGCCACTCTCAGCACTGGGCACAGAGGGCACTTCTACACATGCTCTGGAGGTGTGTGTGTGTGTGTGTGTGGGGGGGTGATGCTTTAATTTGAACAGCTCCAAGAGCTGCTTTAATTAAAGCACTGCGGCATCTTGTGTATCAGTCACTGTGCTTCAGAATGACAGTGGACATGCTTGAACTAAAGGTTTAGTTCATGCACCCCCACTGCCATTTTGAAGTGTGGGGACTCTGATACACGAGATATGGGAGGTGGCTGGAGCACAGTAATTACCACACTCCAGCAGACTCAATTAATTAATTACAGTGTTGGAGCAGGCCCCGACTTGTGTACAGTCACATACCCCTGTGCAATTTTGTATCCTGATGTAAACAGTCACACACTTCTTTGCAATTTTGTATACTGATGTAATCTTTGCTAGGATCAAGAATATAAAAGCCTGTGGCTATGTTGGGGTAGCTGTACACCATAGGTAGTTATTACTATGTCTTGCTACTACATGGCAGGGGAGCAAGTAAACAGCCTTTAGGAAATAGCTTTGTCTTTAACAAATGGCTATCCAAGGATACAAATGGACAGATAACCCCTCAGCTGGTGTAACTTTCCAATGGAGTTTTAGCCCTGGCTTCCAGGAGTGATTCTGGACTGGAGTACGCAAAATTTTCTTTGGTTTAAGGTTATGTTGTTTAGTCACTACCCTTTTACTTTGATGTAATGCTATAGTTAACACTATGTGCCTGATTCAGTAAGGTATCTATGTATTTTAGTCACCTTTTAGTTAAATTTTATGTTTGTTTTATGCTATGTACAATTCAGTATTGACCTGCCTGAATGGTTATGTGTTTGCAGTCTCCCAGGTGTTTGAACTGAACAATGCCTTCTAGCACTTAAACTAGGGCATTGCTATGTAGTGCCACTATTAACTAGTGTGCATATTTGGATAATTCTTTGTTCTAATTCAGATTCACTTGGACATGCATAAAATAAGCATAAACCATTTTAGAATGCACATAGGATTGGCCAATTTTTCTGTGTGCAGTCTGAGAGTACCCATCTGGCCAATCCCCTGTATTGTCAATTAGGACTGATTCAATGGCCGAATCTCCAAATCCAAATCAAATCAGGGAACCAATTAAATGCTCCTAATTGATTCAAAGCTCTCTGAATCTTCAGAAAAGATTTGGAGAGCTTTGATGATTCAGGCAGCCCTGGTGGTTGCAGCAGGGAGCTGCAGCTGACTCCGAGCTGGTAAGTACTAGGGCTGGGGGAGGGAGCCTGAGGGAGGGGGAAGGGGACCATGGGGGCACCCCTGTAGGCCCCCTGACTCCCCCCACTCCCACAGCCCTCCCAACTCCACCCGCTCCCACAGCCCCCCCCCATGGCTGCCCCTGCCTGCCTCAGCTCAGTACTTTAAAGAAAAGCCCCGGTTCTCACTGAGTACTTCCAGGTGGAGGGCAAACCCTGCTTCCCTCCACTGCCCCACACTGCATGGGGGGCTCTGTCATGAGCCCTCTTGCTCCCCGAGTCCCCCCTCCATGGATGCCTCATCCAGGCTAGCTCCAGCCCTTTAAGAGAAGAAAAAGCAGAGAAAAGCCCTGGGACTCACCATTCCTGCAGTGGCCTTGGGGCTTTGGGGGCTTGTGTAGAGCCCCCCACATGATGCAGAGCAGTGGGGGGCAGTGGGGTGTGAGGAAGTCTGGGGGTTGTTTTGGTTTTTTTTCCCCTAAAATGCCT
>NW_017728992.1:126881284-126884699 GCF_001723915.1 Gavialis gangeticus | reverse complement strand
CCCCGCCTCTAGTACTTACCAGCTTGGAGTCAGCTGCAGCTCCCTGATGCAACCACTGGGGACTGCCTGAATCATCAAAGCTCTCTGAATTTTTTCTGAAGATTTGGAGAGCTTTGAATTGATTCAGACTGTTTAATTGGTCTCCAATTCGATTTGGATTTGGAGATTTGGCCACTGAATCGGCAGAAGTGGTGAGTCTAGGGGTTTTGGGGATTTTTTTTCTTAAAGGGCCAGAGCTGGCCTGGGCGGGGCAGCCGTGGAGGAGCTGGGGGAGTGAGGGAGGGGTCGGTGGGGAGCAGAGCACCCCATACAGCATGGGGCAGCGGGGATCATTCCCCGCCCAACAGCACCTGCTGAGTAGGGGCTTTTTTTTCCCAAAGAGCTGGGAGCTGGGGAAACTGGGGAAACTGGGGCAGCCAGTGCCAGGCTTGGACAGTGGGTGGAGGATTGGCCTGGCCTGGCTGATTCAGAGATTCAGCAGCAGCTGAATCTCTGAATCAGATTTGGCTGAATCGAATCGAGAGAGTGATCACAAATCAAATCACTGTCCCCTGAATTGGCCTAATCTAAATCTGAAGCAAATACTAGCCATTTTGCACAGGCCTATTATCAATATTGACTGCAATGTTTTCTACAGTCTCATTATTTCCTCTTCTGCCAAACCTTTCAATAGCTCTGTACCTAAGGTTACAATCACTTTGTATTTGTACTATGCTCAGGAAGCATGTCTACCAGTGCATTAATGTGCTATAATTATGGCACGCTAAGTTAGTAGTTGCAACAACAGGTACTAACTTAATGCCCAGTAATTGGCGCTACTGCACAATAGGGCCAGCTCATGTCTTTCAAGTGATGCTAATGTGCAGTAGATTAGTTCTACAGCACATTAGCACAGCTTTCACCGTGATGTGCTAATGCTCTGTAGAATTAGCTAGTCTATTGCACTTTTACCATCTTGTGTGGATGTGCCCAGTATGAATCTCATTATGATCTTTCTTTGAGTCTCTGAAGGCTGCATAGGTAGAAATGAGCTGGGCCAGTAATACAATGGTGCTGGGCCAGTGGCGCAATGGATAACATGTCTGACTATGGATCAGAAGATTGTAGGTTTGACTCCTGTCTGGCTTGGATTAACTTATGTTAAATGAACACCTTGCTGGGGTCCTTTGATCCCGGTAATCTTTCTTGCCATGGCAGGGGGTCGGACTAGATGATCTACTCAGGTCCCTTCTGACCCTAGAAACTATGAAACTATGAATTCTTCCAAAGGCAAGTTTAGCCATTTTCCTAAATCTAGAAAAGACATGCCCAGCTAACAAGTTTGGCCAAATTCTCTTTTATCTTCTATCTTGTTATAAATGTCAACAGGTGAAGAAGTAAGTTACTTTCTTACCCTCACATTAGAAGGGAACAGACATGGGTCTGATGGCTGTCTTTTTTCAGTATATTTACAGTCATTTTCATTGCTAACTATATTAATTTGCTAGCATCTGATGAAAATGCAGGAGGAGAGCAGGACAATGACTCAGTCCTTAGATCCTATACAGGAGAGAACCATCATCCTCTCTTGATACCCAGGGAATTATGCTCAAATACTGGCCAGCTCGTGTTTATTTCCCTGCTAGAATTGGAAGAAAGGGTAGTGAGACTTGTAGTAGCCAGTAGGAGTAATGCAATGACCATATGTCATACCTCTCAGTAGTCTATGCACTCTTCACAGTTTTCACTTATATATAGTAAATTTAATAAATATTTTCTGAGTATAATATTATATAACCCTTTTATCATATTAAGCTAGGATGGAAGATTCTCTTGATGGTACATAGTATGATTTTTAAGGAAAAATACATGGCAGTACTGCTGAAGGAATAACATGCAGCAACAGAAGCTATTAAAAGGCCTTCAGCACGGCCCCATAGGCAAAAGGAGAGGACCCAGGTCTGCTTTAAAGGATGGCAGCATGCAAACAACTTAGAAAAGTGCAATGGGAATTCAGGTTTAGGTCTGATTCAACAAGCAAATAGATATGCTACTGCCTATGCAGGGTTCATGCCACTGCCAATGCACCAATCAGGGCTTTAGATTGCTGCATACTAAGTTGTTGCCTTAGAGAGTCCCAGATGTGCACTTCTCTTCCACACTTCCTATTGACTAGAAAATGCACAGGGTGCATTCTGCATAGGGTGTTGGGTGCTGGAATGCCAACAAAAAGTGGCTTGTGTCTCCATTCAAGGTATGAAGACCCAGGATCTATATCATTCTTTAATTCTACCTTTATTTACACACATGTAAAATTTAGGCACAAAAAATGAGCAGTGCAGCAGGGACTAAAAGTCTTTATGAATCAGAGCCAGTGGTCTCAATCTAACACTTAAATTTTAAGCCTTTACAATTGTGTCTAAGCATAAGAAAAGACCCTTTGGCTGCTTCAGTGACTACTCATATCCTTATGAAAATGATTGTCTTGCTTCTGCCCTGATTTAGGAAAACAATTAGCACATACTTAACCTTAACCAGCAAATTATATCAGCACACGTATAAGTTTTAAACTGATGTGTATGGGTTTATTCATGTCCTTTGTGTATGAAGTTAAGGATGCACATAAGGTATTTCTGAATCTGGGCCTGACAGTAAAAGACAGTGCTAGTAAACTGAAGCTTCCATCCCCGCCTCTCTTTTTAAAATGCATCAGTTATGCTAAAAAGACCATCTTAAAATCCTGAAGTCAGCTATGCATTTTTCATTTGCTATCATAGTATTATAGTAAAATACATCTGAAAGAGACCTTCTAACCTAAGATCATCTAGTCCAGCCCCCTGCTTAGCCAGGATCATCCCTGATGAAACCATCCCAAACAAGTGTCTGTCCAAACTATTCTTGAAAATATCCATGGATGGAGATTTCAGAATATCCCTAGGAAGCCTGTTCCAAGCCTGATTCAACAAGCAAATGCATGTGCTGTTGCCTATGCAGGGTTTATGCTGTTGCCAGTACACAAGTCAGGGCTGTTGGTGGCTGCATACATGCTGCCTAACTAAGAGAGGGCCACCCTAATAGTCAGAAAGCTTAATTTCAAACCTAAATTTCCTCTGCTACAGCATGAGGCCATTCCTCGTACTCCTGTCCACTATGGCCAAAGAGAAAAGTCCGCCTCAGAGATTCTCAACCAGGGTTACTGTGGCCCCCTGAGGTACCTTGAGACCTTTCAAGGGTTTTGTGGGGTAGCATGTAAATGTTAGCATCTTTTGGTGTACAAACTCTATTACATGATTCAGAAGATAAACCCAGAGATTTCAAATCGGGCCTGTAGGGGGGCTGCTCGGGCCTGTAGGGGGGCTGTCAGGAAAGCTAAGGTGGACATAGAGCTAGGACTAGCATCCAAGATCAAGGATAATAAAAAGTCCTTTTTCAAATA
>NW_017728992.1:126868929-126880662 GCF_001723915.1 Gavialis gangeticus | reverse complement strand
GAGAGCAGATTTAGATTAGACATCCACAAGAACTACTTCACCGTTAGGGTGGCTAGGAACTGGAACCAACTTCCTAGGGAAGTGGTGCTGGCTCCTATCCTGGGGATCTTTAAGAAGAGGCTTGATGACTACCTGGCTGGACTCATTTGAGTCCAGTCTTTTCTCCCGCCCAGGCAGGGGGTCGGACTTGAAGATCTACAAGGTCCCTTCCGACCCTACTTCTGTGATTCTATGATTCTATGAAATAGGAATCCAGAACATTAGAAACATTCTGACTTGTTGTGGTCTTCTGGGTTCTTGCAACAGAAGAATTGTTCTATTATTTTTGATAGTAAATAACCAAACAAACCCAGGGAAAACTAAGAGCTGGCATTTTCTGAGAGGTGCTTTGAGTCTAACAAGGGCTACAATGAGTTTTATAAGGTGTGCTTTGAGTCTAAAAACGGTTGAGAACTACTGGTCTTTATTCTTTGTATAATTGTCTGTCAGGCATTTAAAGACTATTATCAAAATCCCCCTCAGTCTTCTTTCTCCAGACAAAATAACCCTATTTATTTCATACTTTCCTCAGAAGCCATACTTTCCAGACTTGTTTCTTTCTGCTGGACTCTTTCCAATATGTCCATATCCTTCTTGAAGTGTGGAGCCCAAAACTGAACACACTATTCCAGATTAAGCTACACCTGTGCTCAAAAGAGTGGAAGAATTACTTGCCTTGATTTGCAAAAGACATTCCTATTAATTTAACCCAGTATGCTGTTGGCTTTTATTTTATTTATTTTTGCAGCAGGAGAACATTGTTGACTCATTTTCAGCTTCTTGTCAACAGTAATCCTACAAGTCCTTCTTTGCAGTACTGCAACCTAGCCAGTTATTCCCCATGTTGTGTTTGCATATACAATTATTCCATCCCAAGGGCAGAATTTTTCACTTGCCCATGTTGAATTTCATTTGGTTGAGTGTGTATTATCTCCTGGATGCTAATCCTACCTTCCAGAGTGTCTGAAACTCTACTCAGCTTGGTATTGTCCTCAAATCTGTGAAGTATGCCCTCAGTCCCATCATCCAAATACTTAAGACATTGAATAATACTGGACCCAGGACAGATCCCTGGAGAATCCCACTTGATACTTCTTCCCAAGTAGACATTGAGCCACTGATGACCACAGGTTGAGCTCTATGATCCAACCAATTATGTATCTACCTTACAGTACTTTTTTGAATCTGTATTTCCTTAGCTTGTTAATAGAGTGCTGTGGGAGAGAGTGTCAAAAGCCTTGCTCAAGTCAAGGTATATCACACCCACTGCTCTCTCCCAGAACCTGTCACCTTATCATAGAAGGAAATCAGGTTGGTCAGGCATGACTTGCTCTTGGTGAATCCATGCTGGCTGTTTCTGATCACCTTGTTCTTCTCTAGGTGCTTCACACCAGATTCCTTGAGGACCTGCTCTATGATCTGTCCAGCCTTACTTTGATCTGAAGTAAAATTGTACAGTATACAGTATCTGCAAAAAATTATACGATTGTTTTCACTTTCCAATATTAAGGGTCTAAGTAGCACTAGAAAATACTAGAAAAAATCCATAGAGAGACTATTTTGCAGAGAATATTTAAGAATACAACTTGGAAAGCAGGACTTGTAATATATAATTAGCTCTGCCAAATGAAAGTATGTCTCAGTCACTACTATATTTTGGGATAGCTCTTTTAATGGGAACTCATTTCAAAATAAAAAGTCTGAGTGGATTGTCTGGATTTCATAGGAAATTTTCAGTATAGTTTATTCCATAATAGCTAGGCTGATCAGTTTCCCTATGAGGACAAGGTGAAAATTTAATGAGTGTTATTTCATGTGGCATTATGCGGGAGATCTGACTGGTTGATCATAATTGTCTTTACTGGCCTTATTGCTGTGAATCTATTAATCTGTTTCAGATATGTTTCATAGTTTCTAGGGTCGGAAGGGACCTAGATAGATCATCAAGTCCGACCCCCTGCCCTGGGCAGGAATGAGTGCTGGGATCATAATACCCCAGCCAGATACCTATCCAACCTCCTCTTGAAGATCCCCAATGGAGGGGACAGCACTACCTCCCTTGGGAGCCCATTCCAGAGCTTGGCAGTCTTAACCGTAAAGTAATGCCTCCTGCTATCAAGCCTGAATCTGCTCTCAATCAATTTGTGGCTGTTATTCCTTGTTATCCCTGGTAGTGCCTCCCTGGACCTGCTTGTGATGCATCTGTAGATACATGACAAGGTACGGTTAGCCTTACTGACAACTTCCTCACATTGGCAGCTCATGTCCATCCTGAAATCACCAATGACTCCAAGATCCCTTTCAGCCACTGTGCTGTTGAGAAGGGTGTCCCCCAGCCTATAGGTATGTTGCTGGTTCCTTCTCCCTAGGTGCAGCACCTTGCACTTGTCTGCATTGAATTCCATCCTATTCTCATCTGCCCACCTCTGTAACCTGTCTAGATCTTGTTGGATTCTGTCTCACCCCTCCAGTGTTCCCACTTCTTCCCACGTATTTGTGTCCTCAGCGAATTTGGACAGCATGCTTTCCACGCCCATCTCCAAGTCACTGATAAAGATGTTGAATAGCACAGGCCCGAGGACCGAGCCCTGGAGAACTCCACTGCCCACATCCCTGCAGGACAAAAATGACCCGTCCACCTCCATTCTCTGGGTGCAACTGTCAAGCCAATTTGCCACCCATCTGATTGTGTAGGCATCAATGCCACAGTCACCTAGTTTTTTTATGAAACTGGGGTGAGAAACAGTGTCAAAGGCCTTCTTGAAGTCCAGGTAGACTACAATCACCTCAACGCCCGCATCCAAGGACTTTGTGACCTGGTTGTAAAAGGAAACCAGGTTAGTCAGGCAGGATCTGCCTGCAGTGGACCTGTGTTGGTTGCTCCTGAGTATTACCTCCCATGCTGGGCCCCCGCAGATGTGCTCCTTGATAATTTTCTCAAAGGTCTTCCCAAGGACCGAGGTGAGACTAACTGGCCTATCATAACCCTGATCCTCCTTTCTCCCCTTCTTGTAAATGGGGACCATATTGGTCCTTTTCCAGTCCTCTGGGACCTGTCCAGAGCATCACGAGCACTCATACAGCCATGCCAGGGGCCCTGTTATGACCTCTGCCAATTCCCTCAGTACCCTCAGAGGAAGACCATCTGGACCTGCTGATTTGTACATGTCCAGCCCTTCCAAAAGTTCCCTAATTAGATTGTCTCTGACCCTTGGCAAGGTGTCATGTCCCCTGAGCCTGTCCATAATCCTACTGGGGGAGTTGTCCCAGTCCCTGCTCAGAAATATGGAGGCAAAGAACTCATTGAAGAGGTCAGTTTTTTGTTTGCTGCAATCATGAGATTGCCAAGCCTGTCCTGTAGGGGCCCCACATTACCTAGTGCCTTCTTCTTACTCCCTATGTATTTGAAAAAGGACTTTTTGTTATCTTTAATTCAGATCACCAGCTCTAGTTTTATCTCTGCCTTGGCCTTCCTAACTGCCTCCCTGCAATCGCGAGCAATGGAGGTGTAAACCTCCTTGGTGACTGCCACTCGCTTCCACTGATTGTATGCCACCTTTTTTTGCCCTCGGGCCCTCCTGGATGCCTTTACTGAGCCAAGGGGGATTTTTAGCACTCTTGCCCCTTTGGTTCACATTGGGACTGACTCCCTTTGAGCTCGGAGGATCATCTCCTTAAGGAACAAGCACCCGTCCTGGACTCCCATCTCATCAAGGCTCTGAGTCCCCAGTGTCTCTCTTACTAATCTCCTTAGCTCATTGAAGTTGGCCCTCCTGAAGTCAAGGACTTTTGCCTTACTGCTTGCTTTCTCCACCTTCCACTGGATAGTAAATTCCAGCAGACAATGGTCACTAATGCCTAGGTAGTTGAGCACCCACATATCCCTCACCAGGTCATCACCTATGGCAAGGACCAAGTCCAGCTAGGCATTTCCTCTGGTGGAATTATGTACCTCCTGGGTTAGGTGGAGGTCCATTCATAACATCTAACTCCTTGGTGGTTCACATACTGTATGCTGAATGCTATGAGCTCATTGCTTCCTTGCTATACTTGGGAGAGCTGGCTTTTAAATATCGGCTAGGATCTTGCTCCTTATTTTCATCATCCTCCATTTAAATTCTGACATTTAACAATGCCATACTTAAAAGTGACTAGGACTGGCAGATAGGGGTATGATCCTGTAATTCACCATTTAAATACCCCTCATCCATGGAAGCAGTCTCATTTAACTTCCACCTAAACTTATTTGTGAACTTTTCTACTTGTCTGTATCTATGGATTTCTACAATGATAGAAATCGGGTCCTATTTAAAGCTCTAGGCACCACTCATACCAGTTACAAAAGTAAAATTAAATAGTAGCTTTCCTTATTGCCACACAACAGTCAACAAAACACAAACCCTTACAGAACATAAAGCACAAAAGTCCTCTGTCTCATTCCTTTCCTCCTGAGGATGGACAGGCCCTGACCTGTATAGTAGCCTTCACAAGTGCACGTGCCTTACAACATGTTCTGAAGGCCAACAGATCAGTGTGGGGAGATTGTAATGTTGCTGGGGGATTCTCACAGAAAGTGTACTATCAGCCCCAACTCTCTCTTAGAAAGGTGCTTCCTCAAGTACTTCTTCCAATTGCAACAGTATCAGGTTCTCACAAAGAGAAACAAGTGATCTCTTAGGTAAGGAGGTGCTAAAATATTTAGTTGCAATAGACTGTCATAGAATTCCATTCTGAGCCACCATAGACAAGTTATCTAGAGAAAGAATTGAGTGGGGGCTCATTACTATTCTGTGGCAAAAGGTCACATATTTACTCAGATCTAAGACTAGGGTTTTTTCCCCAATAAGCATGGGGAGAAAAGCCCCCCAACTTATATCTGTATACAAGGTGGGGGAGGGGGGGAGGGTGCACATGGCAGGGGGACACAAAAGCTGCAGGGGAAAGATGAGAGGAGGCAGAGGGCAAAGGAGGCACCTGATTTCCCCAGCTGCTGCCTTCCCTGCTGTAGCAGTGTATGTGTGTGTGTGTGTGTGGTGGGGGAGATTAATTTAAAACAACCCTCTGATAATTAGATTCCATACCTGGAAAATTATAACTAATTTATAAATTTTCCATGTATAGATTGTAATTATTGGGGAGTTATCTTGAATTCAGGGTCACCTTAGATTTGAGTAAAAATGGTATATTTAATGATTCCTGCCATTTTGATTGTCTAGGGTCAGTGATAACTCTGACCTGATTCTTGGTCCCTTTGGTATTTTAGCAACAAGTGGCCAACAAAGGGAGAGATGTTGGTGTTCACCAGCTGTTTGAAGCATTTTCATCTTCTAACCTAAACAAGTTCAGTCCATTTTAAATTCAAAATAAGATCTCTGTTCTTAATCCAGGTTCCAAGGATCATGCACTTTTACAGCAAGCAAAAGTACCACCTATATTAGATTAAAAAGACCCAGAGAATTGAGTGTCCTTGGCATACTATTTTATTATATCACTAATGGTTGTGCATGGCCATTAAATGGACGAAATGTCAGTACTGAACCTTGTGGGACACTGAGATCAGATTTCTGGGAAAATGGGTTTAGTTGCCAAGATCATCTGCTGGAATGAAATGGAAGTACCAAGTGTAGTGCAGGTACCCTGACTTATGTAAGGATATGAATAGTGGAGAGTAGCAGAAGTACTTTGTGATCAGTTGTATTAAATGTCCTTACCCATGGCTGTCACCAAGAAGATATCTTGCATCTGAGTGGTCAGTACTGTTTCCATATTGTGACATAACTTGAAGTCAGGCAGCCAGTGCTTTAGGGTAGTAGATTGTAAGCTCCTTGAGGCTGAGATGGTTTTTTCCCCCCTTTTACACAATACCTAGCATAGTGTAGTCCTTGTCTATAATTGGGCTTCTTGGTACCACTGCAATTCAAACAATGAGTAACAATAATCGTCATCACCAGTAGAAAATAAGTAGTGTTGGAACTGGTTCATGATCACCTTTATGATGTTGTCCAACAGCTAGAGTTGTAAGACTAGAAAGTAGTGAGTTCTATGCTGTGGAGTTCCACCACATGCTAAGAGACTAGATGACTGAATTGTGAGGATTTAAGTCAGTGTCTTTTTCCAAAACAGGAGTTGAATATGTTCCAAGGGCATTCACTTTCTACTAAATGTATCTAATTATAGGAGGGTTGTGTTGAATTCATCCTCACCCCCAATGCCATGTCAGGGAAAGCAGTAGCTGGGAGGCTCAGGCAGCTCCTTTGTCCTCTGTCTTCCCTCTTCTTTCCTCTGCAGGCTTCCTGCCCCCTCTTCCCTGCCATTTGCATCCCCACCTGCACAATCTCTGCCCCTTCTCCTGTGCTCCCCACAGTCTCTGACTGGACAAGATGGGCATGAACTTCTTTTGGTTTCTCTGTTTATTTTGTCTGTCAGACATTGTTCTGTCTAAATATGCCTGGTGATTGTTTCCATGTATACAAGCATTTATACTTCTGAGTCTGAAGGACTGTTGTGGATTTTTTGTTTGATAAGAAGAGGATAATTCCTTCCCAAAGGAACTATCCAGCCTTTGGTTAAAAACAAGCAATGTGGGTTTAATAAAGTCTCGAATCAGCACAGGTCCTTTACTTGGGATTTGACAACACTATTATCACAGGAAGGGATCTTTGGCTCTCACTGTATGCTGAGGCATATATGTACAAATGAGATATACAAGATTTAAATTGATAGGCGGGGATGTTGCAAGAGTCTCTTCCCCTTCAACTACTTCTCTTCAGACTCTTTTACTCCCTTTTCATTCACTACACTTATATTTCTATTCTCGCCAGCGCATGTCTCTTCTTGAAAGCTGACTCTAGCTGTGTCCAAAGCAACACTCCATTGAGTGCTTGCAAGCACTACTACAAAATGCAGCCAGTATATCCCTCCTAGGGCAGTCTGAGAACATTTGTGATTAGAACAGTTCTGCCAAGGCCCATGGCAGAATCAGGTAAGAGAGCTAGAAAATGATCTCTCCTAGGATGATATCTCTTGTTAATGCTATACTGTTTTTCCCCCTTGTGCCTTTTTTATTGTCTAAGGAATTATTATATAGAGAGACTAACTTCCATAGAAGAGTGAAATTGTAAAAACTGCTTTTTACAATCTCAACTCTTAGCATTCATGGGATAAAGCTACTTTGGGAGATTTTTTTTTTTTAGCATTTTATTAGAAAACAGTCAATATCAAACAGATTTAAAAAGGGACCCCACCTGAGGCCTCACAAAGGGAATACAAGTACAATTTCAAGCAATTACATAATACTCACATGATAAACAACATCTCATTCACTTTGCTGAAAACTCCATTCAGTGAACATCTTACCTCTGCTTCTTATATAATTACAAGTTCACACATTGATACTTAACAGAAAGGTACCAAGAAATCCCTCACCCACTCTTTCTGACAACAAAAGCTGTCCCTTAGTCTATCCTATACCTATACGGGGCTGAAACAACCCCCTAAAGTCCAGCCCTTGCCAGAGCGTTGTATCCCTTCCTTCCATCCCATGCTTTCCTCTACCTCTATAGAAGTGCAACTCGTGCATTGCTAACTGCAAACACTCTGACGTTGAAAAGTGTGAGCCCTTTAGTGCCAACAGGGAACGCACTTTCCATATTGCTACTTTGGTGCATGGGTCCAGAGCACAGGAAAACTTGTACACAAAATGACCCTTCATAACTTCTTTCTGAAGAGAATACATCAGAGCATCACAGCAACCCAGATAGGGTGAGTGCAAACCTGCTGCACCTTTGTTGGCAGATCTTTTTGTCAGCTTCTGTGTGTTTACTTGAGACAAGTTTTCCCAGTAGAGAGAGATCTTTCTTCTTATATTATTATTTTGCAACACCCAAAGGGTATTAGGAGTGTCACACAAAAAACATAAAGACATATTTCTTGCCCTGGGACACTTATGGTTTAGTATTGCACATGGCATAATTTGAGGATTTCACATTAAGGTGCGTTGGTTAAGGAGAGACAGGGAGGAGAAGATTGTTACCCCATAATCCTATTACAAGCATGGCATATACACATTATGCTGGTTGGTTAACTTGTGTATATTTTGTCTTTGGTTTGGACTCCTATTAAATTCAGCCATGTTTGCAAATACCTAGTAGATTATCCAGTCCAGGTCTTCCCTTGATCATTTCCAACCTCCTCCCACATAGTGGTCCCATCCTCTTTCCTTATAGATACAATCTACCCATGGAGATGGGATGATAACATCAACAAGACTCCTGGGGTAGTAGGAGTCTCCTGATCCAACTCTACAATGTCTTTATCTGAGAAAAGAACCATAAGCATGGTTCTTGGTTATGCCACCATGTACCACCCTAAATAATTTCTCTCCCTTCTCACTGTTTACACCCTTCAAATATTTTATGTGTAGGTGCTTAGCATACCTCCTTCTTCCAGTAATCATTTGGCTATGCTACAGGATACATATTTATTTCCTTTAATCTTTCGCTGTAATTAAATGTAAAGGCAATTTGATTTGAATTGTAATAAATTCTCTTCCTCTAAAATTAAGTAGATTCTTTTTATGTACTGTAAACAACAATGAAGAACTGCTTCATTTCAATAAGGACTTCAAACAAATACCCTTTGGTCTCCTAACACATGGGAACACACAGAGGCTGTCACTGCTTGGGAAGAGGGTGTCTGTTCAGTCTGCTTTGTTTCTCATTCATGGCCATTTTTCATACCTGAAAACCAGTTTGTATACCCTTCTTAAAGAGACAGAGAGAGAGAAAAAGACAGAGAGTGAACAAGAGTTGATAGGGCTACATTAGCTCATTAAAAACTAAAATACCATTTCTATTTTACATAATTTAACATGGCAAACTATTAAAAAAAGTAAGGTGAAAACTGCAACCCCTAGGCATGTGTTTAAAACATCCTCATTTAGATGCTAATTTTGATTCCTAGTGTATGGCTGGTTAAAAAAAAAGCCATTAACAAAGGGGCAGATTACTTAAAAGGCATTATTAGGCAAATATGTATGAGTTTTCTGATACCAAGTGGCCCTTTTATACAGCTGCTACATAGAGTGACATGGAGGTATTTGTTTTAAAGAGTGAAAAAAACCCACCAGATTAAAAAAAATTAAAATAAGTAATTATGTTGAGTGTAAATCACACAGGTACAAAAAAACTTTAAATGAGGTACTTTCTCCTTTAAATGTTTAGAAATAGTGTAACACTGCAGGTGATGTATGTTACCAACTACATTCTGTGATGTAGCAAATGTTTATGTAATAGTGAAATGAACTTCAAAACGTTGCTATTTAATTCTAATCATATATCCTGCTCTGTGCATTAATGAAACAGCACTGACAGAAAAGTGAAATGAGGAAAATAACAGGCAGCATGAGGGGAAAGTGCATTCTTTCCAGCTGAGACTGAATTCATGACTGGCAAAAATAAGGTTATAATGATATTAAAATGAAAACTGTTCAGACAGAAAAGATATAAGTAAATGTATTATGCTGTATAAATTAAATGAGTAATAGAGGATGGGCAGATGGTTGTTTAACTGCATCACAGTAAAAGCACAGTGAATAGGTCTTGACTGAGGGCTCTTTCTGAACCCGAATCAAATCTTTAATAAGGGAAAGACTAAGGGAAGTTCCAACTTGAAGAAAAAATGAATTTAAGCAGAGAATATTTAACTCTATTCTATTTGCCAGTGCATCTGAATGATTTGTGCCTTCCTTCTAACCTATCTACAAACAGCCAGTATCATAAACAGTTAACAATCATTTACTCTTGCCCCAAAGATCTCAATCGAGATGGGAGCCCCAGTGGTTTGGGTTCTTCTGTACAGTCCTAATGACAAGATGTTCCTTGCCTTGGATATATTTAATTGTTTTAGTTGCAAAACTCCCCTGGCAACTCTTAAGTGCAGCTTATATTTTAAAAGGTTTAAAAAGCTGGCATTATTTAGACCTCATAACAAATGAATGGGCAGAAGTGAGAGCAACTCCTTGCCCTAGTTCTCCCTTTATAATTGCATATATGCTATAAATGTACCAGAGCAAAATCCTCTCCTCATGTATGTAGGTAAACCCAAGTTAAAGGAGTCACACTGGTATGAAGTTGGAATAAATATAGGCAAAGTTAGCTTACAGTGCACTCTGCTAAAATGAATGAGAGGGAAGTACAAGTATTTACATTGTGAAAACCTGATATAAAACAATTATTTAAGAAGAACACAGAAAATGTATCACAGTAGATGGTGAACCTTTAGATTTTCTTTCAGTGAGAAAAGAAAGAAGGAATATTTGAAATTTTAGCCCCTGTTAGAGCAATTGCTTAAACAGGTCGTTTCTACCTTCACAATACAGGCATACCTCAGAGATATTGTGGGTTCAGTTCCAGACCACTGCAATAAAGTGAATATCGCAATAAAGCGAGTCACACAAATTTTTTGGTTTCCCAGTGCATATAAAAGTTATGTTTGCATTATACTGTAGTCTATTAAGTGTGCAATAGCATTATGTCTAAAAAAACAATGTACATACCTTAATTAAAAAATACTTTATTGCTAAAAAATGCTAACCATCATCTGAGCCTTCAGCGAGTCGTAATCTTTTTGCTGGTGGAGGGTCTTGCCTCAATTTGTAAAAAACGCAATATCTGCGAAGCGCAATAAAGCGAAGCGCAATAAAACGAGGTATGCCTGTATACCAAAAACAAACAGCAGAGACATGCACACAACTCACAGAATCATAGGGTTGACAGGGATCTCAAGGGTCATCTTGTCCAACTCAAATGATTTTGTTACTGCTTAAGAGCTAACTTGATAAGTAAATAGTGACCACAAATGTCTTGTATGAAATAAGTTAAAAATACTTGTTTGACCTTAAACACTTATTTTCTAAGGACTGGGTTTTATTTAACACTTTCAAAGCTCAACTCCATGGTCCATTGTGAATTATTATTTCTATTTAGTTGTCCATAATCTTGTTGTTTTAAAAAGGATACAAATAACTTAATATTTTAAAGCAAGACCAAGATGGACTAAAACAGGGATACTTTCAGATTATCCATCCCAGTAGTTCTGACTTGTGTAGTTGTCATATGAAATTGAAAAGCTTAATTTTACAACACCCTTGAAACTTTTTCTTGTGGGATTTTTTTCTTTCTTTTATTTCAAGTGTAGCTGTAACTTGGAAGTGAAATGGTATATCAGTGTCATATGTGACTGTGTCATGCCATGGTACTCCAGATCACGCAGGGTAAGAGAACTCTCCTGACCATTTTTAAGGGAGGTATATATTAGTTTTGTATGTCAGGTTAACTGATTGCCAAATAACATATGGCAGCTTACATATTTGTATAGGTTTGTTATGGACAAGTCACAACTGCCTCTGGTTTACAGTAAAGGTCTCTTTTGCCTTTTTTTTTTGTAGACTGTCAACACCAACCTTTACAACCTTAACAACTGTGTTAACTACCTCATGATAACTGGCAACCAGTTATTTCAAGGTTTAAAAAAATCTGCAGTATAGACAAACTTTTAAGGGACTTTTCTGCTTCAGGCACTAGTTATCTTGAAAAAGAGAACTCGATGCATGCACTCTTCAAGAGAAGAGGGGACATGGGAAAAATATATATCTTAAGGAAGGAATTAAGGAAAGGGTGTACACACTAGCTATAG
>NW_017728992.1:126848410-126863929 GCF_001723915.1 Gavialis gangeticus | reverse complement strand
TCAACACCAACCTTTACAACCTTAACAACTGTGTTAACTACCTCATGATAACTGGCAACCAGTTATTTCAAGGTTTAAAAAAATCTGCAGTATAGACAAACTTTTAAGGGACTTTTCTGCTTCAGGCACTAGTTATCTTGAAAAAGAGAACTCGATGCATGCACTCTTCAAGAGAAGAGGGGACATGGGAAAAATATATATCTTAAGGAAGGAATTAAGGAAAGGGTGTACACACTAGCTATAGGAAGACATTAGAAACATTCACACTGAGGATAGTAAAAGCATGTAGTATGTAGAGCATAGAACAAAACTGATAATGTCTGTTTCAAGCCAGAAAAGCCAATGGAATATACTCATGGTAGCAAAAAGAATAACCAAAAAACAAACAAACAAAAAAAGATCAGGACTGCAGAGAGAACAAAATTAAGTTAATTTTGATAGAGGTAATTCAGACTTCTCTTTACACTAGGGTTTCATTTACTATATGTAGGAATTCTTCTATATTTTCACATTATAGGGACTGGTTAAAAATGGCCCTAGCAACAGGACCAGAACTCAGGTGTCCCCTTTCCCTGGGGCAGTGCCATTATATCTATATCTATATCTAGAGAGAGATAGAGTCTGATTTTCCTCTGTCAAAATTAACTCTATTTTTTCTCTCCCCAGCCCTGATCCTTCTTTCCCCGTTTTTGCTCATTCTCTTTGTTACCTTGAGCACATTCCATTTGCTCCTGCCTTGAAACAGACATTGTCACTGCTGTTCTCTATATATTTTTACACCTTTTGCTTGTTCTCCTTCATGGCTGAGTTGAAGACCTATCTAACCACTAGGTAACTGGACAAAGATGATCACCATCTCTACTTGTTAGTTAAACAACTACCCTCTGAAGTGGGACTAGGCATTCTGGATTGCAGGATAACAGAAGCACCTAAACAACCACCTAACTGAGGTATCTAAACACTGGAGAGAGGTAGTTCAGTCACATGCACGTGTTTACCATTTCCTATTGGCTACCTTGAAATGTCTCCAGTTTTTCTGGATTGCCCTTTAGAGGTGCTATCTCTCCCTATTCTCTGTAGAGAACCTAAGTACCTACATTCAGTCAAATTGTATTGCCCTCCTGGGGCAAAATGCCTAATTGTAAGTGCTTCTGTGGTTAACTGGGATCTGGCCCCAAGACTTTAGGATAAAAAGGAAAAGAGGGGTTAGGCTCTGTTCTTAAAAGGAAGAACATCCCACTATGCAGAACTATTGAAGGCAGAAGTCCTTCAGCCTTTGGCCTTTGTGCAGCATTTTTGATGAGTCAGACTAAAAACAGATTGGAAAAAGTTGGTCTTTGGTTTGAGTCTATTCTTGAGGATAAATGTGTAATCTAATACAAAATAATATTTTCATTATTATAGGTCATTTTCTAAGTGATGAGTCAGGTTTTGCAGTGCTGTTTAGAATATGGCCTGTAGAATATGGCTTAGACATTTAGGTCTTATTTTCTGGGTAGGTAGACATTTTTAACTAAAGGCAGTTCTGCTCAGGGTGGCATTAGATTAGAAAAGACCAATCCCCTCAAGTAGTACATAGAAATACATTTTCTATTCAGAGCTGAAAAATGAGGGGAAAAGCAACAATTTTGTTGGCTACAATAAAGACAAACCAAATGAGAGGAATAAACAGTGAATTTTATCAGAGCTGTTAAGATCTGTTGAGTGTTTTCTGTGTGAGTTCACTGGGAAATATTTAACTCCGTTGTTTTTCAGATTGCAGTTTTTAGTTCACCTCTCAAATAAGGGGCAAATCTTGGACAGGAGGTCATTAATTTTCCCTTTCAGTCCCCACCTCCTTAGAGCCACTAGAGTTAATAGGGCTGCATATTAATCAGGGCCTCAATCTCTTTGTAAGAGAAGGGCAGGAAGGAGGGGGTCTCTAAATTTACGCCATTAACTTTAGGTGACAAATAAAGGCTGTTCTTCCTGCTGGGCTGTCACTTAGGATGTCGGGTTACAGCTGCACAACTGAGATGTTGTTGTATTTTTATTTGGTGGCAAAGATGAAGAAAGGTTAAGCGGGGATGCGCTGTGCACAAGGCAGAATTGAACTGAATGCAGTGAATATGCTCCTTGCCTACAACCAGTCTTCAGATGTCAGGTTCCTATATTGTACTCTAAACTTCTCTTACACCGGTATGTCACAGATATGATCAGAAGTATTTTTGTGATTGAAGCAAAGAATATTTTACAAGCTGGGATGCTTTAAGCATCCAAGTCCTTTTATTAATCATAAAAATGCACCTGGTTTGCTTCAAGGATTATAGACCTCTCCAGAATATTTTAGGGTAAATTGTGCACAGTAAGTCCAAACGTGGGTTGCCACATCTGCTTGCCCTAGGAAAATTCCTGAAAAGAAGATGCCTTAGGATGTTCTGCAGAAAGAGCCTTCAGAGGAGCTGTGCCTGAGAAATTAAAGGGGGTGCTAGAAAGAGGCATCAGAACAGCAACTGAGGTGGGATCAGGCCAACTTGAGGTCAGATGTCACTGAATTCAGTGCTGCCACACTCTAGTGGTGATGGGATCTGGTGACACTGAGACATGGCAGGAGACAGCTGCTGGCAGCACCTCACTGAAGCTTTCCTCTTCCCCCCCAACAGTAGTAGAGTCTCCCATAGTACTACTTGGGTTTGTGCCCAGTTACACCTCTGGTATGAAGTGGGCACAGGCATGAACAGGCCATCCTGCCTTCTTGCCCATGCTCAGATGACCTAAATCTCCCTCTGTCCATATGAAAGCAAAAGTCAGAAGAACTATAGTTGAAAAAGAAGCAAGATTCGGAGGGTTTGTCAACACATAGCCACCTCCTAGATCTGCACTTTCACTCAGCCTCACAAATCTTAAGGTATATATAGACAAAATGAGGGGCATGTGTGCAGGTTAAATGCTTTTGCACCATTTTAATGGCATTGGCATTTGCACGCGTCGGTGGTGTCTTGTGCATTAATTCTAGCCTCTGAGGCAAATTTGGCATAATGTGCCTTAAATGACTTTGGAGCACAGCAAACTAAAACACCTCCAAGGAGTTTTAGTTTGCTGCCCTACCAGCTGTGGAGCAAAGCACTGGGCTCCGTGTGGCTCGGGGCCCATTCAGGCAGCCTGTACAGGACATGCAGGCAGCCCATGCAGGCAGTCTTCACCAAAGAAAAAAAAAAAGTGGCGAGCCTGATCTCCCCCCCCGGCCTGCATGAGCTATGCAGGGACCTGCTCCTTCCCTCCATGGCTGTGGTGCCCCCCAGGACTGCCTAAGTTGGGAGCCTGAGGGCAGGTGTCGCCTGGGGGGGGTCCACCGCTGCCACAGAGGGAAGCACCAGCCCACCCCCCGCAGCTCAGGGAATGTCCTGCACGCTGGCAGCTCACCCTCCCCTCCCTGCCACTGGAGAGGCAGGTAAGACATGGGTGTACACGACACAGGGGTTTACTTCACCCTAAACTGAAGCAGTGTTTTTAAAAACTCGGCACTTCAATTTAGGGCAAAGTAAACCCCCATTTCATCTACACACACCCTTCGAGTGCTGACAGAAGTGCAGCTCCCAGCTGTAACTCAGAACAATTTTTGCCAAGTGTTCTAAGTTACAAGGTTACCCCAGACCAGACAGAAGTTCACTGTTGGCTCCAGGGGGAGGGGAATCTAGCTGCCAGCTGGGAGCCTGCAGCCAGGTTCCCATAGCAATGGCCATAGCTCTCTGGCTGCTTTCAGAATGGGAGGGGGGAAAGGCTGCAGAGGGATCATGTTCTTGGGGCTCCCCAGCTGGTGCTAAAGGGTAGGGTGGGTGAATTGGAGCCCCCTCCTCACCTTGAGGGGTTCCAATACACCTCCCCACCCTCCAGGGGGCACTGAAAAGCCTCCAGACTGAACTTCCTCCGCACTTTTTCCTACCCTCCCATTCTGAAAACAGCAACAGGCTAGGAGCTCCATGGACACAAGTTACAAAGACGCTACATTTTGAAACCTCTTTATGTGATACCTCATGCAATGAAGGGTCAGATTTTCATCCAGTTGGCCATTTTTTAAGCTGTCTGCAACCATGCACTTTTGTTTGGTCACAGCTATAAACTGCTTTCTGTGGCCAAATCAGGCAAAAATTGTCACTTCCATCTACACCTTTAGTTTCTAAGATTGCTTGCCCTGAAGACTGAAATAGTAAATCAGGGTGGTACTGCTGGCTTCTTTGATTTCTCATCTCTACAGCCACCATTTGCTCAAACTAGGAAAGGCCAAGCAAGTGCATATAGTTGAAAGACGGAACTTATACTTTCCTGTAACACTGTTTAAAAGGAAATACCTTAGATAAGTGTTGGCAGTTACAGTATTTGTGTAAAAGTTTGTCTTGTGATGATGACTCTGATGCAACAAACTGTTTATTTGCATGCTTGCCTTAAGCATATAAGCAAGTAATGCCATTTGCTTTAATCTGCTTTAAAGTCTGTGGGACTACTTGTGCTTAAACTTAAATGTGCGCTTAACTTCTTTGCTGTTATATTGGGGACATTTTCACTGCAATGATGTGATACTAATTTTCAAAACCTTATTCTTGTTTTAATTTAGAATCAGAATGTGACCCTTTACATTAGTAAGTTATGTAAATTTAATTATTTTTCCCTGTTAGTTTTCATTAAGAAAAGTACTGGGGTTTGCATTTCCTAGCTCTGCAAACTATGTTGCAGTTGCAGCTTATTAAGGAATTAATATAAGTAATTATTACTACTGATGTGATTACTTATTATTTATTATTAATAGTAATGTTTTTGTATTTCTATTGCACATTTTCCTCACAATACACTAAGATTTTCCCAAACATTATTTTAAATTTAATTTTATATATAATTACATATATTTAATGTTGCTCTTTCTAAATAAAAAAAGAATAAATGTTGGCCTGAAAGCATGTAGTGGGGAAAAAAAACCTCCAGCTTTATTCCCTTTAACAGTTCTTAATGGTTGCTGGCATTTTTGACCAAACAGAATATGTTAAATGCTCTCTGCATTGTGAAACCTCATTAAATAGTTTTCATTGTGATCTTTGCACTCATAATAAATCCCTATAAAAGCATAAGAATAATTTATTTTTCTTTGATAACTTTTATGTAGAAAATAGTATTTTCATATTGGCAGAAGGTGATGTGGTTTTGCTTGAAAACCTCCCTGCCGTTTTCAACTTATGGTAAGTCCATTTTATCCACATGCATTTGATCAATTTGGTGTGATTGGTTAGTCCTGTAACTCTTAAACTCTGTTGGGGCCTGGTTCAAAGACAATTTCAGTTGATTTAACTGGGCCCTGGATCTGGTCCTTAATGCAAGGACATATACAAAAATATCAGATTTCTCCTGTTGGGCATTGTTTTACTACATAAATTGGAGAAGACTGAAATCTATTCTCAAGTGTTCTTTTCTTTTCTTTAATCTGGTGCTTCAGTTAAGCCTGCACTATCTCACAGTGATTGCTAGTATCACTCTTCTGCATTTGAGAATTCATTCTACATTAGTTTTCATCATTCTTGCAGCATCTCTCAAGTTTTCCCATATTTTTCAAAAATAATTGTCAGCTAAGACACAAGGTTCATGTTAGCATTGTCTTCTGCTCATGTAATGACTGATAAGTTCAGATGAGCAGAAGTTTTCAAAGTGTTAACCCACTGTAATTGTTACAAGTACGGTCTGATTCTGGTGGTGACTGATGAAGGAGGAAATGTGGATGATTCTCTAGTGTATTCAAATTGGGCAAGTTGTGCTAAAGTCAAGATTACCACCTACTGGACTGAAAGGCATAGGCTCATTGGCATGTCTATATGGTCTCCATTCTAGGACAATGGCCAACTTGTTCCCTCCTGGGTGCACCAGGAACAGGTTATTAGTCAGAGTAGAAAATTGAGAGAGCTCTGCTTGTACCCCATGAGGTCTACACTCGGGCTTTGTATATCAGGGGATGCTCTTTCAAGCTGTCTGCTCTTCCTCAGTCTCTGCTGGTGAACACAAGCAGAAATGGTTGGGCAGGGCTTATTTTATCAGCAGCAGATACCAGATATAGATATCTGCGTTATTTTCTTGTCCTCCTCTGTTTATCACTCTGTATCCACTGCCTGGATACTGTCTTGTAAATTAAGTTTTCAAGCTCTTTGGGACAAACAGAGTCTTTTTGGTCTGTGTTTATACAGCAGTAAGTGCAAGGGGATATGATCCATGATCAGGATTTCCAAGCCTTACCACAATACAAATTAATAATAATAGTAACAATACCAATTTGAGGTGCAAGATGAAGAAGTTTCTTAGGCCCAAAAAGGAAGATATGAATACTAGTAATTTTGATATCCTCTCCTTTTCAATTATGTATTGTATTTTGTGGCTGCTTAAATATAGTTAGCTATATGGAATAATTATAATTTTGCTCAAATATATGTTCCCAATTAGAAAGGAGGTTTTCTGCTGTTGGTAAAGCTTTGAAGCTTTTTTTAGAGTTAGTTAAATCCATTAATTCTTTTTGAAGTGACTTCTCATGATTAAGGCTCGGAGTAGCCATAACACGTCAGGACAGCAGCTAATTCAGCTGTTCCCTGGAAGAGAGAGTTAATATCTTTGATTTGTCAATAGTTTGCTTTTTGTACTTCTACCTTCTCCACTTAGGATTCTTTGAGCTTGAAGTCAATATTTTGAGTTATTAGGAACTGACTAGCTGCTAGAACTATGTGAACATTTCTCAATTCAATTGCAAATGGGTTTATCCAAAATCCTGATTTTGGAAAGGTTTGCTTTCAAATGAACCCTTTTCCTCACACCATGTTCTAATCTAATTGGACTTAGTTCTGTCACCCTAAGTCATGGTGAGTAAAATCAGTGTGCTACTTGCAGAACAATTTAATATTTCAGGAAAACTTAGGGCCTTCTTCTACATGTTATATCTATTGTGCAATCACCTTGTTAATTGTGCAATAAAGTTAGACTGGCTACACATGCAAATTAAGTATTGCGCCTTAAAAAGGTCCAACCAGCTATGAAGTTATTGCTCAAAAATGTGTAATAACTTTTTAGCTGGTTTTTATCCAGCTTTAATTTTGCATGGGTGGGCAGTCTTGCAATTGGCAGACTGCAGCTACTGTGAGCTGAGATCACAGCTGCTGTGATCCACAAGCCATTGTGGTATCTCTCAGGCACAGGGTACCCCCACAGCTGGGAGACCGCAGCAGCACTTAGCAGTGAGGGTTGAGAGTGCTGTACCTGACAGGGCTCTCAGTCCCAGCTATACCATGTATGCAGCCGTGACCAAGCCTCGCCAGAAGTGATGGGACTCTCAGTGCTGGCTGTGAGTGGCCCTCATGGCTGGGAGTCCCATCAGCAGAGGGACTCCTCACCACAGGAGCCTACTTCTTGCAGATTAAAAGGGGGCCCAGGACAGGGCTCCCCATATACCAGAAATAAAATGGGATAGTATCTAATGCATGATCACACAAGGCATGATCGTGTGGCTCACAGATTAGATCCAATCACACCTTTACCTGCACATGTAGAGGGGGCCTTACTCACACAGCTCTCCTCATAAGGTGGAATGTGACTCCATACACCAGAATCTGAGCAAAAGCAAATCCAAATGTGCCAGAAATTATAGTGTACTGAATACCCATAATGGAAAAAATGGGGGGTTAATGACAGGGAGAGGGCAACTTTAATTAGCTTAACATGACACACATCCTTTTAACAAAATACGGAGGGAGCAAAGCAAAAAATATGGAGGGGCTGACTTTTTGGCAGATGTGCCACAAATTAGCTCTGTGCCCTCCCCTTCAAGTCACTCCAATCCCCTTCCTGCAACTCCAGTCCCGCTTCTGCTTCCTGCCAATTGCTCCCTTTCTAATTTGCTGCTGTTTTCTGCTTCCTGCCCAATCTGCTGCTGTGATGCCTGTCCCATCTTCAATCTGCTATATACCACAGAGAAGAAGCCTGTGACACTTGTGACACTTGTGCCAATTTGGCCACCTTTCATCTAGGAGGTCTATAATGTAGTGAAAAGGGTTTAGCAGTGAGAGGATGAAGAGGCCACACTTTCTGCCTGTGACATTCAGTTCACTTAAGTGGTAAGTGTTTCCTTAACCTGCTGCTAGATTGGTGACATTTGGGCATACACTCTTTCAGGAAATGGCTTTTTTCCCCCAAGGTAGATTCCAAAGTAACTATCTAATAAGACAGGAAAATAATCAGGAAAGATATAACTGATGCAGTGAAGTCAGAGCAGGGAGGGTAGAGCCTGTTGGAGAGAGAGGAAATTTTAAGATGTGGAAGTTCCTTCACACTCTGCAGTGGTGACCAAGCCACAGAAAGCAAGTCCGTTGGGAAAGAAACATTTGTCTGTTCAGTTTCTGACTATCTTGTGTTATACAGTTCTTCTAAATTCATAATCCCATTTATACAAGTAGGGTATTGTTTGAATAGCTTGGTCCTGATGATTGATTATATGCAAAACGTCTTTGTATTTAAGGAAAATGTACATTATGGTATTTAAGCCAATGTAATGATTGTTTACAATGAGAGCAAGGGAGGGATTGCAGGATGAGGAGGGAGAGGTTAAATAGTTGGCTGACATTTACCCTTGCTTTGTAACTTTAAAAGGAAGTGATCAAAAACATGAATGGGAGGAGCATGAGTTGGTAGTTGACCCTTGTTTTGCAATCCTACAGTGAGCTTATCAAAAGGCATCCACAGGAAGTAACAGGAAGAGAATCAAAAAGGATGTGGGAGAACAGGAAGGAGAATAGAAAGGAGAAGTGAATAACAGAGGAGGGAGGAGAGCAATAGTGGTAGTATCTATCACAGGTAAACCATCAAGGAGACAGTAATAACATTCTGAACAAGGAGATGATGTTCTCTTTTTAAAAAGCTGCAAACAAAACTGAAGACAGTTATATGAATGCTTCAATAAAAACTACACTAGATACATTAACATTGTATATAGGCTCTAATCCAACCAAGTACTTACCTGTGCTTTAGTTTAACAGTCTAAGTAGTCCCAAGTGCAGCTGTGTACATAATAGATTTCTGATTTGCTCTTAATTTAGAAAAAATTTGGGGGATATATTTTTTTGGGGGGGAAGGGTGGAGGAAGCCAAAATAATTTTAATTTTAAATTTTGCTAATTAAAAAAATTCTTATCTTGAACTTTTTTAATTTGAAGAATGTTTCAATAAGATCTATTTTTGAATTGTTAGCTGCAAACATGCCACTTTGCAATTATTAAAACAAAGCATTTCAACTTTTTCTGAAACTGTTTCACATTTTTCCAGAACAAACTGTCTGGTAAAGTTGATACAAATTCACAAAACATTTTAAAGTCATTTAATTTATAGATTTTTCTGACAGTCCCATAAAAAATGTCCCTCAGTTACAATCCTAAACCAATCCCAAAACGTGATTCCGGGTTATAGAGAATTTATGACGATGTGTAAAATGTTTGCAGGTATACTATACAGGACTTTCCAGCTCCTTTCCAATGCGGGCCAGTAAAAGTTTTATACCATTCTGCATCATGGCCCAATCAGCATCTGGGACAAAATTCACAGAAAAACTAGTTTAGAAATGTTTAGTGTGTGGTTAAGATATTTGTTGACACAATTTTTTGTATCCTTCTGCTGAAAAGTGAGATTTCTTTATCATAAGTCCATGCCCTGAAGCCTTGAGAGGAGTGACAAACTATAGCTGACAATTTTTAGAGCCCTTTTAAAACAGCTGTTTTATAAAAGTAAAAATGTTTCCGTTTTAATGCTAGTCTCCTTGGGCTAGAAGTTTAGTACCTTGTTACAGCAGAAAATAGGGATTAATAACTTCTTAATGGTAAAAGTCTCACATTTTAGCCCTCAATAGGAGTCTTATGTTTTAGGAGATATCATACCTTAAACGTTTTATGGATTTAATGTTATCTATCGTAAGCTTTGGGACCAAGTAATTATTGGGAAGAAGCTCCACAGTTGGAAAAGCAACAAGACAGTTTTAATATTTTAGTGTCGTCTGACTGGAGTGGCTGAACACTTTAGAAGGGTAAGTGTAGTCATGGACAAAGACAGATTAGTGGGCAGCATGCAAGAGAAGCATGATTAATGCAACTGTATTAAAAGATGCATGATAAATGCAATTTATCATATGGCTATCAGCACTGCGTTTGTGCTATATAATTTAATATTAAATAATTGTAGGAGGTTGCCTAACAAATGCTATGAGGATGAAGGAGAGACTGAGTGATTGAGGGGTTAAAGTTGAGAGTGTTAAATGATGGATTCATTGATAAGAGTGTAAAGAATGATAATTGTAAAGGGATGACTAGGTAATACAGAATAATCAAATATTGCTTTTTGTATTAACATGATTTATTGCTATTCTCTGAAGTTATAAAATGCCTTGGGCAGCTTTACTTAGGAACCAATTTTTGGAAGGGTCCTATCTAGTTTTAAGAAGAAAGAATAGGCACAGCTGAGCACCTCCATGCTTTGCATAATTGTTCATGTTCCAAATGTGCCCCCAAATTTTCATATGAGAAAATGATAATATATTAAGAGAATGGTATTATGTAGTCTCTGTCTTCTTTATGGCTTAAATAATAAAATATTGGGGCACAAGGATGTGGGATATTAGTGAGATTAGACAGTATCCTTAGAGCTATTTCTTTTTACCAGCTGTTTGACCATCAAACAGCTGGTCAACAGAAGACTTCAAAGGGCCTGAATTTAATTGTTTAAGATGTAATTTAATGTTATTCTGCCTCTCGGAGTAGTTGTTCAGGCATGTTTTCAGTATCTCCATTTTCATAATTATGCTTTCTAGAGTGAGTCCAGGGCCCATATTCATGTTTTGATTAAGAGATTAGTGTTTTATTTAATTCTGGTCAAAGTCTGTTAACTATTGTGTATCTGTATTAAAACAGAAACAAAGTGTTCACAGGTGCGTTGTGCCAGAATGGTAGAAAATGTTTTTTCTCTTGTTCTACTTCACCTACATTTTCATGGGATTAATTGGCTATTTTCAGGAGTGGAAATCCTGTAAATTTAAACATAATCTATAGTGTTTCATCATGATCCCTTCATGCGGAAGTGAGGTTTTCCCCTTCTCAAAGGTTGTGGAATTACTGGCTTCAAAACCCAATGACCCCAGGAAATCTACAAAAAGAAGGTTACTGCTACTGCTCTGCTGTCCCTTATGACCAGCTCCCACTGCTCCATGGACAGGGTAGCTTCTGCAGGAACCATGCAGCTAGGGTGTCCTTTGACTGCAGTTGCCCCTGGCACCCTGTCATCACAGGATAGTGTTGAGAGGGAGAAGATATGTAGATGAAAGCAGGCCCTGTCTACTGTAGATTGTGTTGATGTATCCTATATAGGCTTGGGAGAGAATGGAAAGAATGGGTGTGACATGTGATCAAACTTAAATGGTAACACAATGAGGGCCTTGCTACACATTAATTTTAGGTGAACTCTGGAGGTCTTAACCTCTGGATTGTGCACACATTAACATGTGAAATAGTTTTAACCATCCTTTAGGCAGTTTAAAGTTATGCCAGTCCAGGTTAGGGTTTCACTCTGAACCCATGTTACACTAAACTGTGGCCACTCACCCTCCCTGCAACCCCAGCTTGCTTTTGGCTGCCATACCTGCCCTAGGGGAGCAGGCAGGTAAGGGGAACCTGCCTGCCCAATTGCTGCTGCTGCTGCCTCTGCTGTCACTGCTAGTATCTGGGCTGGGCAGGTGGCCACAAGTAAGCTGGTGCAGGGGGGATGACAACGAGGGGTACACATGAACTATGAGGGCTGGGGAGGCCAAGGGGAGTCCCAGGGGTGGGGGGCCAAGGGGGAACCCCACCATGGGTCAGGGGAAACAGGGGAAGCCTCAGGAGGTTGGTGGGGGAGACTGGAATGGGAGACTAGTGGAGGAGAGGGGATTTTTACTTTTCAGTCTTCAAGCCCCCTGTTGGCTTGAATGTGTGACTGCTCCAAATTTGAGCTAGCACTAATACCAATCAACATTTTAGCAGCTCAAAGTGCAACATGTAACAAGGTCCTGATTTTTCCCCATCTAACCCCCATGGCAGGGGGTCCCAATGAAATCAGACTAAAGGGCTAGGCTATGCTTCAGGAACTTTGAAGACCCTTAGGCTGTATCTGCAGTGCCTCAGGGCTGAATCCAAGACTGCTCTAAGGAAGCTTTCCCCCACATCCCCATCCATTTGCTCCCACTCCACGTGCTCCAGATCCTAGAAATGAGGTGTTACAGCCACAGTGGATAAGTTTCATGCACACCTGAGACAGAGAGGCTGAGGACATGTATACTTAACTCTAACATCATGATTACAGGCTGAGAAAATGAGCCCTGCCATTTGCCCCTCTTTGGGTACACTGAAGACTGGCAATTAGTCAGAGAAGATGGCTTGGAAGGGGCCCTGAGTAGCTCTGAGCAGATCTAACTATGTACCCTGGGGCTGTGCACAGGCTCTCTAATTCTGGAGAGCCTGACAGAGGCACTGAGCCACACACTCAAGGCAGCTGTAAGCTAGCCATCCCACCTCATTCTGGAATTTGGCACATGCTGAATAGGAGCAAGGTGAAAGGACGTGATTCTCTGCAGCATTCCCCAGCATGGAAGCACCGTGTAGACAAGTCCTTTGGCACAGACTGCACTTATGCATGTGTTGGGAGAAGAGAAAGAAAATTTGTAGCTTGAACCTATCTGAAGGCAAACTCTTAAAACACTTAGTTTAGTTTTGAGTTATGTTGACTGGTGCTGTTTGCCTACTCCTAAAACAAGATTTTACTTTTTTTGCATCTCTGCTGCTTGCTGAGAAAGGTATAATGTAAAGGAAAGACTGCATATTGTGGAAATAAGAGCATATTTTATCTGCAACCCACACATAGTATTTCTGCCAATCATGTAGCATTTCCAATATCACTCATTCAAAAAATCATGATATTTCATCAGGATTGGGAGTGGGGGGCAGACTTATGGTTCACTCTACAAAAGAATAGATTTTACTCACCCCCAAAGCAGCAACTTGGGGAAACCATCACTGAGTAGTCCTTCCCTTTATCTGTCTCCTCACAAGTTTTGGTGAACATCTGACCTCTGATATTCTGTATGGCAAATATCTCTAATACTTTACTTCTATCTGGACACTATTTTTGCACATTTTTGGACCACATACTATTGTAAGTGCTACATAAACGCATACAATGGGGCAGTCATATGGAGAGAATTTATATTTTTTGCCTGGGATTTTGTTGGCTATTTTATTGTTATCTAATATTTATGCAATATATTAATGTATTATGACCAAACTTTTAAAAACTTGACCGGTATAACATTATCATTATATAAACAATGCTGTTGTTTAATCATTCCCATACACTGCTGTTATTGTGTGTCAATACATACTATGTATGCATCAAGACTGTTTACAAGTGATGCTGCATAACAATAGTTTATAGACAAGCAAATCAGCATTTAACATAGTGAAAGAAACTCACACAATTCATTGTCTACACAGTGAATGTTTTCATATAATCATAACTTGCAGTGCATAAAACTTCCTTCTACAGGTTACAGACAAGTGAAACTGCCTAAGAGTGATTGGACAGTTTTGTTCTGCAGAGCAGATAATATTTGTGCTTATCCAGTAAGATTTAGAAATAATCTGACTCCAACATAATGGTCTGAATTTACATTAACCCATTGTTGATTTCTTCAGATTGTTGGCATGACCTTTAAGAGATTTGCCATCATTCCATGTAAAAGTAAAAAAAGTGCTATTTTATTTTAAGAAATACCATTTTTTAAAAGCAAATTAAAAAAGCTCCCTTTTTTAGCAACACTGTGATATAAAAGCAGTGATTTATTTCATGGTTAATGTCAGGCCCATTTAATAGCTTTATGTAGAAATAAATATCACACAATAATAGTAATAGATAATAGTAATTGTCCAGTAGAAAGAGAGATCTTTAATAATTGACACCTGATGGCATGTTGAAACATTGGGATCAGTTATTCACTTTTCACCTTGAAGAATGTTCTATTTTAATTCCTGCAGTCAAAATTATGGACAAGTTACTGATTGTCTTGTTCAGAGGGTACATAATGTGCTTTAATAATTAAAACATTGCTGACTCTTTATTTGAATTGTACCTTGGGCAACAAAATACTGTATGTAACAATTTAGCGAGGACTTGATAGAAATTTAAATCACAGCAATCTTCAGTTTATACATTAACTGAAAATTGTTCAAGATAGACTGTGAATAACAGATCTGAAGTATTTTCATGTAGTGGAAAAATGTAGCCTAAGCAGAAAATGGCATTTAGAACTTATCAGGAAGGGCTTTAAATCTTAATGGTCTGGGCTCTTTGACTTTCAGTTCAGTGAAGGAAGTAAGTATGTGCCTATCTGTAAGTATCTTAGTAGTCCTATTGCCTTCAGTGAGTCTACTTACATACTGATGTATGTTGCCTCAGTTGCAGCTTTTGGAAGTAAGGGACCAGGGCCCAAATCCTGTATACCTGTCTTTCTTGAGTAATTCTATTGTTTACATCTCCTGTGAATACAGTGAGAAGGATTTGGACCTAGACTGGTAGGGCTGATTCATCTTAAACCTTTTCCAACAGGTAAGGTATCTCTGATTTCCAAGAACAGCAGGATCAAGCCCTCCTTCTCCAATTCTGACTGCAGTTTGTGAATTATGCATAATTTCACCAAATGTTTCATTTCAATTCAAAGGTTAAATAAAAGATCCTCATCTACAACCAATATTACAAGAGAGACTTGTTTTCCTCCTTGTATACTGAAAATAGTTTGCTAGAAGCACTCAACTGTTGAAATGCCCGTAGCCACAAAATTCCTAAGACTGCCATGAAAGGCTGGGATGCACTGAAATAGTGGTGACAAGTGGTTTGTAAATAAAGCAACCACTTCCACAGCAGTGTCTCAGAGCTTCAATGGAGATAATGTATTTGAATCATTAAATGCTTTTCATATTTCTTCAGACTCTCTTCTACTGTATTTCCCCCTCAGCATTCCTAGACAGTGTTGGCTATAAATTTTATTTTATGTTTCTAAAACACCTCTCATCCACTGTTATATTTTTGCTCAGAGAAACATTACTGTCTTGAGACATTACAGTATTTAGCCTCATTTATTTATATATATACATTTAAAACATGAATAAAAAAATTCTTCATGGTATCCAGGCAGGTTACTGTATTAGCTCTTCCCAAGAAATGGGCATTCCTTTAAGCAAACTTAGGTGTAGACATAAGTTCTGTGTGTGTTTAATTTTTCAATAAACATGTACTTTACAAAATATTCAGAAATAGCTGAAAACAATAAATTAATACAGCAGGAAAAATGAATAATTCCAAATGCAAATTGTAATTTACAAAGAGATATGCATGTTTAGTATGTATAGTATTTGGTACAATATTATCACGGCAATATAGACCTTGCCACAGTCTTCTGTCA
>NW_017728992.1:126829403-126843410 GCF_001723915.1 Gavialis gangeticus | reverse complement strand
TCTTGCTGCTAACAGCCGCCCAAAACTGAATAAAACTCATTATGGACTACAAAGCAGGAGTTGCACCAGACCATCGTCTCTGTCTGCTTGAAAGGGACTCAGCTGCTTAACAGTTGTTTGTGCTGGCAGATTTTTGTGTAATCAAATAGCTGAGATGAACACTACTTTATGTGTATACATACTGTCTTATTTTCTGACTTGCAGAGGTATTTGTGTGTGTGTGTTTGTATGTATGAGATGGAGCGAGAGAAAGGGGGGGGGGTAAAGAACCCTATACTTTAGTGAAAATAATAAGCCAAATCAATCCTATTATTTTTCTAAAGCATGAAAATCACAGCCTTCTGATGTCACAAGTGCAGACATGATATGCCATTTCAGCACTTGTAGCACTAGAAAGTGTACATTTTACACTTTGTAATCTGAATCTTGATATGTCAGAACATCATTTCCTGTGTATTTTATCAGAGCTCTTCACTAAAGTTAATTTTTACATATATTTTTATTGAAAACTTGGCCTGTAAAGTTTTGCTTTTTCATGTTTTTAAGGAAGCATGAACACATGCATGTTTCAGATTCTATACCATTTTAGCAGTTCAGATTTTAATTTAAAAGATGAAATTGGAAAGAATTTAAATGTCATGCCTCTGTAGCAGGAAAGATAATACTTTTTCAAGCACTGGTCATTCTGAGACCAAATATAGGGACATAAGCTTAGGGATGACAGTAAAAGAAAAAAAGTATTTATTTAATAATGCAAAAGTTACATTCTTTTCAAAGTAAAACTTTACTTTTGAAGTACTATTTCTATTTTGAGCTTAAGGGGCCCTTGCTGGTTACTACCTGTGCTTTCAGAAAACTCTCATTAATATTCATTAATAAAATGTAAAGGAAAAACACTTTAGGTCTAATGCTGGCCCTTAAAAGAAAGAAGTGATTGAGTTGACAATTTCAGCAGATCTCTGCATGCTGCTAAATTATGCCCTGTTGGATTTTCACAGATTTGTGTTGTTTGTAGATCCAGCTGTTGTGATCCATGTAGGGGCTTTGCAAATTCTTACCTCAGATATGCCTGGTCAGTGTTAAAAGCATGGTGAGTCTTACAGTTGGAATGAGGCTAAAGCATTTGTTTTCTGCAGTCTAGTTGCTCTGATCTGGCCCTGAGAGCCAGAATGATTTTCCTGCTGTTCTCTTACTTGGGGACATATTAATTTTTTGTATCTGAACTGGAACACCCTTATCTGAAACATATTAGTGTTTAACTGTAAATTCTCTGGATAATCTGAACAATAGCTCTGCAATGGGTTGTCCTGGCCAATTTTTACCAAAAATGTAACACATCTCAAATAAAGAAAAAGAATATAACAGGCAGTGAAATAGAACAATACAAAGTGAAGAAGAACACAGTACGTTCTACAATATTCAAAGCGTAAGAAGTATACTTACACTTTGTTTTTATACTAGTCTAGTGCCCCTTTCAAAATTATCTTTGCTTAATTTCCACCAATCAGTGCGGATTTAGGGCATCAAGAGACACAACTGACATGATCTTCACAGCTTGCTGGCTGCAGGAAAAATGCTGGGAACAACATAAACCTTTCTACATGGCCTTCTTTGACCCCAAAAAAGCCTTCAACTCCATCGATTGAGAAGCGCTGTGGAGGAACCTTCTGAAGTGTGGATGCCTACAAAAATTCATCACCATTCTTTGCCTGCCCCATGACAGTATGCAACTAGTGGTTCTCAATAACAAATCTATCACAGATCCCTTTGAGTAAAGATGAGAGTTAAGCAAGACCACATCATCACTCCAAAACTCTTCTCAATATTCCTTACTGCAATGGTATATCTGACCACCAACAAGCTTCCAGGTGGAGTGGAGCTAAACTACCAAATGGATGATAAGCTGACTCTAAGCCAAAACCATGACCACCCTGACCTCAGTCATCAGGCTCCAGTACACTGATGATGGTGTCATGGTCAGCTGGTGCCTCCCGAGTCTGCGGGGGCACCAGTGGGGCACGACTAAGGGAGGGTCCCCCAGCGTCCAGCCAGTTACCAGCCAGGGGGTCCCCCAGTGGCCAGCCAATGACCAATGGGGGGGTCCGCCAACAGCCAGCCAACAACTGGGGGGGTCCACCCACCCTTCAGTGGCACAATGGCAGCCACCAACAGGGGGGTGAACATTTCCGCCAGCACATCCACTGCCAATGTGCTGCCAGCAGGGCCAATTTCAGAGGTGCACTGGTGTTTTCCGTGCCCCCCCCACCAGCCAGAGCACTCATTATCAAGGGGGGCACCAGCACTCTCAGGGAGGGCCCGTGCCTCTCTGTGCCCCCCCCATGCATTGCCAATGGATGGTGTAGTGTTTGCTCACTCAGAAGCAGACTGTCAGGCAATTGTCGACATTTTTACTGCGGCATACAAGAAAATGGGACTGATTCTTCTGAAGTATGATACTATGAAACTATGAAACCCTATCAACTATGAAACTTAACATTCAAAAGAAGATGGTCCTCCATCAACGAGCTCTTAATAAGCAATCTCCAGCTCTGGTAATTCAGATTCGTGGTGAGACTCTGGAGAACATTGAGTATTTCCTATACCTTGGAAGCCATTTCTTACAGAAAGATGACATTGATGAAGAAATCCAATATTGCCTCAAATGTCCAAGTGCAGTTTTTGGACACCTGAGGAAATAGGTGTTCAAAGATCATGACATCAGATCTGAAACCAAGCTCATAGTTTTTTCAAGCAGTTGTGATCCCCACCTTGCTATATGGAGCAGAGATGTGGACAATGGACAGAAGATACTTCAAGTAATTGGAGAATTACCATTGATTCTGCTGCACAAGATCCTTCAAATACAGTGGAAAGACCGATGCACTAACATTAGTGCCTTCTCGCAGGCAAATACCATGAACATCGAGACAATGATCATCCGACATCAACTTTAGGCCAGCCACATCATCTGGATGTCTGACTCCAAACTCCGGAAACAAGTTTTATTCCCCCACCTCAGTCAAGGGATACACTCAAGAAGAGGGCAGAGAAAGCACTTCAAGGACATCCTCGAGGCCTGGTTGAAAAAATGCAACATCAACATCAATTCATGGGAAACTATCACCTAGGATTGCCTTAAATGGAGGTAGAGTCTGCTGCAAGGATATCTGTACTTTGAAACCTTATGATGACAACAGGAGGCAGAAAAGTGGGAGTGGCAAAAGCAGCATGCTGTAGACCAAATAAATCAGGAGCCACCGACCCCACACGGAAACGCATGCCTGAGTTGCAACAGAATGTGTTGATCAGCATTGTAAGCCATTTTTGGGCTCACAGATAGGACAATAACAGAAGACAATTATCCTCAATTGCAGGGGATTGCTGAAGAGAGTTTACATCTAAACACTGAATTACATATATCCATCTTGCAGATGCAAAAATCATCACAAAGATCCAGTAACTGGGATTCAGTCTAGGACTGGGACCCTCACCACACCCCTCAATTTGTCTTGCTTGTATCTCTGGCCCCATGTTCCCTGTGACTGCCCATTCCAGAATTAAGATGAATAGAGAGGTTCCTGCCTTTTGACTGGAACCATTGTTTCAGCTGGCATGAAGAAACAATCAAGCATCAGTTATGGTCAGGTTATGTTTTCAAAGTTTTGCTTGCATGTAAAAGAGCTGAAAATCAGAGGTGGATCTGGGCGGTGGGGGGAGGTGCAGTATACTGGTGAACTTGCAACCCTCTTTGATTCTTGGCTCACCCAAAGTTTATAACCAACTGCCTGGAAGTGGCAGCAGTATTTGAAATCAGACAGTGCTGAGGGAGTCACCTGGCTTTATGGATTATTATAATCTAATTTATAAGAGGGGCTGGCTGGAGCATAGCTGCCCACTAGCTAGCCAGCTATTATTTTTGGAGGCCTGCCCCAAGACAATATGGGCAGTACTGATTAAAGAAGTGCATTAAAGAAATGGATTTAGCAACCTACTCAGATTTATTAACACTGTATTATCACCGCATGATATTAAATTATTTTATATTATCCCCTTGCTTTAGTTTTCAATGGGTGCTAACTAGCTCTGCTGTACAACAGTGGCATCTACACATGCACTGTGATGAAGTAAATAAGTCCACTGTAGGATAGTACTTATATCTGGTAGTACTATCCTACAGTGGAGTTAATTAGTTTACTCCAGCCTAATAGCACTGCACACATAGATGATGATGTTGTACTGCGGAGCTAATAAGTGCCATTAGAATTAGCCCATTGAAAACTAATGCAGGGGGACAGTATAAAATCATTTAATATCATTATAAATAATTAAAGGACTTCTCTGCTTTTTTTAAGATCATTTTTGCTTCTTGGGGCCTTCTCAAAATGGGGTATGTGTTATATTCAGGGGCGTGTTATTCAGGGGAAAATGGTGTTCATAAATCAGAACAGGTTGCTAAACCCATTTATTTAGTGCACTTTTTTAATCAATACTTCCCAGGCCTCCAAGAATAATTTTCCACTGTTCTTTTTTCACCCCAAATTAGGGTGACCAACCAGCCCTAATTGGGCAGGACAGTCCTGGAATGGGAAACTCAAGTCCCAGTCCCACACTACATGACTCCATGGTAGCATTTGACCCAGATTTGCAACATTGTGCAGGGATCCCCCTTGCAGGCTGGCAGTGTTCCAGCCTGCAAGGGGCTGGGGGGAGTGGGATGCAGAGGGTGCCACATGCATGCACATGCCTGCACCGATGCACATGGCTGGGAACACACCCAGGCAACTGGAGAGCAGCTCCCTGCAGGTAAGTCTGTGGAGGAGGGGACATAGGAGAGGCGGGAGTATAGGGGAGGCAGGAGAGGGGAAAGATTGAGGCCCCAACAGTGAGGGAGGAATTAGGGTATGATCTGGGGGTGCTGCCCAGCCAGGTCAGTGTGTGGGGCTGGGGCATGGAGCAGGATGGAGTCACAGGTGGCTCATCTAGGGGGTGGGGGGTATGGGGGGCAGGTGCCTCCCAAGATTTGTGTGCTGAGTGGGGGTGAATGCAGGCCAGCCACTGTGGGCTTGGGGCTCCCTGCTCTGCCACCCTTCCCCTGGGAGCAGCTCACATTGGCTCCTCTCAGCTCTGGTCTGGCTGTATTGTTTCTGGCAGCAGGGGGGTGGAGGAAGGGGTGGGAAGGTGGGCATGTGTCCCGCCTTTCCCTTTTGAAAAGGTGGTCACCCTATCCCAAACATAACTGATTTCTGTCCACTGTGATCATACCACTATGAGTGAGAGTTTGGGGATTTGTGACCAAAGATGAATCTTTACATGTAGCCCAGACTTATTTCTCTCACAGCACTGGAAAGGACCTCTCTGGTCATCCTGGTCAATCCCATCTATATAGAAGGTAAGGTGAAGCAAAGTTTAGATTCCTTTTCTTGCTGGAGAAGTGGAGTCCCACTGTCTCACACACTGAGACCATGTAGTTACTAATATAGGAATACATTCTGAATTAAAGTCTGTTTCAATTATTTAGGAGTCTGGGACACAACACCTAATCAGAGGAGGTTTGGGCTTGTATTCTGGTTGATTTTTAGCATTTGCAGAACAGGTTTACACTTACCTGCAAATTACACTGATTTTTAGCATTTAGACAGGACATGCTGGTGTGGATAACAAAACACTGTCTACGGTCTTCCACACCATGAGCTCCATAACTAGAGATGAGGTGGTGAGGATGCTCTGGGGTGCCATCACCACTCTTAAGGCCTCTGTTGCTCTGGCCACTCTCTTGGGCAGGAGGTATTGCAAGAACATCCTTACTGCTTTGGTTCTAATTTGGAGCATATAGAACAAAAGATGAGTGAGGCCTCATTTTCAGCAATAACCTGGAGGGTGCTGATGAAGCAAGGTAGATATGCCTACGTAGCACTTTAAAAACATTGTCGCTTTATCCATAGCAGCCTACTCTGACATTTATAAGTGTTTAGTGTCCATAAAATTGAATAATGTTAAGCAAAAACTTTGTCTTAAGACTGCAAAGTGAGTCAGTATAGGAGATGTGGTTAATAATGATGAGTTCCTTATGCCTAGATAGCATGCTTCCCCTTACAATTGAGCTGTTTCTTCTTGTGACTGAAGGTTACATGGTGCTCAAAGAGAGGAAGATTTACCTTAAAACCTACACTAAGAGGAGCTTTCAGCATCTGCCATCAGAGGAGACTGCACAGCAGTGCTCCACAGAGCTGCAGACTATGTTGAAGTTCTCCTAGCTTATCAAGGCTCCTATGGTCATGATTTTCACAGACCCCAAAGGCTGCTAATATGGGGGAGCTGTAATAGGGAGCATGAATAATCTGTGACCTTCATGAATAATCAGTGCTAAACATTCAACCTCAGTGTACGGTTTATGTAATTTCGCATTTGCACGAGTTCAAATTCCTCTTTGTATTTCTAAGTCCCCAGGTAAGAGAAGGCAGCAGCTACAGAAATCACATGCTACAAAAGTTTGGTATTCAAGCTGTTGAAAGTCAGATGTAAGAGAAGGAATAGACCCAATTCAGTTCACCCTGGTCATCTATTCAATAGTCATGTGTAACTCCCATTATCATCAATGGGACTTGTGTGTGTTGAGAACAAAACTGACCCTTAAGTAATGAAGAAGCTTTGCATATTAAAAGAATATGAGGACTGATTTATAGCATAACAAATTTTCCTACATATGTGAGCAGGCCATTTCCATATATATATATAACGTGCTGTTTGAAGTCAGTGGAAGTTTTGCCTAGGTAGTAGATGCAAAGGCTAGAGAAAAGACCTGTTCCTGTTGTAAGTAAATATTGTATGTATAATCAAAGAGTAAATAAAGCCTGTAAGATCTGTTATACTGGCAGAAGGAAGTTTCCTAGAATAATTCACTTATTTCTTCCATTCATTTGTTTCTAACAATGGCTGTTGCTGTTTTCACAATTCGATATAAGCAAATCTTGGATGTGTGTTCTATTAGTTCTGCATTTTTCCACTGAGGTGTGTAAGTGGCAGGATAAAAATATTTCCCGTTAGTTTATTTTTCCTAACTTTTTCTAAATTCTTTATACCAGTATCGTAAGAGCTTTAGCTGCAATCCTTGTATGTCAGTGAGCAATCTATTGTGTGATAGTACTGTATTTGCAAGTCTTAAGTGGTGCTTGACATCATGGTAAAAACAGTTTATCTTTGGCTTCTGCTATGAGATGTGGACCTCATTATGTGAGTGACTATACCACCAGACTAGCAAAGCTTTGTTAGGTGGCAGAAATGTTTTTATTCTTTTCAGAATGCTGTCTTCTTTTAAATAATCCATTTGTAATGAAAGACAGCATACCTTGGTAGTGTATTAAGTATTCTTAACAGATAGACTTACAGTTTAAATACAGCAGCCAAAGCACACAAGAAATCTTGTAATTTAGCAAAACAGGTTTTTTCTAGCTTTTATGAGATAGTTGAAAATGATATTAATAAAATCTCTTTGGTTTGTAATGTATTTGTTTAGGCAGTGTTAACATAGAATCAGGGTTTTATTTATTTTCTAGCTGTATAAATGATTTTTCTTTTAAGAAAACACAATAGTGACTGATTTTAAAAACAAAAAAAAACAGAGTCTTTTTAAAGGAGTCTCTGCCCAAGTCAAGATATAAACAGTGTAAAAGTACAAGGTATTTGTTATGTGTGAAACCTACTGGCCGTTTCAGGGCAGCCCTCAGTGTCACAGAACCCAGTTGATGACAGATGGTAAAACTGTCTGCAAATTTTTCACCTTAATGTGACAGGCTACATGGAAATGCCCTAAAATCATTGGGGGTTCTCCAAAGGTCCTTAGATAGTTAACAAAAACTGCAATATTAAAGTAGAACACTTAGGAACAGTTTGATTGCTTTGTATATAACATTTTATACAATGGACATATCAATATTTGTCAGAACAAACATGTATGAATACGTATCATAATACATCTTTAATTATTTAGTGAAAATGGGCAGCTTAGTATATATGCCCACTATGGAAGTAATATTCTTGACAAAAATCAACAATAAGCAAATAATTAATAAAAAAGGACACTGAATATTTTGTAATCTCTATTCAGGAAGTATATTCAAATCCTGCCAATCACTTCAACAAATTTTGATCAAGTATTTTCATTCCACTAACTCTGTACAAGAGACAGAATTCTTTAATTTTTCATTGCATTCCTTTTTCAACTGGAAAACATTTTCTGTGAATTCAGGGCCAAAAGCTATTCAACTTAACTTATTCCTAGCTACTTAAATAGGACTACTTTAAGAGCAAGCTTCAGCCCTTTAAAAAAACCTTAATACTGTTCAGGGTTACAGGGAACATAAATCACTGAGTAAGCCAGTTAGTTAAGTCTTCCACCAGGGGCATAAAGTTCATACTAGCCTGCAGAAAATCAGCTATATTTCCAGATCCAGCTTGCATGTTACCAGCTATACTCCTCCTAATGCTCTCCTACCAAAGTCCTATATAACTAGCAGTTTTGAAAAAACAAAAGCATAGAAAAGTAGTACTGTACTAGAAAAGGAGTAATAATGGAATGGGAAAAGAAATGGACTTTAGGTCAGAATCTTCTTACTATGGTATGGTAAGTAGTAGCTATAATGGGCTAGTGAAAAGGGTTAAAAAGTCTTGTCTCAGTAGTGAAGTGGACTGAAGTGGATTTCACTGCGGCTTAGGCTTTGGTTAAGTTGTCCCAAGGGACAACTCTGACTAGAACTCTATTTACCTCACTCTGACTAGAAGCATACTTTGCATTTGTGCTTGGATACAATATGCCTGTGTTTGTTATGAAACAAAAATACCCCAGGATTGGTATATATACACATCACCCTTCCAGCAGGAGGCTAGTGAGTGGCTGAATATAGTCATGCTTTTTTCTGTTGAGTTAATGATGTGACCCTAGGATAATTGTAACTGCTCACAGCATATTCTAACTTTAATACCACTTACCATTCCACACATTTAGCACGGTTCAAGTGTGGGACATAACTTCACTCTATACAGAAACCATACCTTGGGGGGGCAGTAGAAGAGATCATCTTTCCAGGTGCTGTCTTCTGACCTATTGAGGAATCTGCCATCTCTGCTATTTGGCCAAGCTAGATCTACTGCTACACCATATAACCTTTCTTTGGCTTCATATAGACCACGTCTGAAAGAAGTACTTCATTCCCATCCAGCTGAAGAGAGGACTCTTGCTGACTCCACGACAACAGAGCTATTTTAGATTGGCAGCACTGAGGGTTCTCTGGTAGGGGAGTGGCAGGCCATCCTCAGGTCATCAATTTTCAGAGTTAAGCCACTTTGATTCACAATCCTTTGTAGCTCTTGTTTTAGGCCATCTGAATCTGAACATTCAGGCTGACATTGACTGTCTGAGGCACTTCTTATATGTATCATTATACACAAGCAAGCAGGGACCGCATCCAGGCAGACCTGGATAGGTTAGAGAACTGGGTGGATCTGAACAGGATATGGTTCAACAAGGACAAGTGCAGAGTGCTGCACCTGGGGAGAGGGAACCAGCATTACGGTTATAGGTTAGGGGCTGCCCCTCTCGGCAGCACAGAGGCAGAGAGGGATCTTGGAGTCAGGACTGACTCCAGGATGAATATGAGTCACCAATGCGATGAAGCAGTAGGCAGAGCCAACCGCACCCTGTCATGCATCAACAGGGGCATCACTAACAGGTCCCGAGAGGTCTTGCTCCCCATCTATGCGGCACTGGCCAGGCCGCAGCTGGAGTACTGTGTCCAGTTCTGGGCGCTGCACTTCAAGAGAGACGTGGGGAACCTGGAGAGGGTCCAGAGGAGGCCACTCATATGGTTGAGGGCCTCCGTGGCCAGCCCTATGAGGAGAGGCTGAGGGACCTGAATCTCTTCAGTCTCCGCAAGAGGAGACTGAGGGGGGTTCTTGTGGCTGCCTACAACCTTATCAGGGGCCAGCAGCAGGGACTCGGGGAAAGTCTGTTCACCAGGGGCCCCCCTGGAGTCACCAGGAACAATGGCCACAAGCTGAGGGAGGATAGGTTTAGGTTAGATATTAGGAAGAACTACTTCACTGTAAGGGTGGCCAGAGCCTGGAATAGGCTTCCCAGAGAGGTGGTGCTCTCACCTTCCCTGGAGATCTTCAAGAGGAGACTGGATAGGCACTTGGCTGGGGTCTTATGACCCCTCCCACCCCCAGTGCTCCTACCTGCCCATGGCAGGGGGTCGGACTCAATGATCTGTCTAGGTCCCTTTGACTCACTGATTCTACGATTCTATGATACAGGCCTCTCATGCCTAAATGTTAGTCTGGCTCTACCCTGTTCTCAACCCAAACTGTTTGTTTATTTAAAGTATCTTATTTATAGATAGGAAGGTGGTCTGGAAGGGGAAGCCAGGTATGAAATCAGTGGGAGTTTTGCCACCCTAAGAATAGCAGAACTGACCTTATCTTATTTTATACTTGTATATGAAATCCATGTTTAAGACACTTAAGCAATGTCCAGATTTTTAGAGGTGCAACCTTTGAAATCAACCATGCTTCAGCTGACTTGATTAATCGAGTTTGCTCCAATATGCTGGAATTCCAGAGCATTGGAGCAGCCTCCCTGCACATGTATAGGAATGAGAGTTTGGGACACTCAGTATCTTTTAGCATTGAGACAGTTCAAATTTATGTGGCAAAATATGAATTTAGGAAGTTAACTGATTTTATGTACCACCCAGGTTCTACAATGTACATTTTTAAATGTATTTTACATAAGGTTGGTTTAATTGCACCCAGTATTTATATTAAACCTTTAAGAAATAGACTTTTGACTTGCAAAGAAAGATGGTTTAAGTTCATTATATCTTCAACCATTGGAATTTCAGAAAATATATTTTATCAGCATAAATTTACTAAATTTATATCTGGTCAGAAATGAAATATATTACGCAGCCTCTATTTTTAATTTATATTTTTGAAATAAAAAGTTAGTTTTTATACTTTTCCAGCATGGTTTTTAATGAGAAAAACTTTGCTGTCATTTCTTCACTGTCAGTATCAGGTACTGTAATTTGCTCATGTAATGAATTGTGGCCCAAAGGTATATTGCCAACCAACAGAATGATTTCATAACAAAAGAATCAATAGCTCATTATTTTTGGACTCAGAATAGTTTGCATGTTGCTTTAGAGATTTCATTACATTTAGGAGATTATTTGCAAATTAAAACAATCTTTGGATCAAAACATTATATTGTCAGTTAATCTTCTTAAATTAGACTTTGTTTTAAGCTCCATGTAAAAGGAATATTAATTTTCTTTTTTCTTTTTCTTTTTTGCAAAACATGAAGTAGAAGATTGAACTGGTTATCTAAGAGCTTGGATGATGATGTTGACTTCAAAGTACTTGTTCCTTCTACTACCTATTTAAAAAAATGACAACAAGGACCGAAACTTGTATATTAATGGTAGATATTAAAGTCATTTTCTAAATGATTTGGTCAGACAATTCCAACATGCTGTACTGCATTAAGTGGAGCCTCCCTAAAGCAATATTGTATTTTTATTTCTGCTACTCAGTAGTTGGGTTTGAATTAACTTTCTCTTCCACTCCCCAGTTTTCAGAAACTGCACAATGCAAGGATACAAGCTAATAAGTCACTGAGAGATGATGTGTGTCTTGAGGTTATGCGAAGGAATTTTTATTTTTTTTGACAACTTTATTATGTGATCTTTTGGGGCCTTCTAAAGAAATACATAAATAAATGTCTGATCCAGAAAACATTACATACAGATGTTCCTTATTCAAACATCTAAATCCTATTAACTTCAGTGGGCTACCTGAGTTGGAGGTTTGGGACCCACATTAATAATGGGCCTGTGATGAGCTGATAATAGGTAAAACTTCTGCCTTGCAGCTTGTTTGCAAGAAGAGTGCTACGCCTGCAAAAAATTCCCTTGAAACCCTGATCATGGACCCAAGGTAGCTTTTTTCAAGGTAAGGCTGCACATTTACCTCACACACAGCCTGAATAAATGAACTAGTGTGAGAAGGTCTGCCTGAAGGACAGATTCCTCTCCCTAGACTATGAAATAGCAGCCTTAGGACTGCCCTAGCTCTTGTGCCAGCTTCATTCCCCCTTAATATACAGAGGAATGAGTCTTCATGTATTGGCCCTTTACCAGGAACCCCTGGCATGCCCTTCTTCTTAACCCACACAGTGGAACAACAGTGGTTCCCCCTTTGTTCATAGCTTTTTGTGCTTATACAGAAGGGAGACTCTAATGCTACTATTTAGTTGGCTTTAACAGCATGAAGGATTGGGTTCATACATATTAGAGGATCATTTAATACTTGGGCACTTAATAGTCCTACAATTCAAATGTATATTTGTTCTTTTCAAGCCAAAATTTTATGCCTCTCTTTCTCTGATCCTTCCTCTGGGGGGGATGGAAAGAGAGGAGGGAAGGAGGTGACTACTGCCCCTGAAAAAGCACATGGAAAAAGGAATTTGCTTTCACCAGATTCCCCTTCTGTATTGGGTATCCACAAACGTTCATCAGGACAAGTTTTCTTTACCTGAATTTTCACACACACAAAAAAATCGAACTTAAAATTAGTGGGTGGATTTCAAATGTGCAGAAACCAAACTTCCGTTCCTGTGGAAGTGCTTGTGTGTTCATCTAGTCAGGGAGCAGAAACAATACAATATGACTTATTTGACCTATCACAATTAACTTGATGAGAGAATATTGAATACTTGAGGCCTGTTGATGATCAGTCCATAGAGTAAAATTAATTGGAGTAAATGTCATTGAATAATTTTGAATAATAATATAGCAGAAGAAATCCAATTTGTCTGTGGATATATTTTTGCTAGGAATTATTCTCTCAGCTCTATTTAGATTGTTTTTTTTAAATGAGAAACTTCATCTAATGATAAGACATTGCGTTAAAATCATAGCTCTGTTCAGATCCATGGTGAAACTCCTGTGGTCTCCAATAGGATTAGGTTTTCCAATACTTAATCAACCTACACAGTATGATCTAAATCCTATTTCACCTTTAGGCAGCTAAGTCAAACTTACACAGCCATGTAGGCACAATTTTTGACATACACAGTTTGGTTCTATTTTCCTCTCTGGTAGAATAGGGTTGCCCATTTACTTTCTGGAAATAAACAGTGGAGAGGAAGAAATCTTTGTACTTTTTACCAATAACCTCACCAATACCACTCAGGAAGTGGGTATCTGGGTTCTAGCCTTCCATCACCCATATGAGAACCTGCCTCTCCTACTTAAACCTCCTACTTAAACCTGCCTCTCCTACTTCCCAGCAAAAGAGCTCTAACTACCAGTGTACTGGCCAGGAAGAGGAGAAAAAGCTATAAGGAGGATAGCTCAGAGAGATGAATTTGGCTCTGGGTTTTGGCCTCTGCCTGCAATGGATTTTCTGCATCTTGCATTTATATTAATTATCAGTGGTGATGCGTAGGGGGTGCACATGAACCCCTGAGAGTGCTGGTGCACCCCCTCCAGTGCACCGAGCTCAGGTGATGGGCAGGGGAGGCAGGCGGGACTGCTGGTGTCCCCCCTGCGAGTGCTGGCTGGGGAGTGGAGGCATCTGGAGAAGTGCCGCTGGTACTTCCGGGTGCTTCACTTGTGCTTCTGGGTCAGTGCAATCGGCTGCTCAGGGACCCCCCCCAACCGCAGTTGGTGAGATCAGCCATGGGGGACCCCACCCCTGGTTGCTGACTGGCTACTAGGGGGGCATGTACCCCCCCGACTCAGGAGGCACCAGTCACCTATGTTAATTATCTAAAATGTCTAAACAGCAATGCATAGTTTTTGTCCCATATCTTCCCCTTCTGGTTGCCCACTAGGCCAGCTCCAAGAACATAGCTATGCAAGTGAAGAAAGAATCCTAACAGTACATACCAAATATGGCAGGGCACCATCCCCAGGACAGTCTTAAGCCCCTGCTCTCTGCCCCCCCCCC
>NW_017728992.1:126819966-126829367 GCF_001723915.1 Gavialis gangeticus | reverse complement strand
TGGACAGTCTTAAGCCCCTGCTCTCTGCCCCCCCCCCCCCAAGTCCCTCTTTTCCTGACACACTCCGGGAACAGTCTCTCCTTCATTCTCCTGCCACATCTTGATGTTTCTTCTGGTTGTCAAAGGGGAGGCTGCCCCAAGGCTTCCCAGATCTATTCTTGCTCCAAGGAACACCTGGTGGTGTGTAGCTCCTGCCTTAAGGGCTAATTGCATGGCTCCATACCATCCCTCTACTGTGCCCCGTGCCCCATGCTGTGGCATTCAGGAGCACCACAACCTGCCACTGCCAGGGCTAGCCTCTGTTCTGGCTAGCTCAACCCCAGGGCTTATATAGCCTTGGCCTGCCTGAGCTCTCTCCAAGTCATGTGATGCCCCACAGTCAGCTGACCTGCCTGCAAGGCTGTCCTTTAACTCCTGCTCTGCCAGCAGGCTGGGCTCTAAGAACTCAGCCCTTAAAGAAGCTGGCACACTTTCTAGTAACAGGTCTAGAGTTCCCTGTTACACACCCCTCCCTCTTCTCTCCTGTCTGCGGTTTTTCCATCTCCTCCAAACCTTCTTAATCATATTTCCTTGGGAAGAAATCAGCACCACATTCTGGGTCCCCAGACACTGTTATATCATGAAACAGTACAGCTGAAGACAGAGAGCCCACCTCATTAGCTTTGTGTTGTCTGTCTTCATGCTCTGCAGCCTTTGCAGAGGGGCATGATCAGTGATTTAAAAGAATTTACTCCCCAACAAATAGTACCAGAGTGTTTCTACTATCCATTTAAATTTCCAGACACCCCTTTTCTACTGCGGCATAGTTTCTCATGGGGGTGCAACTTATAAACCAGAGGGCATTTCTCATTTCCATCCTTTTGGATTAACACAGCCCAATGGCTACATTTGATGCATCTGTCTGCACCATGAAGGGTCTACTAAAATCTGGTGTATACAGCAGCAGGGGTTGACAGAGTGCCTCTTTCACTTCCTGAAATGCTCTTTCTGCTTCAGGTGTCCAAAGCACCTTGGTTAGGGCCCTAGATCATGTTAGTTCTGTCAAGGGCACCACACGTTCCACAATGTGGGGCACAAACTTCCTATAATAGTTCACCAATCCCAAAAAAGGCCCTCACCTGCTTCTTTCTCCAGTATGCTTGATGTATTTGCAGAGGTTCTGCCTCATCCATTAATGGCCACACCTGGCCACTTCCAACTTGGAACCCAAGATAGAGTGTTTTCTCTTTCCCAATTGTGCACTTCTTTGGGTTGGCTGGCAACCCTGCCCTTCTTAGGTCTTGAAGTACAGCTTGAAGGGCCATTAGATGTTTTTCTCAGTCTGAGGTGTATATGATGATATCATCAATATAGTACACATCATAGCTGCAATGGGGTGCCAAAACTCTGTCCATTAAGTGTTGAAATGTGGCCGTTGCTCCATGTAGACTGAACAAGGCATTTGTTGAAACTCAAATAAGTCCCACGGAGTGGTGAGCATGGTCTTCTTCTGGTCTTATGGTACTAATAGGATCTGCCAATAGCCCTTAGTTAGATCCAGGGTTGATATATAGCAGGCTTGCCCAATGTTTTCCACCCTCTCATCCACTCTTGGCAGTGGACATGCATCAAATTTAGCCACTGCATTCACTTTTCAGAAATCAATACATAAGCGAATCTTCCCATCAGTTTTTGGTGCTACCACAATCGGGCTTCACCACTCACGGTGAGATTCTTGTATTACTCCCCTTTTTAGCATCATTTTAATTTCTATTTTTATCTGGTCCTGAAGTCTTTGCAGGATTCTCCTCTAATTCTCTTGAATCATCTGCCCAGGAGGTGTTTCTATCCAGTGTACCATGCCTTGGGCTTCCCCCAGCATTTCTCAGAACACATCTCTGTACACTTCAACCAGTTTTGCTGCTTGTTGTTGCTGTTCCTCTGACAAATGGGGGGCAAGTTCAATGTCTGTCCACCTTTCTTCCCCTCTTGGGGAGGTTCCCAATTTGGGATCTTCCAAACCATACACAGAGCCTCTTCTGTTTGCCATGGTTTCAATATATTAATGTAGTACACTCATTTCATCTTCCACCTGTCTGGCTGTCGCACCTCATAATTTACAGACCCCACATGGCATATAATTTCATAGGACCTCTGCCACTGGGCAAATAACTCCATCTCCTGGTCTGGCAGCAGTACTAACACTCAGTCTCCCACTCAAATTTCCTCTCTCAGGCACCCTGATTGTAATCTGATCTGCCATCCTTGCACTACTCGAAGATTCTCCAGAGCCTCTTTTCATATTGCCTGTAGTTGTTCCCTCAACTGGATCACATACTGTATTAGATTTCTGTCCTTGTTTTGTTATTCTTCTCGTCCTTCCTTAATCAAATCTAAGACCCCCACTCTCCCCCCATGGCTGACATCCATAAAAGAGTTTGAAAGGGAAAACTCTGTTGAAGCCTGGGAGGCTTTCTTCACAGCAAACAGGAGGGGTGGAACACCTGATCATATTTCTGTGGGATCTCTACCACATTTTTTTTAATGTTTGCTTTAGGATCCAATTAAACCACTCCACTAATCCATCAGTTTATGTGTGGAATACTGAGATCTTTATGTGCTTAGTTCCCAGGGTTTCACTCACCCCTTTGAACACCCATGACATAAAATTTGTCCTCTGGTCACTCAGCGGTTCTTTGGGGAGTCCTACTTGGGAAAAGATTTTTAGTAGCTCCTCTGCAACTTTTGGGGTGGACACAGTCTGCATAGGTACTGCCTCGGTGTACCTGGTTGTGTAGTCTATTAGGACCAGAATATACTAATGTCCGAAACTACTTTTTGGTAATGGCCCCACAATGTCAACTGCAACCCATTCAAAGGGGACCTCTACCAGGGGTAGTGGGACCAAAGAGGCCCTGGGTGGAACATTAGGGGCCACCTTTTGACACACAGGGCAGGAAGTACAATAATCTTTTATCTCCCAAAGTAACCCCAACCCAAAGAACCTTTTCTGAATGCAGGCTTCTGTTTTGTCTCTCCCCAAATGGCTGCCCCTCAATAGGGCCTGTCGTTATTGTTGTGGTACCAGCAGTTGTACTATCTTTTCCCCTTCAGGCTTCCCTTGCTCAATTCTGTGGAGGAGATCATTCCTCACCTCAAATCTCAGAGATGTCTTCATCAGTTCTGGTTGCAACACCTCCCCATTACACTGGGCTAGATGTTCTTGGAACGCATGCTGAAATTGCTCCTCCTGGCTCTGCTCCAATTGAAAATGCCCATCTTCAAAAAGGTTACCAATATATATCTTCTGTTCTGTGTCTTCCCCTGACAGGGGCACCTGGGTATCTCCAGTTAATGCCTCAACCGTAGGGTTATTCTCAGGTGCAGCCTCGAGCCTCAGCCCTAGTCCCAGCCCCGGTCCCTTTTGGAGCTTGGGACACGCAGATCTGGCTCCCCTTTTCTCAGAGCTACAGTTTTCTATCTCCTTTTAGCCTCCAGCTGTGTGTCTCTCCAGCCTCTGACCCATCTTCTGGGGTTCCATCCTCACTCCAGAGTCACCTGAGACTTGTGGATTCACTGGCTCCATTTTGCCCCTCCTGGGATGTGCCTCCCTGATTCAGCTTTTAGTCTCTCACAGGCTATCAGCCTCTGACCTGCCTCATGACAGGCTGCACCACTGCTAAAAGCTTCAGTCAGTCACATCCTAGGAGCACCGAATATGGCAATTGATCAGCTACCCTGACTAGCAGCTCATGGGTATCATCTCCTATCTGCAGGGTGACCCACACTCTAACATATGTTTGGGTGTCCCCATGCAGGCATCCAGTGGTTATCTGATTGACCACTTTCCTCTCTCTTCTCTGTACCAAGTCTCTCTGCACTACAATCTGGGCCAAGCCTGAGTCCACCAGATCCCATACATTCTGTCCTTCTATCCACACATCCACCATCAGCATAGTCCAGTCTTTCCCCAACTCCTGGTCAGCCTGTTCTCCATAGCAAGACTTCACCCCATCACTCCTCTTCTCAGTAAACCTTGGTCCTCCTCTTCCTTTCTTGTGCCTTTTTGGCATCTCAGGATCTGGCCCCTCAGACTTCCCCTCCTGGGTTTCCTGCTTTGGCTAAATGTACCTGACCCCTCTCTCTAACAGCAACTGATGCTGTACGTCTATTTGGCATTACAGACTATGGACTATATAGACTGGAAGTTCCAAGGTCTGTTGCTGACCTGCCAGGTTGAAGGCCAGTGCCTCTCCAACATCTCATTGGACCCAAGAGTTCTCTTTTCCTTATGCATAAGCCACTGTCTTGTGGCACATACTGACTTAGGAGTTTTCCTGGTCAATGCACCAATGTAACAGGGCACCATCCCCAAGGCAGTTGCAAGCCCCTGGGGAGGCCCCCCAAACTCTTTTCCTGACTCACTCTGTGAATAGTCTCCCCTTCATTCTTCTGCCATGTTTTGATGTTTCTTTTGGTTCTCAAAGGGAAGGCTGCCCCAGGGCTTCCTAGATCTGGTCTCGCTCCAAGGAACACCTGACAGTATGGAGCTCCTACTTTAAGGGGTAATTGCATGGCTCCATACCAACCTTACATTGTGCCCTATGCCTCACAGTTTTCAAATCTCCAATAGCCCAGTGTCTCCAGGCCACTCTAGGCCTTTATTTTCCCTTTTGTTGGGGCTTTAGCTTTCCCAACTTCCACCCCTCTATTCTGGATGATCTTAAAGCCCAGGCTGACTGCTCTAGGTCTGGCTTCTGAGCACCCCTGCCCTCCTTTGAACTGTCTCCAGCAGGGCTTAAGAACAGCATGTACCCCTGGGGAGATTCATGGGACCTCCAAAAACCACCCCTTACCTTTGTAGTCCAAACTTCTGGTTTAAACTGCAACGTAAACACTAAGCCCTGGGGATATAACATAAGAAGAAAATAATAGAGGCTGTGTACCTGCTTACTAAGTGTCTCTTTCTCCCTGGATTACTCTGTTTTGTCTCATGGCCTGCAGAGCTGTTATTTTCCAGTCTTCTGGGCATTTAGGAGCTCCACACTCCACCACTGCCAGAGCTGGCTCTCTCTCCTCACCAGCTCAACCCCAGGGCTTATATAGCTCCTGCCTGAGTTCTTTCCAAGTCATGTGATGCCCCCAGTCAGCTGGCCAGCCTGCAGGACTTTCCTTGAACCCCTGCTCTGTCAGCAGGCTAGGCTCTAAAACTCTGCCTTTAAAGGGCCCTCCCCACTTTTTCGCAATAGGTCTAAGGTTCCCTGTTACACCTATATAAGTGAAATAGGATTTGGATCAATCTAACTGATCCTTTAGAAAGTAAATAATACATTTCAACTTTGGTACCCACTGAAAGTATGCTAAATCTTGTGTATCACAGATTTGAAAACTATTTAATAGGTATGCTATATCCAAAATATTTTCTCACTGCCTTTGTTAGAAATGAAATTTAGATTTCAGTTCACAATGATGTGCAGCCCAACAAACTGACTCTAAAACATTTATCCATTGCTTTATACTATTAGAATACAAATAAATTCTGGCTTAAACCAATACAAGCAAGCATTTTGGCTGAAAGATACTATTTTGTCCTCCAAAATCTGAGTCTCTTGGAATTACACTGGCTATTTTTATTTTATTTTAGTGTAACTTATTTTGTCAAAGCACTTGAGTCATATAGCAGAGCTGTTTATTCTATTTAATGTCCTGGAATGTATTATTGTTGATGCTCACAGCTGATGCATTCTTTTACGGTGATTTGCTGTCTGAAATAATTCGCATTGTCTTTGGAGATGAACTTGTCTTCAGATTGGTTAGTGTTGCATTATTCACTGAAGATACTGTAACTGTATAAATTCTACACCTATTATTATTGATTGCTTGTATTGTAGTAGCACCTACAAATCCCAGGTATGAACCAAGAGCACATTGTGCTGGTACACATACAGCCACAGAGTATGAAGGGATGGTACAGACATTACTCTTTTACCAGTATAACTGATTGGAAACCAGTCTATACCTGTAACAGAACAGAAGTCTGGCATGCATAGACTGGTTTAAAAATGGTGAAATCTGGTCTAAATTTGCTCCCCCTCTCTTGCCCCCAAACAAAGGGTGAATGTGTGTTCTGTTTGCTACCAATCTAAACTATGCTATTTACAAAAACCCTGTAACTTCAATTCCACCATGGGCTTTTTGAATATCTGTACCTAGCTATGGTGTTCCAGTACAGTAATGGTCCTTTTGCCTTATTGCTTCCCCAATCACAGTTTGCTATGCTCTCTCTTATACATTTACAATCCTTTACCTGAAGTTATTGCTTGTCTTGACTTTGGAGCTTGCAGTTCTTTCTCGCGGTATTAACTATCCCTCTAGCTAGAAGTCCATTTCAACCACAGAGCTCATGCTCTTGTGTAGAGAAAGAGAAAGAGAAACTCTGCATACATCTTCTAAGGGGAAAGGGAGTAGGCTGGCTGTCTGCTTTCTAGAGAGACTCACGGAGGTGAAAGTGAGCTCATAGCTATTCTCTGAAGCTGCCATGGGAACTTAAGAGACCATCAGTCATTCTGTAAAGATTTTCTCAGGTGATGGACAGTAGTGGCCAATGGTGGAGGGGGAAAAGGGTGTGTGGAAGCAGGATGGGAAGGTATTCATAGGTCTGGATAAACATCAGTGGCATGTCCCCACATGCAGGGGTGTGTGCTTGCAGCAGCAAAAAAAGTTGCCCCTGCATAGGCGCTTTGGTGCGGGGCAAAACACCCCACTTCAGGAAAACTGCCATTTCTCTACTCCTGGTGTGCTGGAGGAGCTGGGATGAACCTAGAGCTGGGGAGACACTGTGGCTGGTAGCCAGAGCATCTCCCAGGAGGACCAAGCCTCTGTGTCTGCTGGCTCATGCTCCTGTGGTGTGCACTGTGCCACTTTTTTTGTAGCGGGTTTTTTTTTGGTACTGGGATTCCCCAGTAGCAAATTTTTCCCCCGTGTTCCAAATTTGCAGTGCCGGGCACATTTCAATGTGCCAGGTGTGTGGTTTGTGGCACCACAAACAGGTCTGCAGCACCGTAAACCACATGTGCCTGCACATCTGGATCCAGTCCCAGGGTGCGTGTCGACCTGCCCTGAATCTCAAACTGTGAGATTCACCTGTCACTTAGTTACCTTTGCAACATTAATATCAACTTTGTATATGCCTTTGGTACATGCTGGAAAGGTTGATAAATTCTTGCTTGCATAAAGCATTCAGTAAAAAGGTACTAAAGGGCAAGTAGTATAATCTCTGTGTTTGAAAAGTGCATGTAGCCATTGTTGAGAGGTTTCAAATTAATGTTATACCCAAAAAGATTGGTACTTTTTCTGGCAAACTGTTCTGTTAGTAATATGGGTAAAGCCAGGTCCCATGGAAACCAATGGTAAAAACTTGCTTTGACTTAAATGGGGCTAGGATTTTATCATTGGGGTGAAATACGTGTGCACCTTTTTCAGGTAAACATATCAAGAAGTCTGAAAATTCCCAGATCAGGCCTCCTTAATTAGCATATTCATGTTAAAAACAAAGTAAAATTGTATGATTGCAACTATGATGACTATGCTTGAGATCATACTGCTTGCTTCAGAACCTGTAAATAGATGCCTCATATGATGCAGGCCTGGTTAACTTGGGAGTTTGGTCTGGATCAAAACAGGTGTAGACGAGTCATTTACACATTTCCCTTTCTGTTCCCCTACCAGAGAAGAGCATGCAGCCTGGCTGACTTGTCTAGGAAAAGGTATGATAACTTTACGCAGAAACACACAGCTACATCCCTGGAAAAAACCTTAACACATTTCATCCTGCATGCTTCAGAGCCAGACTATACAATATACAATACAATGAAACAGAGTGAGAGAATACAACTTCAGCCAGGGAGACAGAGTGAACCACTTGAGAAGTCTTCAAAGAAAAGAGTGATCTCACAAGCAGGTTAGAAGCTTTTCTCCCAAGAACATTCCCTGGATAGAAGTGGGAAAAGCTGAGGCAGCAATAAAATCTGCTATTTTTGATTTCCTTTTCCTTCAAGATCTAGTGCTGGAAAAACTTATGATGTGACAAAAGTGCCCTGATCAGGACCAGCCGGTCATTTTTAGTCATTTGCAAGTGCCCCTTTGCTGCACGCTCACCCACCCACACATATTTACTAATATTTTATAATAGGAAAAACCATATCTTAACCCCCACCACCAATGGAGGTCAGCCAGCTTCAGCATAAACTCTTCTTTCTCTCTTCACCCTCTGGATGTTTATGATAAATTGAGTGCATCCTATCTGTGACTTGCTTACATAATGAGGTTAGTCTTTATTATCACATCACTGCTCTCTCTGGGAAGGAGAAAACATGAGCTTTTTTTGATCTTTTGTCTTTACAGAAGAAAAAACATAGTTAAGTCATATTCTTTTTTCAGAATTCTCAAAGTTTTTTCACCATTTGATCCTCCTGCTATTTTAAAAAGAAAGTCTATGGGAATGTGTGGTTTTTATTTTGTTTCATTTTCTTTTCTTTACCCGAACTGCAGTAATGCATTCATGCCGGGTGTATGAATGATACCATTCTTACCTGTCCAGGAAGATAATCATAAAATATTTCAGAGGGTGTTTTCTCCTAGGGATGCATGTATGGAACTCTCATTAATGTTAATATAAGTTATGCAGTTACACACAAAGACTGAGAAAAATGCTAAAGGTGGGTATTTACACTAGGGGTCTTGTCTTTCATGATAGACTTCAGGAGATTTCTTTGCATCTTAAAAAAAGCCAAGTTAAGAAACACCAATTTTGTGTTATATGCAGAAGCATTTTATGCCTTAATCTTGTGGTTGTTTCTGATCTTACTACTGCCTTTCCCTGAAATAGTTTCCAGAATTCCATCAGGATAACTAGAACTCAACAAATGATTTTTATGTACTGGCGTAACGTGAAAATTAGTAAATTGCACATTTAAAACTTCCCATAAAACAACCAGTTCAAAAGGCAATGATAAGAATGAATTACATACCAAAGCTATATGTAAGGGGATCTGCTTCTGTGTTCCGTCTCAACTTTGTTTTGGCCATGCAGGTGCAATGAAAGTATGTACAGAACATAGACTAGGGCTGTGCAAAATTTTGCTGGCAGTTTCATTGAGACACTGTTTCGACTCATTTTGAGCTCAAAACAGTGAAATCGAAATGAAACAGAGCTTCGAAACAGCCTCGAAATGAAATGAGGCAAGTTGAAATGTTTCATAAATTTTGAAATATTTTGAGTTTCGAAGCTCAAACAGGGCTTGCCTGCAGGGAAACAGAAACTAAAGTAAGGGGAGGGAGGGGGAAGAGGGGGGCGGGGGAAGAAGTGCTCTCATTATTGACTGTGCAGCTGGCCAGTGACTCATCTTTCCCTGAGGTCCCTT
>NW_017728992.1:126811612-126814966 GCF_001723915.1 Gavialis gangeticus | reverse complement strand
CTGGGCTTGCCTGCAGGGAAATAGAAACTAAAGTAAGGGGAGGGAGGGGGAAGAGGGGGGCGGGGGAAGAAGTGCTCTCATTATTGACTGTGCAGCTGGCCAGTGACTCATCTTTCCCTGAGGTCCCTTCCAATCCCAGTGCTCTGGGGGAGGGATGGAAAAACTGCATAAAAGGCAGCATTGTTTAAACTGTCCTGCTTTCTGCCTTGATGTCAGTTACTGAGCTGTGTGCTCCAGTTTTGCCTGTCAGCAGCTAGAGGTGCAAGGCCCCAGAACCCAGACTCCCCCTGCACCGATCTCCTTGACAGCTGGCAGGCTTTGTCGCCACAGCAGGCCCTACCAGGCCTGCAGTTTTCACCCCTCTGTGCCCCAAGGCAGACACAGTCCCACAAGCACCCATGTCACAAGTTTTGCCTGTCAGCAGCCAGAGTTGCAGGGCCCCAGAATCCAGAACCCCTGCACCCATCTCCTTGACAGCTGGCAGCCTTCATGGCCTCAGTGGGGGCTAGCAGGCCTGCAGCTTTCACCCTGCTGTGACTTAACACACCGTGTCACCTATGTCACGAGTTTTGCTTGTTCGCAGCTTGAGGTGCAGTTTCCCCAAACCCCTGCACCTATCTTCTTGAAATGTGGCAAGCTGTGGTGCCTCAGCAGGGGCTAGCATGCCTGCAGGTTTGACCCCACTGTGGCTTAACACATACAGAAGATGCGAGTTTTGCTTTCAAGACTTTGAGGTACAGTTTTCCAGAAGCCCCTGCACCTATCTCCTTGGCATCTGGCAGACTTCATGCCCTCAGAAGGGGCTACCATTCCTGCAAGGTTCATCCAAATCAGGCTAGAAATGGCAAAGTTATAGGCTGTTTTGAGCTTCCCCATTTTAGCTTATGGGTGAAACATCAAAACAGCGTCAAAACAGCAAAACTGTTTCAACAAAATGAAATGGAACAGCAGTTTCGAATCAAAATAAAATTCAAAACAAAACGCTGTTCCGTCGAAACATTGAAACACAAGTCAAAATGGAGCGGTGCCATTTTGCACAGCCCTAACAGAGTCTGATCCAGAATCTGCATATACAGCATCCAGCAAACATTCACCATAAACAACAAAGCATGTTTTGCCACTCAAAAAAAGCTGCTATCTGGGAATCTCACTGCAAACAAAAATGTGATTTGCTTTTACCTACCACAGGAAAGGGGGAAAAAAAAGGTCTTTAAAAATAAATTCAGTTCTTCAAGACTTTACAATATTAAAATAGAGAGAATTTTTTACAACCAGCTTTACTGTTCCTGTGGAACTGGTGAAATGTAAACATCAATTTCCCCACCAATTCACTGAAAGACTACTGATCCTAGAATTTTCTTTTCCTCTTATTTGCATTTTCAAGAGCTCTACTCATGGCAAAATTTTCAAAATTGGGTGCTGGATTCATATTAGGGACATAAATAAAAATGGCTCAGTTTCAGGTGTACCAATCACATTTCATTAAAGTAATGGGATCGAAAGCAGTGGATTACAATGGATTTCTGGAATTTTTGAGGTAAAAAGAATGTAAATATTAGAGTCTTGACAGTGTCTTTATAGCCAGGAAAACTCCCATGAGCACCACAGGTCTGAACCTGCAGCTAGCAAATGTAGTTTTCTATCAAGAGAGTTCTTATTAAAAGTGTTCTTGTCAAGTATCGCTGACCAGGCTGCTATTTCTTCATATTATTGGTGAAGTAAATGGTATTCCAGAGGCATATTTAATAGGGCTGTGCAGATTAGGTAATATTTGATTCGACAGCCATGTTGAATATTAAACCAGGTCCCACTTCGATTTGCTGTCTGCTTCGAGTTGAAGCGGGTCCGCTTTGACTTGAGGTCAAAGCTCAGTCGAATATTTGAGCTGCTTTGACTTCCCCATAGGCTATAATGGGGAAGGTCGAAGCAGGCTAAACTTTGGCATTTCTTGTCTGAGCTTGTTGAAACATGCAGGAATGGTAGCTCCTGAGGAGCCCACAAAGTGTGCCAAGGTTCAATAAGATAGGTTCAGGGGGTTCAGAGAAACAGCACCCAAAATTCTTGAGAGAAAACCTCCTGTGACTTGTGTGGAAAGCCACAGGGAGCTCAAAACTGCAGGCCTGCTAGCCCCTGAGGAGCCCACAAAGCCTGCCAACTTTCATGGTGATAGGTGCAGGGGTTTGGGGGAAACTGCACCTTAGGCTGCTGACAGACAAAACTCGTGATCCAGATGGAGTGAGATGGAGCGAATGCTGCCCTCCTGCACCTGGAGCTTGGGGACGCCCAGCAGCGGGAGGTTCACCTTGAAGAACACCCGCTGCTCCACCAAAGCAGGATCCAAGCAGGTGCGGTGGGGTGTCACAACATCCGCAGCCATGCTGAACACCCTCTCACTTGGCACAACGGTCGGTGGACAGGACAGGTATTCCCGGGCAACTGTGGCCAGATCCAGCCACATTGAGCTGCAGGTTGCCCAGTAGGCCAAGGCGTCGCAGTCCAGGGGCTCCACAGACTCGGCAAGATAGGCAGACACCACGGTGTGAGGGCTGTCTGCCTGATCCTGGGGTCTGGTGGGTCTGGACCCTCTAATGTATGCCATGGCCTTAGCCCATATTGGCAGCGACAGTGGTGGAGGGGAAGACTGGCTCGTGGGTGGCGGGCTGGGTTCAGGCAGTGGATCCTCCTGTTCCACTTCCCCCTGCCTCTGCCGTTCCGCCTCCATCACTTTCTTAATAAGTACCTCCCTCCAGTGACTCAGTGTCTCGCTGCCACATATGGTGCCCTTTACCCTTGGGTCACAGATAGCGGCCAGCATATGCATTGTGTTGGACCCCAAGGGTTCAAGCCTTTTCCTAAGGCCCTCTTTCAGCCACCTCACCAGTGCCTGCGCATCTGGTGAAAGTAGCCTGCCCCAGCCAGGAACATTGGCCCCCAGGAAGCTCTCCATTTGGCTGTGGAGCTCCTTCACTATGGGGACCACCTGGCTGAGGAAGGCATCAGCAGTGCTGAGGGTCTCAGTGGCCTTGAGGAAGGGCTTGAGGACCAGCAAGATCTGGGAGATTGCATCTCACTCAGCTTTGGTCAGGGGACCGCTGATCCCAATCTCCCCAAGCAACGCCAGCTCATGGATGGCCTTCTGTTGCTCCACCGGCCTTTCGAGCATCAGGTATGTGGAGTTCCACCGAGTCTCTACATCCTGTATGAGTCTGTGCTGCAGGACATTTAGCTCTGCTTGTTTGTCCTGCAGCATCTTGCCCTCCTTGATGCTCTGGTGGAAGTAGCCTGCCACCTTCCTGCATCTGGAAATGAGCCTGCTGGTGTTGCTGGCGCCATCTCTGGCAGCCCTGTCCCCCT